>NC_085013.1:12225016-12350016 GCF_963854185.1 Sardina pilchardus
GGACTTGGGCGAATATCTTCTGCCTGAGGTCATTTTCACTGAGGGAATAACCAGGTTCGTGGAATATGGGGCCAGAGCCTCTCCGTCTCGGGGGTTAGATGAAGCTCTCTATGAAAGGGCTCTAGCTGGAGAGATTCATATTCTAATCTCAATTCTAACCCCACCCCCCCCCCCCCGCCCAATCGCCCCTCAGCCCTAGACGCTTCACATTATTTAAAAACCACGTTCCTGCTTTCTGTCAGCCTTGTTCAGAAAATGATCCAGATTGTTGGTGTAAGTCCAAAAAGCCTCTTACTGAAAGTGCTTAGCAGCTTAATATGGTTTTAAAGGATTTCTGTCATTTGTTTCAGGGTCATATGTGGTCAATGTGTCCGGAGCCAAATGCAGAGTGACTCCTTGAAATTGACCACACAGGTATTGGCATCGCGGGCGTCCGCGGGGACATACAGTGTTTTGTTTGAGTGGACACTTAGTCCATTCAGCCCAGCGACCTCCCCCATCCCCGCCGTCCCAACACACACACACACACACACACACACAGAGAGTAAACAGTGCAGTCTGCTCTGTGTGCTTAATGGCACAGCTCCGCCATCACCATCACAGCCAGCACCTGTTGGACACAACATCAAGGTCGTCGTCTGAGCGAACACACACAGGCTACTGATAACATGTAGGAAACGGCTGACTGGAAATCCCTCTGCCATCATTCTTTTCTGTTGACTAACTCTCCCCATTTTTCCTGTTATCTCTTGGGGGGGGGGGGGGGGTCCTCTATCCATAGTGTTTGTAGCACTTCATCAACCGCTAAAATAAGATCTGAATATGTCCAAACTGTATGTTGATGAACATAGCCTCCTGATTAAGAATCTGGAAAGGGTCACAAAAATGCTAATGGATTAAATGTACAGGCCTGACTGGACATATTAAACCAATCCCCATCATGGGAGTGAGTGGCTTTACTGGAAGCTAATGTAGATAGCTCCTGCTCCTGGGGAGAAGGAGAGGACAGGAGAGAGGAGAGGAGAGGAGAGAGGGAGGCAGCCAGGAGAGAGGCAGGGAGGCAGGAGGCAGCAGCAGGGAGGCTGGGAACCTCATCAGAACAAAAGCTGGAGAGGGGAGGAGGCGAAAGCGACTCCCCCCATGGCTGCTTCCGAGACACACACACACACACACACACACACACACAGGGTGTGCCAACCACAGCTGTCTCCTGAGGCTAGAGGACAGCTGCCCCCCCCCCCCCCCCCCCTTGAACAGAGGTAGCAGTGTTCCTGAAAAAAGAGGGGGCAGCTTAGCCGAGCACCAACCCTCCTCAGACACACAGACACACACACAGACGCACACACACACACACACACACACACACACACACACATACATACACACACTGGTGTGCCCTGTCAGGAGGCTGAGTCCCTGTAATCATGCTGGGCTGTCACAGCCGGAGAGACTCAGCATTGTGACGAGATTCACAGCCCCACTCACACAGGCCAGCAACTTCATCTCTCTCTCCCTCTTTCTCTCTCTCTCTCTCTCCCTCCCTCCCTCTCCCTCCCTCTCTCCTTTCGCTCCCTGCTCCCTCAGCTTCTCCTCTCTCTGTTCTGTTCCCCTGCAGTGTGCCTTTCCTCTACCCCAGACAGGCAGGAGGAACTCATAACACAACAGAGAGACACTGACAGAACGCAGATTTGTTTTCTGGCCACACTGCAGCACGGCACTCTGGCCTACATGCAAGCAATCACAACTCCGGAGAAAGTTTTGGAAAACACACCCTTGAGCCGCGGAGACTGATCTCCATGTCCATCCCAGTGAGAACCAGTGAAAGCCAGTCTTAACGATCATGTACATTCTCTTCTCTCGCACATAGATTACACTTGAGCTTCAAGAACAGATGGACGTCGACAGCAAGCTCATAAATCTGCTGACCAGACCAAAGCTCCAGCCCCATCCCTCTCCCGCACTCCCATGCACATTAGAGCTGCAACAATTCATCAATTACTCCATTAGTGGCCAAAAATGAGCTTGGCAATCGGTTTGTGCCATTTCTTTGAGGAAAATACCTGAACATTCTGATTGCAGCTTTCTAAACTTGAATATTTCAGCTTGACTTACTTTAACAGTAAGCCAAGTATTTTTGACATGTGGACAAAACAAGTTATCTGAGGACATGATCTCAGGCTTTGAGAAACACTGATTTGCAATTTTCACCATTTCCTGACATCTTATTGATCAAACAACTAATCGATTAATTCATAAAATAATCAACAGATAAACCGACTATGAAAACACTTATTTCCTCCACCCGAATGCACATGCCCCCATGGAAAGCGCAGGCTATTGTAGAAGTCTACTGAAGCGTAAAGCCAGTGGGCTAAACCCACAGGTGAAGCCTTCCACTCTGACATGTGCCTGAACGCGGTAAGCCAGATGATGCGCGAGAGAGAGTGAGTGGCGTTTTAATTGCTGGGTCACTCGGCGCTGGCTAAAGACGAGGCCGCAGAGCGATCGCGGGGATTAGTGTGCACTCACCCAGACCAGAGGTGTAGATGGCCTTGACTGACTTCTTCATCTTGTAGAGCACGCTGCGGTCCACATCCAGTGCCTGAGAGAGAGAGAGAGAGAGAGAGAGAGAGAGAGAGAGAGAGGAATGGAATTAATAACATGTCAGGGCAAATTGTTTTTCTTTTATATATATATATATATATAGCCGGATGCATATCTAAAACAGTCTGATGGCCCTCAAGGGTAAAGCTGAATGAATGAATAAGTCCTGCAGCTGCACTATCAGCACGGGTGATCTAACATTTCTGCGCTCTTAAGTTTCCCTCTTCTCCCAAGACTTCCATCTGCCGCTGAGACATGGTAGCAGCAGGTGCTTATGTGTGTGTGTGTGTGTGTGTGTGTGTGTGTGTGTGTGTGTGTGTGTGTGTGCAGGGGCAGCCTCCCACTTGTCTGCAGGTGATTCATTATTCAGGACTCTTTCCTAAAAATAGGCACACACACACACACACACACACACACACACACAAATGCACTCTCTCTCTCTCTCTCTCTCACACACACACAAAGCCCTCAGCTGGGAGAGAGGAAGCTGGCGGGAGGGCGGCTGCTTCTTTCAAAGCTACCAGAGCACACATGTCAGACTGGGAGAGGGAGAGCGAGAGACAGCAAGAGGAAAAAGAGAGAGAAAGAGTCAGAGAGAGAGGGAGAGAGAGAGGGAGAGAGGGAGAGAGAGAGAGTGAGAGCGAGAGCACCATACCCTTTCCTCATCCTCCATTTGTTTCTGTGAGGCTACTGTTCTTTGGCGCCCATGTCTCTGGACACGCTCGCTCGCTCAAAGCTGCAACACAAGTCCGGACAATGAGCTGCTGTTCTGGCCAAGACGGCCTTCCCTCATGCTAGCGCTCACCAACACCCATCGTCTCTGTCAGACGACACTTTAGACGTTTAGACACTAGTCTCTCCCCCTGCCGATGAGGGAGGGGGCTCCTGTACAAACGGCCTCAGGCAGAGCGAACCTCATTCATTTCCCTAAACAGAGACTCCATGCTACTGGTGTTACAAGTGGCGTAGCTTAGAACAACATACAGTGAAACCGCGTCATTAAAAGGGATTTGGGATGATCCCTTAAGCAGTGACTGAGATATGTCCCGAATATGACTAAAGGTTTTCTTTCATTTTGGTTCAACTCTGCACAGTGTGTGGCACAATTTCAGGGATGGTTGACTGTTTTCAATACCAGGGGGGCTATAACGCTCAAGGTTGGATGATGGTGAATGTTTGCACGGTGGATGAGATTCAAAGAGGCCTAACTCTCGGAGGGGCTCTTGAACAATATTGACTTGAAGAGCATTATGACTTTTCTAAAGGAGTTCCCCTTTTAGACCTAAAGAGGCACTAAAAAAAAAGAGTTAAACTCCTTTCCTGATTTCTTAACTCCACTCATTATGCCATTGTTGTGTGTGAAACAATGACATAAAACAAAGCCTTTCCATTCAGTCAAAACTGTTTGCACAATGCTGTGGGCTGACCTGAACTTGACCCCCTGAGCAGCCAATGGGGCATTAAAGCTGACGTCTTGCCTGAATGGCTAGCTTGTGCGAAAAACCTCATTTTCACTTTCTCGACACCTTTTTCCCAGCAGCAGCAGCAGCGCGTTGGGAATTGACTCAAACCCTCTAGTCAGCAAAGACTATTGCAGATTTCCTAGTAGTGTGGTATTACACAAGGGCCAAAAAAATAACACCACTCCAAAAAAAGCCTGAGAGTTAGCACAAGAAGAAAAATATTATCTTCCACGTCCTGCGCTGATCGCAGCTTCAGCAGACCCAACAAAGCACCATTCTTCCAGATCTTTCCCAACTACAGCTGAACGAGGAAGAGCAAACATCCCTGCTAGCTAGCTCACCACTTCAGAGTTGGCTTCTATCTTTGATGGCTCAATGGAATCACTGCAGCAGCCTATAAAAGATAGAACATCAACAGGCAGTGTGAGCTTAAACACCACTTAGCCAACATTTTCACTCAATTCCTTGTGGCTTACAGACCTGACATCAAATGGCAGCACTATTATGCCACATTCACAACCTCTGAGGCTCAGCCTCACGACACAAGCCAAGTCTCAGTGTGTGGTGCAAGATAAAAAGCCAAGTGAATATTGAATGTGGCGCTCTTTAATATGCAACTCGCAGAAAAACACCCATCGTTTCATTAACTCTGACAACAATGCTACGCTGAACACGGACGGAAAATCTAGTATGAGATCTCTTTTTAATTAAGATGAAAAGGAGTCACTTCTTAGCGCAGCACTGAAATAACAGGCATAGTGGTGAAGTCAAGCCAGAGAATGAGTGCATCTACAGGCACCCCATGAACGTAATAATAACATTGCAGACAGCCATATCTACCTCTAGTATCACATTAAAGTCTAATGTTTGGCTCATTATCTCGCCTTCGGGTGCTCGAGAGCAACCTGATCCTCCAGCATTACCAGTGATATGTTATCTGGCCTGAGGTAGATCCTTTCATAATGATGTCCTAAAAGCCTTTTTTGTCCACGCTGCATCTGAGCAAACCGAATCAATGGCTTTAAAATCTCCCTCATTGATTTCATTTGCAGAGCGCAGGACTCTTCCCCAGTCGAATTACGGCGGCTGGTCTCTGGCAGGAGGCCACTGGACCGTGTGACGCTACTGAAAATGTTATCCACTCAGGCGGAGATGTGATGGGAGGGGGGTCTACACACGTTCGCAACAAGTCTGCGGCCATTTTCAGTTGGTTACCTAATCAAGCGTCCACTGCAGACCGGGATTTTTTCCCATTACCGTAAGTAATTCAAGTAATTTAATAGCAAACCACGGTTTATCTTCATTTGGCAAGCAAACGTTTCTTTAAAATGACATTCAAAATGGGGGCACTGTTTTCTTTGCTACCGAGTTCTACGTGGGTTGACCCCTTCTCCGTAGACAATGGGCCTTTTTTTTTCTCCTCCCGTGGTGCCTCTGGTAGGGAATGGGGGAGTGAATGGGAGTGGCAGCTGTGGTTTCTTTAAATCTGTCCCTTGTCATAACACCGACAGTAAATCATGTGGATACCAGACGGTGACCTCTCCGCCTCGGGCAGAGCCGCGGAGGAGGACACGTCCAGCCACTCGGGTCTCAAATCCACAGGCTCGCTGTGTGTCCACAGCCTCAATGGGTTTTGTGGTTTATCAGGTCCTTACAGGAGGGTGAGGATTGGGCAGGGATTGAGGTTGAGGGCCAACAGAAGTGCTTTGGGCCAGCATTTTGAGTGTGGTTAAGGCTGGCTAATCCATCTTTAAAACCACCCAGAAAAGTAATTAGATTTTTTCACAGTCCCAATAAGGGGGCTTTATCCATAAAAGAGAAAGAAATTGCAGTTCACCTATAAACAGTTTGAACTGTCTGATTAACTGGGGTATGATATGTGCGTACAGTAACACATCTCAAAACAAATCTGGATCAATCACACATCTTGAAATCTATCTGCTTTTAGAACACCTCTGGTGAGTCATTCAGACTGGTGCCGCAAGCTGCAGACTAGCAAACACTGCCCCTTTTGACATGAATCAGCAGTAGTGTGATAGGCCTACATTAACACTCAGCACCCTGAATCATCGGATTCACCCGGCAGTGTGTTAAGTGCTAACATAGTGCTATTCAGACAGCCCTCACTTGCTCAGGCAGGTTCATTCTCACACACTCGGACACACACACAGCTTAAAGCTGCCGTGTCAGGAGATCGGCGACGGGAGGGCTATAAAACAGACCCGATGACAGCCTTGCTCCCTCGCTTTCACTCCATCTTTTCTTCCCTCGCTCCTGCTCTCTCACCCCATCTCTTCCTCATTCACTCCATCTCTTCTTCCCTCGCTCCCTCTCTCACTCCATCTCTTCCTCACTCGCTCTCCCCTTTTACGCGCTCATCTTTCTCAATCGCAGCCGTTGCAGGGGTCAGGGTTCAGCCTCTCGACTGAATTGGACCCTTCTTCCCGGCGCCTTTGAAGGCACTGATCTAATATTAGAAGTTTCATCCGAAATGAAAAAGCAAAGAGGGGGTGCTGGCTCCACAAATGGCCCCACAGTGTTTTAGTGCTGACATCCCACAGACACTCAACACAGGAAAGCTTTCTGCTAAATGACTAATAAGGGTCGGTGTGTATGACCATGCGTGCGTGTGTGTGTGTGTGTGTGTGAGCGCGTGTGTACATGCATGCGTGTATATAACAGTCACTATAGACCATGTTCCTGCTATCCTACACATACTGTCCTGATGACTGTACAGTACAGCATGAGTAAGAGTACGGTAATGTGCTGCTCTTGATTGTGATGAATGTGCGTTTTGGAGCTCTAACACATGACATCAGGCACCATCTGCCCCTCCGCCATCGCAAGCCAATTCCTACAAGGCTGCCAGGCAACCACTGGGGTGAGTGTGACGGTTTGTGTGTGTGAGTGTGTGTCACTGTATACTCCCAGGGACATGGGGAGAAGACTGGGTTTCACGGCAAAATCGTTCCAACATCTTGACGAGATTTACAATACACTGATGAGGGTTACAACCATCACAGCAGATGTTTCAAAATATCAAACTGGGAACAGATCCTTTGCGAAGATAGAGATAAACAAAGAAGTGCATGCAATGAGGTGGCACTGTTGTGAGCCAAGTCACAGTTTCGAAAAACAATGTGTGCTGAAATGGCGGCTTGCAATCTTACCATGATGACGGCTCTGTTAAATGAAACCCAAAAGACCATAATCACTATTTTTCCAATTTTAGAGGCAAAATCATAAACTTCTGGACACCTAATTCCCCTAGAAAACACATCTACCGTGCATGGCCAGAGGCCACCCCAACTCCATACTTTCATCCAGCCCCACAAAACCCCTCACACCCCACCATAGGTGGCTAAAGATTGTCCAAACTTGCCACAAATCCAACAATGGCTGACCAGAGCGAGTTCTGCATCTGCCGTCTGGCACCGGCTTAGGGGCCAAGACAGTCCAGGTCTAAGAATTAAAGCACTTGCCCTGGATAATCGTGGGGTATTAAAGTAAACAACACAGCCAGAAATTAGCCAAAGAGGGTCATTCATATTACATGAGCTCCCTCCGTTGTAGCCCCCCTTTGAGATTTGGAGCGCAGTGTGAGCGCGTCCTCGTTAATCCTTCGGGGCAATAGTGTTTAAAAAGATGATTGGAAGAGGGACTTAGAGAAACAAGTGATTTCACCAGCAAGGTTTGTTTAACGGCGAGATAAGACACGGCCAGAGCGTTATCTGCGTTGTTCCTGCGCTCGAGCGTCACAAAAAACTGCCGAGGTCACATTGACACGGTATCTGCTCGGTGTCTCACAACAATGACATCATGCCCAGTTGTTGGAAGGAAGATCTGGGGGGAAGCCTGTTGTTCCGCAACGGGTAATAACTCATCAAAACAAAACAAAAAAATCGGAGCTCCAGGCAAGGATGTGAGCTGGAGGGCTCGATAAAGATCTGGGATTCTGCTGCGGCTTTCCCACTAAGGAGGGGAGGCGGCGGCGGGCGAGTGTCCGATGGAGGCAGGCAGGGCTTGATCTCCGTGCCCCGGCCAAATAAAGGGATTCCTGAGCGACCGCGGCCACAAGGATCAGCGATGACCCCCGGCCTCATTGTTCTGCCCGTGCAACTATTTGATGACGCCATGTCTACTAGTGCTGTGCTGTGCTGTGCACCCACACACACACACACACACACACACACATACACTCACACACACACACACAGATACACCCCCTCCCTTCCACCCTCAGGCTGAGAAAACAAAGCGATTTTGCCGGGATGCATTTTTGGGGGAAGCAGGGGGAAGAGGGGGGGTGGAGGGAGGGGAGGGGTGGGGTGAGGGGGGATACCGCTCTCAATCTGTGGCGGAGCTCTTCAGTCGCTCTCCTCCAACTCCCTCTCCCTCAGCAGCAAAGCATCATGGGAGGGCAGACCAAAAAACAAATGCCTGGCTCCCGTCTGGTGTCGCGCAGCTACATGGCCTCTTTGATCCTCAGCTCTCCCAATAGAATATAATGAAGGACAGAAGGAGAGAGACAGATACAACAGAGACTGGAGCAGACAAATAGAGGGTGTGGCATTGAATAAGAGACAGAGTGGCTTCAACAGCTATAAAAATGAAGCAGAAGAGAGACAAGAAGAACAAAAAATTAAAAAAAAGACAAAAGAGGGAGAGAGAAAGAGAGAGAAAGAAAGAGAGAGAAAAGAAGTGAAAGGGACCCCCTTGAGTCCACCGTGGCACACATTCTGAACCTGTGCCAAAGGGAGCCAGTCCAGGACACAACAATTATCCAACGCGGTCGGGAGCGAGCTGATTACAATCCCACTGTTTTTTTTCACCGTACCGGGGGCACCCAGATGTTGTGGCTCAGAGCAAAACAAACGGCCCTGAACGGGAGCGAGCACCAAGCCGGGCCTCTGCCGCCGGGACTGGGCGTGGTGCGCCGGCGTTATGTGACACCATTGTGCTCCATGTTCAGAGCATTTTAAATGCTTCACACATGGGAGAGGGGGGGGGGAGAAACAGGGGGTCTACACTGTTCACACAACCCCTGTGGCAAACTGTAAATGCTTGCTTAGCTTAGTAGTGTGTGTGTGTGTGTGTGTGTGTGTGTGTGCGCGCACGCACGCACACACGCATGTGTGTTTGTGTCTGTGTGGTCCCTGCCAGAAGGCAAACTGAGACCGTTTAACTAACTGTCTCTTAAAACACCAGTCATGCCACTGAGCTGTCGCAGGCTCATATCCATGTGGAAACAGAAACAAAAACGTGCACACAATACGTCAGCAACACAGACCTAATCTCCAAAAAATTTGAACACTGATAACAAACAACAATATGAATCCAATATGTGCTTGTGTCAAAACCAACAGTCCCTTCCAATGGTGTTCTCCACACTGTAGCATTGTAGATGGAATGCCAGTTCCTCATTTGCTCTAATGAGGAATTGGGAAAATGGTTTCCTTTAACCATATAGAATATATATGTCCAAAGGAATGTGCCCCAACAGCAGAAAGCAGAACCATCTCAGCAAGCATCTGTGCCACAGCTGTAAGGGGTTTGAGACTTCAGCCCTTTGAAATTCTACATGAAAGTTTAGTTTGTTGTCATTTTTTCACCCAAATTGTCTTTCTTTCTACACTCCTACGCTTCGTTCCTCTGTTGCCATGAGAAGGTTCCAGCAATGAATGCATGCAGTTGTAATTTAGCGTCATTTAAGTCTGCTGCTATATCAGGGCAGCCTAACCAGATTATTCAACGTTGTTCTGAAAACTCGATTAGCTTTTACTGAATAACGGCCCATCAAGCCAAGTGGAATTACAGATGGGGGTGGGGGGTGGGGTGCAAACTGTGGCTGGACTCCCACTGACTTTGCCTGTCCTGTTGAAGGGGCCATCAGCTAGAGCCGTCATCCCCCGTGACTGACCCCAGCGCATGCGAGAAAAGGCACCAATATAACCATTTGCTGGTAATGAATTCCATCATGAACCGCAGCTGAAATGTTAGTCATTTTATCCAGCAGATGAGGTACGCGTGTTCAACTGGTCAGTTTTGAAGGAGAACTTTAGTTTGTTTTTTGTGAATGTATGTGAGGATATTGTTGTCACACGGTCACCTAGAGTTTACATTAATAAATGTTGTGCATCAATTATCAATTATGAATCAGTCGTGCAACTTTGTGTGTTTGTGTGTGTGTGTGTGTGTGTGTGTGTGTGTGTGTGTGTGTGTGCGTGTACTACACATTCTGAGATATGTGGCTGAGGACAGCGGCCCCATTAATGTAACTGCTATTGCTAAGGCACTAGTCTTCTCTAATGGACCTGATTGTATCTAGAGTCTGCCATTTGAATGAAAAGCAGCAGCGTCCTGGGCCATTCTACCCCCACTTACCCCTCGGGCCTCTATAACACAGGCATCCACATGTGGGAGAGAAAGGGAGAGGGAGATCAACTGAGAACATGCAGAGACTCAATAATAGCATCGTCTAAGATCATCTTCCACAGGTAGAGTGGTGAAGGAAGCAATGCCAGGACTCCCTAGTGAAAGTGGTGGAGTGGCTGGGGAGGGGGAGGGGTTGAAGAGGATGGGCACGTGGCTCAAAGCAGTTCTTAGCTCCACTGACAACAGAACAACAGAGGAGGAAAAGGCTGCAACTCATTGAAAACATCTGACTCACTCATAGAGAGAGAGAGAGAGAGACTACACTGCCACACTACACAGCATAGTAAAACAATAACTCATTTCAGAGTAGCAGAAGTGAGCTGTCCTACGTTTGTCCTACATTTCCCCAAATAGTGCAGTTATGCCATTCAATTGGGTTCACGTGTGTTTGACAAGTGTAATTTGACAATGAACTAATTTTCATATATGCCCATAGCATGTTTGCTAATGTGTGTGTGTGTTTCACGCCAAAATCTGGAAGAACCAGCAGCAACACTGACCTCCCAAAGGATCACAGGCACTGACGTGTGAATGCAACAAACAAACACCCCCCCCCCCTCCCTTGGAGAGTGTAGTTGGTATGTGTGTGTGTCTTTGTATGTGTGTGTTTCTGAAACTCTATAGGTGACCCACACACACACAAACACACACACATTATTTACATGTCTGTGAGGAAACTGATATCTCACTTCACTTTAAAATTGGACAATGTGTGAGTGTGTGAGTGTGAGTGCGTGTGTGCTTCCCTGGTTCTCAACAGTCAATAACAAAGACTGCATTGTGGAGACTGCATTAGGATAGAGATAGTGCTGCATGCCCATCTGAGCACACACACACACACACACACACACACACACACACACACACACTCCAGGGTTGGAGCTCCTCTGTGGGACTGCTGAGGCAGTCACCACCTGCCAGTGCCAGTAATCACACTTTGCCGTGTCTTTAATTGAAGTAATTAACCCACTTGAGAAAACAAACTCTCGTTTGAATCCGAATGCCAGACGGCCTTCTCCCGGTGTCCCTTCCTGTGTACCCCCGTTTCGCTACCATGCGTCAAAACATCGCCCCCTCCTCCTCCTCCTTCTCCTCTTCTTCCCAGGCTTGCTGGAGGCTCCCATTTCATCCCCAACAGGAAGGCCTTTTGCCAGGTCTGTGGCCACTTCAAAGAGACCCACTGGTTTTTATGTCCTGGAGGGGGCTGTCTTCATTGAGGGCCATCTGAGAGCAGGTCCCTCCACCCTCCCCCGCGGTGACCCATATTCAAGAGCCTCGACTTCCAGACTCCGCTCCCCTGTCCGGCATCTTCTCCATGGAGATGACCCCTGGGCCACAGCAACCCAAATACTTTTGAATTGGGGAGGGGGGGGGGCTACTGACCAACTTCTGGTTCACCACGCAACGCCTGGCAGTGATAAGGTAATCTAAAATCATGCTCTAAACAGACATGGGGAACATCTGGGACATACTACAGAAGGGGTGGAATGGTGTTGACCAGGAAATTGGTGATGATGTCTTGGAATGATGATCAACATATCAAAAAGACTGCAATAGAGAAAGAGAGAGATATAATAAAACAACAAAGAATGAAAAACAGAGTGACAGAATAGGCGAGGTCCTCCACAACATAACCTGTTCAACCAGAAAGGCCAGCCAAGGGAGGCCAAGCTGAGTGACACATAATAAATGCCCTACAAGCTGGTTCCTCTGTAAGGACGGCAACTGGCGATGAGACCAGCATGGAATTCCATGTCAAGAAAACCTTTTATCAGCCTCTCAGGAGAATGCCTAGAGGGTAGGCCGGTCCACTTGCTGTTAGACCCTTAGCTTTTTACAGACTTCTTCCAAAACTACTCCTGCATGAGTCTTGTAAACAGCAGGAGACTGATGAAAACAATCCCATGCGTGAGTTAATGAAAACCTTGTTGAGACGTCAGACACAATATGTCCGAAAAGCCTCCCAGAGCAGCCTGTGCAACATCTGAATGTGCACTTTGATGGAGGCGGAATGATCTGGAATGTATGAGAGATAGGAGTTGGCTGCCAGATCTAGGGTCCCGCTAGCCTCAGCTGGAAAAGATCAGAGAGAAATGAAGCGTCTACAGAAAACGTGGACTTCATGTTTTTAAAAAGCATGGGAGCCTCAGTTGGCGACTCCTTTGAAGTCCTTCAGCACTCTGATTACTTTTCAGGATCTGATCCAACTGAAGTCCTGCAACGTGACAGGCCCGGTAATATGGGCTTTCAACTGCATTAAATATTCAGGTGTTATTTAAAAATAGCCTGCCTGTCCAAACTAAGGTCAACGTTGATAAAGATGTACCACAATGCATCTTCACTGTATGGCACAAAGGCCAAAACGTTTGCAAGTCAGGTAGGTAGGTTAAAAGACCACATATACTGTATATATGGTTTGGTTGTTAAAAAAAAAATTATCCGCGTTTTCACTGACTGCCTAGCATTTCTGAATAAAGGTTTTAAGCTGTGAAAGTTTGGCATGTAGGAATATAAATATTTTGACTATATATTCCATGCCAAATTTCAATGAACAGTCCATGACAATGAGGAGGCCAAAGGTAAGCTGGGAACCTTCGTCTCTCCCTCTTTGAGGGAGCAACAACAAATCAATGAGGGAGTTCATTAATGAAGAGCCAAGTCTTGACAGCCAACAATGGCCTCGCAGAAGGAGTTGTCCCTGGCAATCTGTGACCGACCCCCTGATGGAGGGCCTCCTTGCTCCCATTAACACTTGCTGAACAAAGGCCAGTGGCCTCCTGACCCCTCTCCGATCAATGCCCCCCGCTTCGCCCAATTAATGGGATTTCCTCACGCGGACCATTCTCATGGGCTACCTCGAGTCGCCAGGGGGGGTCCAGTAGCCCCAGTGCAGGGACCACGACAGGCATGGAAAGGGGCAGGAATGCGGGCCCCAAATCCACTGAGACAGGACCATGACCTTACCCCTCCCTTTCCCTTTTCTACCCCTTGTTCCTGCAGAGGAGCACCCTTAGTTTTTTGGGATGTCTGGTGTAAATAAAGGTTTCCTAAGCACAATACGACAGGAGCAATGCTAGTAGTGCTAGATACTTTAAGCATATGCTAGCACTCTCTGAAAACATGGACCTGTCTACTTTTCTTCAAGTATAATCAAACAGGCTAAAGTAGTTAGTTGTAGTCCCTGTGATATAAACTGGTAAGAACAGAAAGCCTCTTATGTGAAGAAAAGACAATCACAGTCCAAGGTGGGGGCCGTTAGTCTGGGCGTCTATCTTGTCGGACGGTGGCCCTAATGTCTTTACCCTGGGGATTGCCTCTGGACTCCTAATCTCCATTTCGGGAAAACTTCCCTCCCTGCTGCCACCTGTTCCTGAGCACAGCTGTGCCTGGGTCCTTCCTGGGTCAACCCATCCAGTGAATCCTCCCATCAACACCGGCAGCAGTAGTCCACAGAATCATGCCGCCTCCCTGGAACTGCCTCTCAGTCACTTTGGATGATGGCCACAACACATGGAGGTCGGCTGTCTGGCCCATCATCCTTGCCTTGCCTTAGGGTATCACAGAACATCAGCAGACAAGGAGAGTGGTTCTCTCTTCATTTTGACTCATTAGCTGCGCTGCAGGTAGAATTTGGCATGCCCATCCCAGCTTTGATCATTAAGAAGCGGCTCTGTTTTGATGAAGGTTTAGCTGGGCATTAAGAGAGATCAGAAGGGCACAAGTAGAGCTGGGGACACTGATTTACTGCCATCTCTGGAGTCTGCTTTAAGACTATGATTTTAAAGCAATATACTACAAGCACACCTCGACACATCTCTGGTCAATGTCGAGACCGTTCAAGCACTGTGCTAAAAGTGGCTTAAGCTGGAGAACCTGTTGAGTGCATGTAAACTGTGCCTAGAGAGCAGAGTCCTCCAAACAGTATGCATGGCTGGTGCCAACAGTTGCCTTAGACGTCAGGAATGCCACAGGGATTCCCTGGATATCTGCCAATAATCTCCATGCAAAATCATGCACTCGGGCGGCGTGCATTACCAGTGCATGGCTGAAATGCCAACAAGCTGGCACAGAAGCTAAATACTGCATGTAGGAGAGACTAATGTGTGCCCAATTTGAATTTTTCATACACGACACTGGAAAGGAACTATATTTATACTTCGAAGAGCCTAAAAATATCAGGTCTGAGAGAAAAGTGAGCTAGAGAAAGGAAGCAGGGCCTCAAGAGGTTGGCCTTTCACTCTCTCAGGGACAGACAGAGGAAACAGAGGGACTCTGGGATTGTCTGTAGATTCTACTTTAGACCAGACAGACTAAAAAAAAACACAACAATGAAAAACAAAACAAACACTCTTATAGAGTCAATTAACAGGCAACTGTGCAAATGCAAAGATGCTCTTGTGTATCTTATTTGCTTAACGGCTTAAAAAAAAAACCAGGTATACAAGATGTACACTATCACTGGAGTAATCATGCAGCCATTACTTCAGTGGTTGCTGAAAATACCTCCGTCCCACTCTTTTAGCTAGTACCACAGTTTGGACTTCAGATTCGCTTTTCCTGACTTGAAAGTACATCTTCTGTGACAGGTCGCGTGATGCAGGAGAAAGCATCCTGAGCACCTGCCATTTCAGTTCGTAAAAGCCTAATTGAACAAGCGCTATTAGTGCAAAGAGCCATGAATTTTGCTGTGAGAGGGGGAAAGAGAAGGAGCGATTCCCTGGGTTTTCTCCAACTCCAGAAGAGGCACTATAAATCCCATCAACGTGCAGGGACTGATTGATTCTGATCCCCCTTCCCCTTTAATTCACCGCCAAATGACACCCGCCAACACTCTCGGGAGTTGAAGAGAAACGTATCAATACTGTTCCAAGCCATGGCACATAGAGCGCTACACATCCGACAGGTCTAGTATCATCAGCTTAGGAGCATCTCAACAAGAGCAGTGCACCAACATTGGCTTCTGCTGACTCAACTCCTTGGAGACCTTGGATTACCATTATTTTAGATAGCAGCACTGACAGTACTGCAGAGGATGACCTCAAAGAGGCTTTACTGAGTGAACAGAAATGTCACTTGTATACAGTGGGGACATAGGCAAGCAACAGTGAAAACATTTCATAAACAGAATTAGACGATTTTTTTGGTTATTTTAGTTGTCTAGTGATTTGGTTTAACAGCCACCACTTATGTAAACAAAGTCCTGAATGCGCTGAGCTTGTGTAAAAATAACTGCATAATAGACGATACAGCCTGTTCTATTTACACAAAACACTTTTAAGGGTCTGTAGTCCTAACAAGACCATCAGCTCCCAAATGACCTTTTCCAAAGTAGTAAACAAGAGCAATGGGTCACTGCATTCCCAAGACAAACAAGTAGTTCAGCTGGCACTGACAACTCATCCACCGACTCGGAGTGAAACTCACAACAACAGTTAAACAAATCTACGGCCAGGAGGGTTCCTTTCAGGTTGACCTAGGACTTCTAACTTAAGGCAGCTGCCTCCACACAATATGTGGAAGTGTTCACATTCCTTTCAAAGTCACAGCATCTAATTGGACCAACACATGCAGCGGTTGTCCTAATAACAATTTGCCTGTGTCTTTTTAACGCTCAGGAGGAGATGGTCACAATTAGATGTAAAAAATGGGCTTGTTTCACATTCTCTTCAACACTCAATGGGGCTTCCCAACACATATCGGGTCGTCCCGTCAATGGAGGGATTTAGGGCATGGTAACTATAACGAGTATGAACTATGAGGAATGGATTAAATGGGTTTAAAATATAATCTAAAACTGGTTTAGACTACATGTGTCAAACATTATTTCTCTCAAAAGTAGCATATTGAAATGCTATGTGTGTTCATCCAAGACAGAGAGCAGCAGATTATGTAAAAACAATGGATGAGGCTGAAGCAAAGAATGTTGAAAAAGAAAAGTAACCAGCTGCTCCTTCATTGTTACTGATGTCAGTGAAATCTGATATCTTAGATGTCACTCTAACTGAGATCTTTCTACTGCACCAAGAGTGGTTTTTAGAGAAGTTTATAAGGCTACCAGATCAATTCACCATGGACCTCAGTGATTGCCACCACAGATGGGTTATAGAAAATAAACAATGCCAATGAAGTGATGTTTATTGGGCTGATAGTTGTTTTTAAGACATTTGTAGGCTATTTAGCCTAAGACAAAATCATGATGCCAGCAGCCAGTCAGGTAGCCTAGGATATAACACACTTGAAACGTTGACAGGTGCTATACGATCAATAAAACAAAACAAATAAAACCTAAATGTGATAGTTCGCTTTTGAACAGGAAAGCATTAATAACCTACTAGTCTTACTAGCAGCTGAGAGGATGTGTAGGCTATAACTTCGAGAATGCATCTCGGCTACAGGCGAGAGTCCCTTGTATTTTCTGTGGAGGGCACAACTACATTGTGTGTGTGGGAGAGGCACTCATCAACAAAGAGTGTCTGGTTGTCTCCCTCGCTTTATGTGTGAACTAGCTTGGGTTCGCAGATGTTTTTGTCATAATACGGAATTAACACCATCAAGAAGAAACACTGCATCTAATAGCTTGCACAATCGTAAAAAAAGAAAAGAAAAGCGGAGAACGATGGTCAATCATAAATGTAGCTAATTGAGATGGAGAGAGAAAACTTGACTTGGGTATTAGCCTACAATCAGAGACAGACAGCTAACTCACCTCCTCCAAAGCAGTCACAGTATTTCTACAATGAGACATTCGCGTCGTGAAGTTTGAAGCTGTGGGCGCTTTATAGTCCTCGTTCGTTTCGGCTATGAACTCCGACACTGTGATCTGGTCCGGCATTTTATTCCCTTTAGTTTAGGTACAATTATAATGTTATTCCAGTAGAAGGCCCCCTTAAAACTTGCTTGTTCCCAAAGCAAAAAAAGTTCATAAAAGACTGCTTTGATAGAACGTCGTATTGGAAATCATAGCTGAATTCCGTCTCCAACAGTCCCTTTCCTGTTACTCAAAACGTCAACCACGAAAGATACTGAAGCCGAGTGTTGTGTGTTGGGCTATGTGTAGCTTCGCTTCTGGGATAATCCTTCTGCAGTTGCAGATATTCCTTTCAACTAGATGGACAATCGAATTGATTCAAGTTGTTGCGATGCACGGATTTCCTCCGTAGTCTCGCTCGCGCAACACAGCGGTCTTTAGGTCAAACCACCAACCCGGGAAAGCAAGCAGCAGGCAGGCAGTGCGGTTCTTCCACAGACAACAGGGCAATTCAATTGAAAGCGCAGAAAGTGATAAAATAAAGGTGGACGCGATTCAATGGAATTGCACCGACCAATGGGGTGCGACTGAAACTAGTGTAGGTCCAATCGGAGTTAACGCAAGGCGTGGTCTTTAGTGAGATTACTGTGCCAGCCACACCGGCTTCTTAAGGTGGATCACGGTTGACTGCATCATTGCGATTGGCATTCAGGTCACCATATTTTTCACTGTATGAAAATGGAGTCTAGGACATTTATTTGAGAAGGGCAATAGAAAAGAATATTAAAAATAGAATGAATGAGTGGAAGAGGAGAACATTTGAGCAGTAGGCCTACTGTTTTTGTAAAATGGTGTTGGTGGTTAAACATTAATCAGTGTTTTGAAATATGTCCAAATATGCAGTGCCTAAATTTGTGTAGTTTGATCGACTTGCTAACATTTATGAGACAATGTTTAGAAAGCAGCCACCCTCACCTCTTCACTGGATGGCACTTCTTATTTCTCTATCAGTGTAATCTTACTTATTTTTACAACAATTGAGCTAATTAACACTGCATATTTTACAATGCCTATCACAGCAGCTGTCTATGGGAGTGCAGTGAGAGACACCAGTCATTTGTGGCATCCAAAGCTGTGGAGGCCTCAGCCTCAGCAATGAGTGTCATCCAGCTAACTCACTCCAGCTATCTGTCATTACAGGCCTCTGGTAGCAAAGGATATCAATCTGTCTGTCAAACTTTCTTCCTATTCATCTCCAAAAATACTTGTGTTTTAAATGGACACGCCTGTTGCTCATTGTTCTGTAGATGTTGGGACTTATTGTGATGCAAACTTTTGTAAGTAGAAAGTATGAGAATTTGTTTGGCAGTTTGACAATTTGTGCAAACTCTGCAGTAACAAAAAGTCATTATGTAAATCAGTCTCACAGGAGGTTGCACACAGGTGACTGGGTCATATCTCCTTCTCTTTGTCATCTCTCTATCTCATTGTAGCAGGTGTGTCCAACTGAAAATGCCTTTTTTTGTCAGGAGAGAACTGTGTCCATTCTCATTTAGTTAGCAAAGGAGAACCAGAGAAACCTTTGTAATACCCTGTGAAAACCGTAGCACATACAGACAAAGGGAGTCCTCACAAAAGGCCTACCCTAGAGATGATGCAAGCTCTACACCCTCTTGCTTCAAGAACAATAGACTAATTAAGATGATAATTAGGCAAAATCAGTGGTCTGTGCCTCTGCAGTCTCAACAAAAAGAGCTGAAGTTATATCACTGACATCTAGTCGTAACAACACCATTATCACCACAGAGGGAGCTGCCTACTGTGACTGCTAGAGACTGCATTTATTATAACTGCCAGCCTGAGATCATGGCTGATATACTGTACCTCTGTCAAGAAAATGAATGGGAACACTGCCATTATGGATCCCGTATGTTTGTTTTATTTTAAGCCTTTGGAAGGCTTGTTTTTTCTATATTGAGGTTTGAAGGAGTGACTCTATGTGGGCCTGGAGTGTCTGTGTTGTTCCTGTGCTTTGTGAAGAAAAATCTGCTGACGTTTCCCAGTTCATTCAGCCTCGGTAGGACGGACGTCTTTATAAATAGAGTCGCAGCACCAGTCTAAAACCCCAGCCAGGCTTTAAATCACAACGCTGGGCTCTCCTGTTGGCTTACTTTCATTCCACTGTATTCTCACACTCTCTCCTTTGCTCTCTCCTTCATACCCTTTGTCCATCTCTCTTCATCTATCTCCCTCACATCCTGCCTTCAGTCTTTCTCTCTCTCTATCTCACTATTTCTCTCTCTCTCTCTCTCTCGCTGTCCCACCCAACACATTCCTATAATCACCAACATTTTTCATTCCCATGTGCTACAATGCACAGCTGAACTGTAAAGCTGCCCTGACGGTAGCTGGTGGCATTCCCCTGAAAGTCATGCGCCGTAACCACTGGGCGCCATACATCCCAATCATTTACATGTGGGCGCATGCAATCATCTCTCTGAGTTATGGACCGGATATTATTATGTGATTGCGTGTGTTGTGCCAAGCAGTATCAATTTTTCTTTCCCGGTTCCCCCGTACCTTACAGAGTTAAAGGTTTTGCGCACTTGAGCTATTTTATTCCTTGTCCCTGGTTGTTCAAACAGTGTAGGCTTGTGAAACTGCCGCCTCACTTGATGCTTTCAATCTGTTTAATAAACCCTGAGGAGGCTTGTTTATTACCCTGCAGCCTGCCTCAGCACGGAGCCAAAACTGAATTAGACCAGCGTCGCTCCGGAATATCAAACAGCACAAGAGGCCTTCTCTCTCTCTCTCTCTCTCTCTCTCTCTCTCTGCATTTCGTCTGTGTCTCTCTCTTTTTTTTTTCTTTTTGCCGCGATTCAAATGAACTGTCAAAACCTGCGTGAAATATTATAGCTGAATGGAAAGTCAGAGCAAGCTGGCAAGTGTGAATGCCATAGCTACAAGGAGCGCAGTGGGCAACGGGTTCGCGAATGACATCACACTATATTAGGATTCCCTTAACGCAATCCTGTTGGAGGAGAACAGAACACAATTGTTTTCCCAGTTAGATTTCAAACAGCTGTCCAAGATGACCGCCAAAAAGCAATCTATCCAAAGCTTACAAAATTTTATTTTTCCATTTTCTGATTCAGATATTGGCCCAATTGACATCACAAAGCAAGGACTAAGGAGAATGGGTGTGGGTACTCTCTGTCCCTCTTAAAGTCTCAATGAGTTACGTTTTCCATTTATGGAATCGTGAAAAAATATCATGCCAAACCTTGTCAAGAGGACAATGGGCCAGGAAAAACTATTCAGGAGAATAATGGACATTTGGAACTTATATATCCAGCAGTATCTATACAAATATATAACGTTCAGGGCCCATTCATGTATTTTCCTGCATACAGTAGACTTCCTCCCATGGTGGACTTACTTTCTCACAGCAGGGAAAGGATTCCAGAGAGGCATGGTCACAGCAGCTATTTTGGAGAGATGCTTAGGATAGCCATTTTTGAACCAAAATCTCTTTCTCTATTTTCATAGGTCTGCAAATAACCTCTGTGTGGTGCAGCTACCTTGGAAAAAGAATAGCTAAGCACAATTTAGTTTTGTTGTAAGTTGTTGTTTTTTTTAACCTTCAAATGGAATGGGCTCTATTCACTTTGTTTGGGTGGCGACTGGCGAGCCAGCCGTTCACATCTGTACCTGTCTCTATGACACCCTGAGTCATCCTGGCTCAGCTCCTATCTTATGTGTCAGCTGGGAGGTAAACACTAGTTGTAGCTCTGCATGTCTGTTCTTGTACGCCGGCTGAAAAGGCCCCTTATCCACCACAGCTTACACAGTCTTACAGGAGATCAAGATAGTATGGGATGGCTTTATTTTGTTCACACCTGAGGTGGTTCGTCATCAGTCTTGTGTAATTACAAAACATATCCTTGATGTGGTGCATTATCTCCCTGGTTTCAACCACCACCACTGCCAAATAACTCAACCACCTCAAAGAAATCTGTACTCTTTTGAAAGCCCCATGGCACATTGGGATCTTCAACATACAGCATTTTGAGGCTTATAGATAAATGTCAGTCAGAGCATGTCCGTGAGGAAGATATGTCTGCTCTTATACTGTATTAATGTTTTGCTCCTGTCATTAAATATGAATAATTGTTGTATTACACAATTAGGCTGTCTCACACAATTTACAGTATTATTTGAGATTGAAATGACCAACGTTTTCATTTAGGGAAATCTTGACCAGAAAACAAGCTGATTTGCTTAACAAATTTACCAGGGCAAAGAAGAATATGCTTGGACTTGACTGGCATTCTGGAATGGTCTATACAACACTGGCCTTGACAGAATACTTTTACCTCATGTCCTTACGTTATTTAGGTATAAGTTGCCAGCATGATGTGTTTTGCAAATGATCTGACATCATCTTAGTGGTGCTTGAGATATTCCTCTTTCTTGGAATTCCTAGACAAGTTACTCATTCTCTGAAAAAAGTACCCTGGGGACATATGAGTGCGTACGAATGCACGCATCACATGCCAGCTTTATAATGAGGATCATGTTGGCTGGTGATCTGTTGACTGTCCTCTCATTTGAGTGATGAATAATCGGTGGTGGTGTGTAGGCCTATGCTTTAAAAGATGGTGTGATTATAGCAACTGTAATGTTCTTAAAACTCTATCTGTCCATGGAGTGTATTATGCTATTGGTGTATGGATTGGAAGCTATTTTATGTAATTATTGTCTGGTGTGTTTTTATGTTTCTAAAGAAACACTGACTTTTACTGTCATGGTTTCCATCCTGGATATGCACCGAACGTGCTATAATTAATATTTTCCTGGACTGGACAACAATTGTGCTTATCTTGTCAATATTTCAAATGAAATTGAAAATGACATTGAACACAAACACACAAGCCTGTGGTGAAAGGAAACTAAGAATTATCAAAAAATAGACAGCATGCTTAACAAAGGTCAGGCTTGCCCTGGAACGGACAAAATGATTCTGTATTCATGAGCGGAGGTCCATTAGCTTTATGACAGTGGGGGAAGGAGGCAGGAGTGCAGCAATCTCTCTCTCTCTCTCTCTCTGACACACTCTCTCTCTCTCACTCTCTCTCTTCTCTACCCACTATTCAGTGTTTCCGCACCCCACCTGTGTCATCTTAATTGGCCCAAACTGGTGGGAGGGAACATTACATCCACTGTGAACAAGACATTCAATAAGCTGGAGGCCGCAAGAGAGCACTAAAGAAAAGCCAACCAAAGCAACACAGCACACATTTCCTTCCACCTTCCCGTCTCACCAGGGGTTTGTATACACATACAGTATTACAGTGAATACACATACAGTGGGGCGAGAGGCATATTTGTCCCCTGGGAGAGCCGTCCGGCGTGACAGGAAATGGGCTGGTGTCAGAGCAAAGGGGCTCCTCTTGATTTAGCGTAACCCTGGGTTACCAGCTCGTCCTGCCGAGGAAGCCGGAGCTGAATGGGCGCCCCTCTCTCTCCCGACGCGTTCGTCCCCCGGCCCGGCCGGCACCTCCTCGCTGACAGCTGGAGCGAACTCCCCGAGAGGAGACCGTCTGGGGGTCGGCTGAATGAGAGGCGCTGCAAAAAAAAAAAGCCCCCTTCATGTGGGCGCATGAAAGGGAGATGGAGGCATGCTTGGGTGGAGCGTGTCACTGGAGATGAAAGTGTGTCCCTCCAGCAGCCCCATTCGGCAGCGCTTGCTTGGTGTAGAGGAGCTGCTAGTTTGCTTTGATTGGTTTATTGTTCGGCCTGTGTGTCCCCCAGTGAGAGAGCTTGTGTTCCCTTTTGGGGTTTTCATTAAGATGAGAAAAGGGTGAAGGGGAGTGGTGGTGGTGGTGGTGGTGGTGGTGGTGGGGGGGGGGGGGTGTTAAGGAATTCTGGGATGCTAATGAAAGAGGGAGCTGTCAGAGGAACACTCGGATTTATTGGCTCATGAGAAGGGGCTGTCAGCGCCTCTGCCTGAGTGAAGTATGATGAATGAAATCAAAATGGGAAAAACACTTACATGATCACTCTCAGTCATTTCACTGTGTAGCTTTAGGACATATCACTATATACTACAGTGAGGCACACAAAACACGCTATGTGTTTCACAATGTCAGACAAGAAAAAGCACACATGACAAAGATCTGGAATGGGTCATGTGACGTATGTCCACAATATTGATTTATTGATCTCACAGCAAAAAGTCACCTTGGATTAGATTCCAGGGCCACTGACTTGCCCAGTCCTTTAATCTTATTACTGTATCAGCAGAGAATGCTTAATTGGTTTGGAGTGCACAGACGCCTGTGATGAATATCAGATTTTTTTAATGGAAACACACAATGCCTCCTCTTCCTGATAAACCACAAAGCCTTCTGCCTCATTGACCAGAAGCAGTCAGCAATCAGTCGGCTGGAAACTGCCGGTGTCTAAAGCTCTCGCAAAAGTGCTTCCTTAAATTTTGGGGGTTTGTCCCTGGTCCATGTGCGCCCTCTTCCCTCCCTGAGAGGCATCTCGGCGTCTTTTGTGTGCCCACGGTCTTCTCAGGCACTGGCGCCCAAGTTGAACGGGATGGTTGTTATCCGAAAAATCCGGGAACTGTGGGTGTTCAGTGGCAAGACCGGACACATTTTTAAGCGAGGGTGGCCAGAATTCTGGACAGAGCCTTTACTTGCTGCCAGGATACGGACACATATTTAAAAAAAAAAAAACTGATTCAGTGCATGACTCACTCCTACATCTTTGCTCCTCTGTCCTCTACAATCCCACAGTAATATTTCCTCTTTTTCAGACCCCTGAAAGCTCCATGAAGTACTAGTAGGAGAAGAAAAGACGAGTCGAGCTGTGTGAGGGTAAATCTGTCTGAAGACAGGGCAGAATAATAAGGGGGGAGTCTTGACAAGCAAGGTCGGGCTGCGGATGTTTAGAGTCCTCTGCTGCATCGAGGCATATGCACATTTTGCTGCAGACACTCATTCACAAAGAATAGGGAGTGCTCAGTTCTCTACTGCATAGACTGACTGTGGTGCAGGCATTTCATTTTTCTTTGTTTCACACATCTGACTGAAGCCACTGCACCACACAGCAGTGTGATGGTGGTGGTGGTGGTGCACTCCCTACAAATCCTGTAAAAACTACAGTAATCCCTGAACACCCCCATAATTTACAGTGAATCATCTCCTTCCGCTTGCCTTTACTCCAGCATGGCACTGCAAAGGGGCAGAAATACCAGTACAGCCCGAGACTGCTGTCTGTGCTGTATAGCAATTATGGAGGTGCAAACAGCAAACTCAACAGATTTTGTTTTTAGATTCTACACACTCTTCAGTCTCCACTCTCTCTCTCTCTCTCTCACACACGACTTTTGAGGAAATCCATTTGTCCCTAATTACAGAAGAAAAATGGCACTGTAAACACAGGGGGGATAATTTCAGATTTGTGTTAGCATTAGGAGAAGAGATCCGCTGTAGGGTTGTCATACACAGGGACACAGACAGAAAACAAACACCCCAACGCCCATCACCCCGGGCTATTTATAGTGACTTCGCTGTGGCTGAACTCTGCTTTGACTCTTTACACAAAAAGATTTCCTGTCTCATCACTATAGAAAGGAATTCCCGGGGGGCCCAGGTCCGGCCTGAAGAAGAAGGAAAAAAAGCTTTACTATATAAGGAGAGTGACAGAGAATGGACTGGACACAGCCAAAAAATGTTTACCCGAATATAGCATCTGAAGTGGCAGACAGTTTTGTCACCCTATTTTGAATATTAGGTCACAGTGAATAGCTGGCGTGATAACTCTGATGTGTGTCACGGCGGGCTCTAAAGTAAACCTGTTGGGCCACATATTTGTTTGCTAGCTTACGAAAACATGGGGTCAGGCTAATGATAAACAGGCAAATATTTGTTGTAGTGTCATTCCCAAACACACACTTCTACGTAGACACAGAGAAAGACCAAACACTGCAGTACCACCCAAACAAGCAGGCATATGCACGGCACACAAACAAGCACAAATATGTTCATCTTGTGACCTCTGGCTCAGGGAGCAGAGAGAGAGAGAGAGTGAGAGAGAGAGAGAGCCCAGTGAAAGCTGTGATCTAGTACTGAGTTCTTGCACCATATGCCAGAGGGGCCGTGGAGGAAGCACAGAGCCGAACCCGAATCGCAGCCCTCTCTCATCAGAGGCAAGGAAAAGTTGCCATGGAGACACTACAGCAGCAAAGGCATCGCCTTTCCATGCAGGCAGTTTAATTGGTTCTTATTCTCAGTGTTCTCAATGTTAGAACTACATCACCAGCGGATGACGGTGTGGATGGTAATGAATGCAGGGGAGAACATTCTCTCTCTCTCTCTCTCTCTCTCTCTTTCTCTTTCTCTCTCTTTCTCTCCTCTCTCTCTCTCCAAGTTCACTTGTCTTTTATTACATGGGATATTTCACAGTGGAATTTAAATAGGGGTTTATATAAGAGCTCACCATGGACAGAAAGTACCAAGAAAGTCTCTGAAACAGCTAATACTCATAAAACTGAACACTTCAATAATCTATGACTATAGCGAAAAATCCTTCAGCAAGATGTTATGCCAAAAATATTCAGTCTAGCCCCTTACAATTCAAGACCTGAACATTATACTTGTACAGACTTCTAAATAAACCCGATCAAACATCCGACCAAAATAATGAGCAATCATTTATTTGACACACTCGACTTTTATTACCAATAAAGCACTTCTCTCTGTGAGGATCCTAGCTGGCACTTCCACCCTATGATTACAGTTGGGTAAATACACAAGATGAGCCGTTATCAAGACCTCGCCATAAATCGGCTCTGAACAATGTCTCGTTTCAGTGCTCATTCCCTCGATCTTCATCAGAGCTGGATTGGAATCGGTGCAACGTGGGAAAGCCGGACTGTGGTCGTTCTATATTCTGAGCACACTATTCTAAGACTTCTCTGTGGGTCCTCCTGACGCCGCTGAGTAAATAATTCAGTCGTTACTCCCTTGAACACACACACACACACACACACACACACACACACACACACACACACACACACACACTCTCTCTCCACTACCACCACTACCACTACCACAGTCTCACCGTAGATCTGCTGAGTCACGGAGCACACAGTGAAAAGACTTCTCTCTCTCTCTCTCCCATACTCTCTCTTTCTCTCCCTTTCCCTCCCTCCCTCCCTCTCTCTCACTCTGCTCATCTATGGGCCTGTGTGCTAAGCAGGTGCCCTGTGGTTGCCAGTAGTAACAGAGGTTTGTATTTACTCAATTACTCAGATGGATTGGTCCTCCTAATGATCCTAGAGGGAAAGAAAACTCAACCAGGTATATTCACATAAGCAAACCTTTTCAGTGCCACCAGGAGTAATCATTGATAAAATCAGGCTGCAAGCTTAAATCAGGCTGCAAGCATACATTCACCACTATGTAAGAGATGAAATTGTTGTCTTGTTGACAGAACATGAAAGGGGAAAAACATTTTCATACTTTTCCATGGTGAGGGTGTGGGAGAAGTATGCACAAACACCATTTCATTTCTGTTAACACTGCCTTCTTTAAGAGTCAGGTTGGACTGGAAATTACTGCTTCCATGTCCAGTAAACATACCTTCTGTCAAACATGGATGCTTCAACAGTTTCCAGGTATGTTCTCTTTTCCTACATAAAGCATCCTAAAAGCATCCTAAACTGATATTGTCTGACTTAATTTGATTGAATTTATTTATTTCATTCTTGTGCTGCTTATTTGTGAGACTAACATGTTAACATTTCTCTCTTTCTGTGCCTCAATCAGCATTTTGTTTCATGAACACCGGTTGTGTTGATTCAAAGTCACTTCTTCTTATTTAATTTCAATATCAAATAGCTACATCTCATTCTCTACAATATAGCCTGATACAAGGGCCCATGTGTCTTCCTCATTTTTCAGCCTTCCACACCCACTTGCCACAAAACAGTAAAGGTGGCACTGAAATGAAAAGCATCAAGAATATGTATGTGGCGCCACCTGTTGGAGAGGAAAAACTCTTCACGATAGAACATTGCTGGTTTGTTGATGGCCAATGCTTGCCTGCCACTGGTTTCAATTTAGCAATTGGTTACTGGTCAATATAGAGCACAAGACCACTCTTACTAGTGTAGAAGACTAATTCTAGTTGGCAAGCAACAAAATACAGATCAAGAGTTATAGTCTCTCATCAACCTCATGAACCTTGCACTGCACCACTAATAACTATATCTGGCACCATAACTTACTCTAACTATAACAATATCTAACGCCATAACTGTTGCTTTAAAAGGCAATTCCAGTCCAGTCTTGACGACTTATAAGCTCTGTGATGAACCTGTTGCCACTCTGTCTGTCTCAGTGTATTGGTAGCCCACCTCTCACTGGTATTAGAGAGAGCAAGAGAGAGTTGCATGTGAGAGAGAGAGAGAGAGTGAGAGAGAGAGAGAGAGAGAGAGAGAGAGAGAGAGAGAGAGAGAGAGAGAGAGAGAGAGAGAGAGAGAGAGAGAGAGAGAGAGAGAGAGAGAGAGAGAGAGAGAGAGAGGGCGACTTAATTATCATTTGCCATGTGCAATACTGGTTTGACCTAAAAGAATGGAAAGGATAGAAGTGTGTCATTGGGAACTGAAAAGTGAAAACGGAAATGGCTCTACTCATCAAGTGCAGGGGAAAGCTGCAGGACTTATCTTACAATCTTTACAAGTTCACCAAAGCAGCTTCAAAGGCAAATATGAAGGCTAAAGGCGTCATCATAATATCATGCATATCAATGTTTATTTAACAGTTTACATTATGATAAAATACATATTGTTTATTAATTTAGCCTACTCATGGGTTTCATCAGGTCCCTTTCCGCAGGTGTGTTAATCCATTTTATGATTGTATACACCTGTGGAAATGAACCTGATGAACCCCATGAATAGAGATATGATTAAATGTTGGGCATAATCAAAACCTTGGCGTCTGATCTTTTTCTTGCCTATAACCAAATTTAACCACCAGGTGGCACCATTTCGCTGTAATTTGGCCTTTACAACGTTCAGATAGCAATATAACTCTGGAGTGATGTTCCACCACATGCCTGACATTTGCCTACGATTTTATATGAAAGTGTCAACTGAGAGGCATTGTCGTCTCCCCAAACAAGCACCCAGACAGCGTTTGGCTAAATAATCCGCTTCTCTACAATCCACCACCTAATTGTCAAGGCTGAAAGTGTGGATGAGCAAACCAGCAAACCAAATATGGTTTATTCCATCCAAACAATTTTAAGCTGTATTTGCTTTCCTTTTAGCTTTGGAAATTCAGCATAAAAGATCATAAACATATCGAAGTTCATCTTTCAGGGATGAATCACTGAGCGTGATTGAATTGTGCGAAGGCGGGGTTGGCTGGGAGGCTGGACTCGTAACTCCACCCATGTACCTTTGTTGTCGTTGAGGCTACATCATTGCTCCTCGACTGACAGCCAGTCAGTTGAGTAACAGCAAGCAACACTAGCCAGTAGTTAAAGGAGGAGAGTAAATCTGGGATTTGTCTGAGAGGGAGAGGGGAGCAAAGATTCACATCTGAATCATGGCTACTGAAACATCATCTTGCACAGGCTCCACTCTTCTGAGGCCGATCAGTGAATTCATTAATCTCCCTCTTGATCAGGTAAATTAAAACGAATTTTAATGAGCAATGAGCACGCATTGTCTGTGTGCTTCTGAGGCGACTGGCTCGACGATAGCTTGTGCTGGCTAACATTTCAGCATTCCTTTGCTGTCGCCTGCTAGGGAGCTAACACTGGACTAAAATCGCATCCATGTCTGTGTTAACAGGTCGTCAACCGTACGGAATGTCTTTAGCTACTATTTGTTTCCATGTAGCCTATATTATGTTGGCGACACAATTCTGGAGGATATCCAAACGCATAGGCCAGCTTTGTACTAACATGATGCTCTGCGTTCTACTTGAGATGTTGAGAGTATGGTGTTGACCATCAAGATAATAATGGTGATAACGTTAGCCTGTTGGCTAACGTATTCACTTTTTATTACAGAATACTGTAGGCAAAACAGGCTAACAGCATGTTCACTCAGCATATGTGTGGTATAGGCTACAAGTGCATCATTGTCACCAGATCCTTGGACGATTAACGTTGTAGGATTGAATCAATCGTTCTTCCAAAGTCTGTCAGGCCGTTTGCTCGCAGATGACAATTAGGCTGACTAGCATTTGATAACAAGTCACAGTAGAGTAATCTTAGCGACTATGGTATGCTGCAACTTAGCTAGGGTGTTTTGTGCTTCAAGAGAGTATATTAGCTTAAAAAGGCTGGCATTTTGCGCCTTTGTGCGCTAATTTCAGTCGACTCCACAAATATAGGTCGCAGCACTGAAACTGTGACTTTGATGCTTTATAGGCGAGAAACTATGTGAACACAATAATAAAGGCGTAATTGTACGAAAACGTCCAACAGTAGAATGATACTTTGTTTAATTTGGGCTCGACAGCAGCAGGGTAGTGCCCCAGCTGCCTGATTGGGCGTGAACTCGCATTGCGTGAACATTTTCTCAGTCCTAGATTACTTCCAAGTTCCAAATTTAGCCGTCGTATGCAGTATACATTTTCACTCGGTATTTGGACTTGACGTGACATGATTTGTCGTCGTCACTGGTTTGACTCAGAACGTTACCGAATGCAAATGAAATCTGCCAAGATCAAGATTTTGTCAAGTTATATTTCCGTTGTAGTTGGACTAAACAAAACCCGTCTTTAAGCTTTCAGTATCCCTTAAAACTATTAAGTTAATACCAGCTTTCTCTCAATCACCCTTGGTTTTAAACCGATTACACGACATTCGTCCATCGATTCGTGCAAGCGTCTAGCCATCAATTAGGCCTACAGTTAGTGAACGAACACGTTTCGAAATATTAGTGTGAAAAATGAATGAATGAATGAATGAATGAATACGCTGGTACTTGTAATGGGAAGCAGTCCTCCCGGCTGGGCGGGTTAACAAGTGGTTTATAGTCCAGGCCTCAGACTTTGTAGCCGAAACATTCAATCTTGTAGCTCCATTAACAATGTTATTGTCTGACCCCCCGCCCAAATTATATTTTATTTCACACACTTTGTTTAAATATTGAATGCACCGTGGCATTCAAGAGTCGCAGCAGTCCCCATGATGGGTGGGTGGGAGTAGCCTATGGTAAGCCTACTTTTGTAAGAGTGGGGGACATCTGTCTGCTTTTATCTCCTTTGTGGGGAAACGGTACACACCCAGGGCCTGGGTTTAGGTGTTCCTCTGGACTCCGTGGCCCATAAGCTCATTAACTACATGTTGAGACGTGTCCATCCTTCCTCTTCATTCTTACTTTTTCTGGAATGTGGCAGTTCAACTTTGTTTTTCCTGGCAGGGTATACAAATATATATGCAAAACAAGAATGATTTATGTATGGCTGTTACTATGGACACTTCACTTTTTCGGTCAATTGGTAAATTGCTGGGTTAACCAAGGAAAATATGGAAAATTGTGTTCAGACCTTCCCTGGCCACCATTTAGATATTAAAGTGATGTTGGATTTGAATGTGCAACCATATTTCCACCTGCTCACCATGATGTAATTTCTGTGATCGTAGTGATCCTGTATATCAGTTTGCCCAATTTGAAGTTGAAGACCAATCTGAGTGACTGATTGTATTCACAACACTTGCATGTAGAAGTGGACCTTCAAACTTTACTTTAGAGACTAATCATAGTAACAATATGCCGTTCCTCTTTCTCTGTCAACATGTGGTTGTTGCCAAACTCCTTTTAGCAGAGTTTGTGTTTGAACCCCTTTGTTTTAAATGTCACAAGGTCTACACTTACAGTCAAGCATACTCTCTTCACTGACATGGACAGGTCAAGGACATTGTCAAACAAAGCTGTCACAAAACATTCGTGTTGATGTTCAAGAAAAACCAAGCCATTTCTGTTTGCTATATGAGGGCTTTGTCCTCCATTTTATTCCAACGCATATACATTCCAAGATCAAATTTACACTTAATGACATGACGTTTACACAAGTAGTTAGGAACAATACGATCCTATCTTGCATGATTGTTGTGCCTATGACACTAGCTAAGGCATTTTTTACTCTTTATACAGTGTTTTAGTTCCTCCAATGCTACAACTGTTATTTAGTCCTAGATTATGTCACAAGGCCTTCGCTCTCCTTGCATTCAGCTGTGCTAAATAAATGATGTGCTTTGCCCTGGCATCGTTTCCCCCTGCTTTGACTGCCAGCTCCACAGTCTCAATCTGTCTTTAAAATAGAAACCGCTCTGTTTGCTATCACAGTTGAAAACCACAATGTCTTTTTAGGACATGAGCAGAGGTGTGCAAATCCGTGACAGGGTCGTGATGGCAGGGTGGTGCCATACAGTAGCAGAAACAGACTTATGTGATTACAAGAGACATCATTTCCTGTTTATGTCATAAGGAAATGCCTGCCATAGGAAATCAGTGGAGGGATGATCAAGTTGTTGTTGTTGTTGGGGGCCATCCAGTACTAGGCTACTACTACTACTTAAAACCAGATGGCACATCCTCATTATGTAACACAAGAAGTCTAATCCTAGCATTTAGTAAACAAACAAGATCTGATATGTGCAGAGACTGTTTATAGTGAAAGAGAATGGGTGTGTTCACACATACAGGAATTGGCTATGAGCTTTAGTGAGCATGCACATTTACATCCTAAAGCAGGGAGGAGCAGCGATGTCTGTTTGACATTTTAATCAACAGTAGTACGTTTCATTGAGGCAAAGATTTGTGTCTTGAGTTGCATCTCCTCACTTCCTGGCTGCTTGTTGTTGACCTTTGAAGGGTGCCATGCTCATCAAAGCAGAAATTGCTATTCTTGCAAGCAAAGATTTCACACACACACACACACACACAAGCAGCTGGTTGTTCAGCTTGACTACTTATTCACCTCTCAGCTGCTCCCACACAGCCTTGAGTGTTGTTGGTTATAGACATGATTTTGTATCTGGCTTTGACAGGCCACTTTTGTCCATAAAACGCCGATGAAGACACACCGCCCTGCACTCCCTGTTTCATTATGAAGATGCAGTGTGGATTTGATAGGATTATTGTGAGAATGAAAGTTGTGATTGGAGTAAGACAGGGGGGGGTTCTCAATCCTGATCCTTCCTCACTCCCCCCGACCCACCCGCACTGACAATCTGTGCCTTTGCCAAGGCCACCTGATTGAAGTCTGTGTAATTATAGTAATGCTCTTGATTGGCCAAATCAAGTTAAAGTCCTTAGAGTAAGTCAGATATGCAGAGTGGGACAGACAAATGTGAAGAGCAGGGGGCACCTAGGAGGAGGACTGAAGAACCCCTTTTGGTAGGGATAACGTCTGGATGAGGCTGCCCATATTTTTGGCCTTGTGTTGCACTACAGGGTAGAGTCATTTCATGTATTTTGGATCCTTGCAGAAAGCTAAGACAGACTAGCTTAAAAGTATCTCTTTGTTTTTTCCCTGTTGTTAGCACTATGTTGCAAGCAGCGGTGTGGTCTGGTAATAAGAGTGAGCTTGGGTCCCCTGCCCTGTGTCCACGGAGAGCCCAGCAGGTGGAACATGGTTAAGCCCGGATTTCTCAGAGGACGCTCATACTACCCTCCTCTGGCTCACTCATTTAATTGGTACCCCTCCGGGAGGACCTCTACCACTGATTGATTTCGAGGTGCGGCACGGTGCAACCTCCGACGATGCCGTGAACGCGTATGGGTCACTCCGGCTGGTGCAGCTTGAGTTTTAATGACCAAAACTATTAGCCTGTCAGCAGGCAATTATTTTTGCCCTGGTGTGTGAGATCCAGGCCATTACTTGTTCATAACAAGCATTTCTGACCTGTTTTTCCTGCATATGAAAAGAATGATGGAGTCTTGATGCAATGCCAGGCAGTTGTGTCATTTCAAATGTGAATTGTAGGTTATAACCTGAAGTGGCTTAATAGTGAAATGATGCCACCACGAATTCTCATTCATTAGTAGTTCTAATTACTGTCATAAAGCAACAGAAAGCTTAGATGATAAACTATTATTATGTGCTTTGATTTTAATGGCTGCCCCCCAGACAGGACAAATGGTCACTCCATTTGTACCCTGCTGGTTCATCCAAATTCTTTATTTGGCTGTTCTGACTATAGGGCACCTACGGCACCTAGCGCGGAATCCAGCCGAACTTAGACGCCAGGCTATAGGGCACCATCAAGGTCCCAAAAATGTTTACCGAAAGCAAATATTTTAGTTCCTCTCGGATACTAGGAATTGAAGATAAAGTTTAATGAGTATTGATCAGATTCACCGCCAGCCCAGGGGGTGATATGAATCTCTGGACCCATGCCAGTTTATGCAGACAGACGGGGGACAAGTTTAGTTGGTTCTGTGTGCGTTTCTGGTTTGTAGTGAGGTCAGTCTGACCAACATACAGCAAAGCTGACTCAATTGCTGCTGTTTTGCTGTGTCACCACAGGGTTGTCATTGCCAAATTTGAGACTGATGTCTGATGAAGCTTGCCCTCAGAGACCTTTACTTCTCTTAGCCCCTTTTAGTGCTTCAAAGTGGTAATGGAGTTAAGTTTAGAGTAAATATTTTTGAAAAAAAACCATGGACCTGCTTGAAATATTGTTTTATCTATTAGGCGGGCAGGTCTTAACATTAATTTCACTTACAGTGGGAAGCAGGCTTTTTGAAATCTCTCAGGTCTTGTGGGACAGACCCTCTGTGCAATCCCAATTAATTATTATACCAATCCAGCAGGTGTGTTTGCTATGGGACTTGGTTTATCCGCTAGAGGCAAGTCGGCCTACCAGGAGGGCTGAAATACCTTCAACAGTGGAGATCACTCTTGTGTGTCACTGTAAAAAGCCACCTCCCCATTTTTGTTCGAATTAACTTGTTGGGTGGGTGCTACTTTTGTAAGGTTTTTGGAAAGTCTTGACAAACACTTGCATTTTTCTTGATGTATCATTGAAACATAGAGACTCGTAGCTAGAGACATGGTCAAAACTCTATTTTTTGACATTCCATTGCTATTTTGTAGTTCATTTCTGAATGTCTGAACCTAAAATTCTTACGCATAGCACCTTTGATAGTATTACCAAAATGATTCAAATGCTTTATTGTGCACACCTGCACCCATTTAGTCTTAAAGGTTATCTCTTGTAGAAGTCAACATAATTCTACTTTCACATAGGTTGGCAGACAGTTTTGTTGTCCTGTTTGACTATTTACACTTAATGACATTTCTGATCAAAAGTAGGCTAAATAACCAGAACACTGCATGCAAGGCTAAATAAAGCTGATCTCTGTGGCAACAGATCTGAGTCATAGTGACCACCGACTGTAACCTCTGAACCACTTATGTAGTCACTAGCTGCTACAGAGCGCCATGCCTTTCTTATTTGATAATGTTAACTTGGATACATGGCTTTGAATGCAGGCTCTCATGCAGTATGTATAAGCCCCCACCTCAGTCTTGCATGTTGACCGCAGTCTGTGATTTTGAGCCTGTTTGTCCCTCAGGCCCTTCACTGATCTGAGTGTTAGCTTCTGGAGCCGGGAAACTAGGAGATTGCCTCTTTATGTCAGCGCCTTGCAGGGGTGTAGCTTAGCAACCAGTTCATTTTCAGAGCTCGCTCTGGAAACACGTCTTAGTCTGGTCCTGTCAGATTACCCCTCTCTCTTTCTCTCTCCATTCCAGAGGTAATATCATCCGAACATTCCAAGCTTCAGTGAAATTGAAGTCTGTGCTGTGGTTTTTAATTGCGTAACATTTAGAAATCAAAATCAGCGCAAAACTCTAACAATAATCTTTAAAGCTTTTTGTAAGACAGCAGTGATATTCCAAATAAAGTATGTAAAATAAAAGGTTTTTTTTTTAAGTCGTACAGGTTTTTTGCTGCATAACGACTTTGCCAAAGCCTTCCTGAAGGACTTTGAAGTTGTTTGATATCCTCAGGGTATAACATTTCCGTAGAAAAGAGAACCTTGTTGTCACTGCAATTAGGATTAGGTGACGGACTGGAAATGCCATAATGGAGTACTTTAACAAAGGTGCATAGACGTGTCTGGGCACTGGCAGGCTTTTAAAAGCGTACGAGTGGTCAAGAGCAATCATTGCAGAGGATGATAAGATTTCCTTGTCGAACTTATCAGCAGAAAAATAAATAAAGGAATGTGTCAACCCACTTGCATCAAACGGTGGTAGTTCCTCCAACGCCTACGTAAAGTATTAGACACAAGCTCATGTGAGTGTCACAGTCACAGGAAGGGTGTGGATGGCTGAATAACAGATCATCACAATTTCATCATCTCCGTCTCGAAGAGAGTCAGTTCGAAAATGAACTGGGAAATGATGAATGACCATATCCCGCCTGCCATTCACCTCGCTCGTTTTTTTCCCCCTCACCTTTCCCTAGTTTCTGTACTTTTCCGTTACAGGCGTGAAGGATGAGACTTCATGTACTGGCACACTGGTCAAAGGTTGAGGTTTTGAGACAAGTGACTTTTGATTTTATATGTAATACTATGTTCTTGTTCATTGTACAAATCAAATCTATTGTAATTGACAAAATTGTGCCACTTTGCAGCATTTTAAGTTTAGTTGATTAATTTCAACCCTGCCATTGCCTTTAGCAAGTGTGTGTGGGCGTGGGTGTGTGAGGGAGGGCGGGAGATTTACAAACTCCGTTTGCTATAAACAGAAACGAAATTCAGCTGAAATGAACTACTCTTTTCTGATAAACCAACGTCTGATATTCCCTTGGAGACCACGGAGTTGCGTTGTGATTTTACGCATCAGGCAGTTTGTCTTGCAGTATGACACTGAATTTATCTAACACCTCCATCCGGTAAATAAATGCTGCACGCAATCCCTCTAAGTCGCATCTCTGCTGACAGCATACCAGTTTGATCTCTGGTCTGTGTGGCTCTGATTTATGGGGTTTATTAATGTGGTGTAAGGGGACCGCTAGTGTGTGTTTATACTGTACATGGCGGTGGCTAAGATGTATACACATTTCCGGCAGCAACCTTCAAGCATTAACCCCATATGCATATTCTCCAGGCTATTTCAAATACAAAGGAGAATACCTTTCCATTACTACTGGGTAATGTTTTCAGAGAAGCACAATTTATAACTCTGTTTATTGCTTTTGTCAAGTTTTTTTCTTCTTGTCCATCCCCTTTCCAGAGTCTTTGTACATTTCAAACAGCGTTTGATTTCTTGTTAAATGTAATCCGCCGGTCGTGATGGCCTCTCAAACAACTGTGAAGAGAATTTGAAGGAAATGAGTGCTGGTGGCCCCTTCTGGAAGGAGAGGTTTGAGGGTGAGGGAGAGGAGGACAGCCTCTTGTTAAGAGTGACAGACTCTCCAGTCGACTCTCAGTGGCGTTGTTACGGGTGTGGGGAGGGGGATGCCTCGCTCCCCCCCATCAGACGCGCCTCTGATTCACTGGCTAAAAATAAAAATGCGACAAACCCTGACACCCCCTCCACTGATCTCTGAATGTAAAAAGCTGGCGTGAAAATGAGCTCTCTCTGAGGGCCATCTCGTCGGGCTCCCAAGAGGCTTGAGGCATTGGGATCATCTCGCCTGAGCATGCACTCTGTCTGTCTGTCTGTCTGTCTCACTCAGAGATCCCTGTGGAGAACCTGCTCTTCTGAGTTTTGATGGTATGGCTAGCGAAAATCAAAGGTTACGTATTTGTCTTCATAAAAGATTGACCAAGTGAATCAATCCGATTAATACAACACAATAATTTGTTGATATATTGTGTAAGAGGGTAAAGGTAAAGGATACTACAGTAAATACTGGTCTGCCATAGTGGAGATGGATCATGTTCTTTCAGTTTGTGGATCTTTTTTATTTGTCGAGCCACATGATATAAGCACAATACCCATATTCTAGGAACAGCTTTTGTTGAACAGTGCAGATTTTTAAGACTAGACAGTCTTAAGAGGCAATATAGGAAAGCAATTCATAATGCCCTCCCAAGACAGCGTCTTGATACCAGTGGATTAGCCCAGGAACATATCCATTTGACATGGATTGCTAAGCATAATACAGTCCTGTCCTGTATTGTCCAGTCCAAGAATGCTTCACAAAGAGCTCTTATGACTACATTGTGCAGCCTAAGGGTCAATTCAGTTCTTCAGTTCAGTTCAGTTTGTGAAGAACTATTGTGCAGTTATAGAGCAAGCGATCATATGAGTGTTGGTGGAAAAATTCCTAAAACCGAGACGCTGAAGGATTGTTCCTGCAATTTTAATGCCTGTCCCTCAAAGCAGAGAATTTCCAAGGACGTCAGCTCTCCCTCTCCAGCAAGTGTCACAATGTCATCAAATGATTTCTGGTGTGACCTCTTCAGCAGTGCACTGCATTTCAGTTAGTAGTTTGGCGCAAGCCACCTCGTACCTCAAGCCCAGTATAAGCATTCTACCAGACTTGTTTTTAAGGGTGGTCATTTTTATTTACTCTGACTAGTGACTTGAATGAAAAAGTACCTGTGAATGGGGGGAAAATCCCTTTCTTTGAATTTGGGAGATGGCCAGGGTTCCGTTTATGCGGGTTCTGTTATCTGACAGAGTACAGCTGTTCAGATGATGTCTGACCACACACAGTTTAGATAAAGGCTGTATCGAAACTGGGAGATGGCAAGCCTGCATTAAATGTATGCTCTTGACTTCTCGGAGCCGCTGACAGAATTGCTCTCGTTTCTTTAGGCAGTGTCACACCCCATCAATGAGAGATCTGACACACACATACACCCCGGACGGGGGACGGTTGACTCTGAGTGAAGATGACATTCCTGTCAAAACGTCTTGTTATGTAAGCCAAAGATAAGGGTAGGAGAGTTGCGCACTTAGGGTGCAGGGAGTTGTGGAATGGTCAGTGGAAGAGGCTAAAGCGTCCTAGCTAACGAGGGAGAGAGTTGACATGATGTGTTTTACAGTAGAGGAGGCCCCTCTCTGCTTTTCGTTAGACATAACACTGTGATTGCAGACAAAACGTTTTGTTGCAGAACACGTTTGTTTCGTAATTCCATGCTCTGCAGGTTAAATCAATGTGATTGTGAGTTTAGAATATGACTATCTGAATGATTTAAAAGCAGTCCCCCTCATGTGGTGCAGTGTGGAGCCTGACTAGGACGCTAGTCCTCTTATTTTTTGTTATCAAAATCCCTTTGATCTTGTTACCCACAAGGCCACTTGCGAACCTTGAAGTGTAAATGTACTCAATAGCTACTGAAAAATAAATGAGCATTTTATCAGTCTTTTGATCATGTTTGACTTTCTTTCTCACCCTCTATTTATTCTTCACCTCTCTCTCTCTCTCTCTCTCCCTCTCTCCCTCTCTCCGCACTGTTGCAATCTGTTTGCCCTGTGCTGCTGTGATTGGCGAGAAGCACTTGTTGTTGTGGACTCAATCAGGCAGGTGTACTGGCCGGTCGTTGCCTAATGGCTTTTATGACTGAGCCGCAGCTTCCGCTCCTGACCCACCTCACATGACCTTCAGCACCATGGAGCAGGAGGCGACTGAGGAGACGACCGAGGAGACGACTGAGGAGGAGGGAGAGAGAGCGAGGGGGGAAAGGGACTTGATGCAGGTGACTTGTCTCCTTGGCATCTCTGTTAGATTCACGAGGCAGCCCTCCTATCATTTCTGTTTCGGCAGGGATGGTGTGCTATTTCTGGGACCCATTAATAATGCATCAATTCTTGCCGAAGAAGTCTGACTCGGTGGAAGATTTTTCAGCAGTAAAGGGAACTTTTTTCCTTTTCTCCTTGGTTTGAGTGGAACTGATAGAGAGATGGAAGCACTGTAGAATACGGTGAGACAGAGAGAGAGAGAGAGAGAGAGGGAGGGAGAGATATTCTGTTCATCTCTACTTGAGTTCTATCAAGGGCCATTCAGCTCCACATGAGGGGGAACGGTCAGTGCTTCTGAGTCAGTGGGAGTCCCGTCTCTCCAACCCAGACGGTCAGTTTCGTCGAGCGGTCACTTCTCTACTCCCAGCTGTGAAGGAGAGTGTGTGTGTGTTTGTGTGTGTGTGTGTGTGTGTGTGTGTGTGTGTGTGTGTGTGTGAGAGAAAGAGAGAGAGAGAACACATACGAGTGTGTTTTTGTGTTTAGGGGCAGCGAGCCGTGGCAGCAGGCCTCTGGGGGAGAATGATTGTCAGGCTATTTATAGTCCGACACGGCGCCTCTGATGGTCGGATCAACAAGCTTCAGAGGGAGAGAGGTTGAGAGGGAGAGAGAGAGAGACTGAGAGAGAAAGAGAGGTGGGAGGAGACCCCACTGCCACTGGGGCAGCTGATGCTCTGAGCCGGACAGTGCTCATTTCGCACCTCATTTTGCACAAGCAAATTCATAAGGTCTGGCCATGGGTCAGTCAATCGGGGCACAGCTCATAATGACATCCATAACAGTACCAAGGCTGAGAATCGCACAGCACATTGACTGAATTACAGCTAATTGCACTGCTCACAGTTACAAAGGAAACATTCAAGGCTGCTTTTAGCATGGCGGCTTTGCACCGATGATTTGAAATTGTCCGGTATAATATAACACCGCTGACTGTAGTTGCAGACAGTTGACTGTAATAAAGTCAAGTGAGGCACAGCTGAATCGATAGCGGCACGGCAGCGGAAGAACTGACCCCGGTCCAGCCTCGCCGCACTGTGCCACGCACGGGGCCCCAGCCTCGCTGGGCTGCCTGCAAGCTGACCAGGCCTGGCCCGGCCTCTGGCCTCGGTGGGAGGGCTGCCGCGCTTGATGTGGAACCCGAGTAGACAGCTGGCCCCCGGTCCCCCCGAGCTGTCTTCACCACTGGCTCCATGGATGGATGAGCGGTGAATGGGAAGAAGATGGGGGGTGGGGGTGGGGGGGACTGTGGGGAGAAGCCAGTGTATGGAGATGGACACCGGGAGGTGGGGAACAGTCCCAGGATTTGAATCCGACTGTTCTCTTTTGGAACCCAACTCCCGTTTGGCTCATGCACTGTTCCCCCCTCCCATGTGTGGATCTGACTTGAGAGTGTTGATGGCGCGGCAGCGTGTTTGCCCGCGAGCATGTGGTATTTTTAAAGTGCCACTGTTGGGGCGGATCAGCTGGCAGAGCCACAGATGCCATCGTGCCCTCGGGGGCGCCTCCGTGAATAAGTCCAGTGCCACCTTCCTTGGGGTTGAGCTTGGTTTATGCAGACGCTAGATTCGCTTTGATTTCAGTCGGCAGTCACACCTGACCCCCCCCCCCCCCCAACCCCCCCATTTCAACATCAAATGTGTGAAGCTCAACAGTTGTGCTGAGCCGCATGGCAGTCTTGATTTCTCTCCTCTCATCTTTTGTCTCCATCTCGCCCACACAGTGTGCATCCACAAAGCCATTAAAACATCCTCTAGCACTACTGCATTTCAAGTCAAATCTATGGAGATCCTCCAGTATGCACCACGTAGCCCACTGCTGTTTTTGGCATTGATTTGGCAGGCTCTCTCAACAGAGAGCTGTAGTATTATTACCCGTCCTATCTGTGGGCTCTCCGTGTGACAGTGCAAACAGTAGTATTGCTGAGGAGCTGGCGCCAGCTCACCCATGGCACTGATTGCAGCGATGACCTCACCCCGTGTCATATGCTCGATGTCGAGTGAGCTGCGTGATTTGGTTTGGTCATTCATTAGAGTCTGGGCTAGCACTGGTTGCACTGGTTTCCCCTCTCTCATCAAGCCCTTCCTTCCCCTCTTTATCCAGTTGCCAAGCCATTGCTGCATTCATCACGCACTTTATCCTGATGAAACTCTTCTGTTGACTTCCTCAATGGTAAACTGTTTTTTTATAGGCTGCATGGTTATGAGAGTGAGTCAGACTACAGTAGTAAGGGCTGAGGTGACTTGGGCCAAAATATGTGCAGCCAAGCAGGAGTGGGAATGCAAATGGGGGGGGGGGGGTTGACGTAAAACCCTCTCTGAATGAAGCTGCTGCTAATTCTGATATGAGGCTTGCAAGGCCTCCTCTCCAGAAGGCATGCTAATGCCTTGCTTGGGTAAGCAGTCGGCTGGTTTTTGGTGTGTTTGTGTGTGTGTGTGTGTGTGTGTGTGTGTGTTTGTAGAAACATTCTTCCCCAGGTTATGTTTTAAAAAAGGAGATGGAAAGATACCAAAGATGCGTGTGTGCGCGCGCAATAGTTCGTTGGAGTTCCGTGGGACATGTAGCTTGCGCTGCCGCCGGGCTTGCCAAGCTGGTTCAACACCACCAGCCAGTTTCCTTTCCTGGTGTGTCTGTGTATTTGCTCACGTCTCACTGATACTATCAATCATAGTATAAAAAAACTGTGCCAACTGTTTCTGCTCCACAAATAGTGTATTATATTGAGTGTCAGATTCTAGGTAGATGTAACGTTGTTTAACATTTAAAGAGTGTGTTACACTATGCTTATAAAACTTTCATGCTGCTGTGCATGTAGACAGGCCAGACTACATAATACATCGTCTGCAGCTCCGTTCAGTACTGCTGGTGAAGACTCATCTGCCAGACTTGCTAAAGGCTTCTCGATAAAATGTACCCCACATACTGAAAAAGGGCCCAACGCTTACCACCCTGGTGGTTGTTGGATAGACACCATGCACAAACATTTCCAGCCTTGTGTCACCAGCCGAACTCCCACCCACCCATCCATTCATCCATCTATCTGTCTATCTATCCATCCATTCATCCATCCATCCATCTGTCTATCTATCCATCTATCCGCCACCTGGCGTGGACGTCCTAGTGAATCATTGATAAGCTTGGTGCAGACGATGCCTCTGGCCCTGACGAGCCTCTGACCTCCTTTGATGTCTCCTTCTGTGGTCCAGACGAACTGGAACGCTGCTGGTCACCCGGATGACCGTTGAGCGTCCGTCTCGAAGCCCCACAGCGAGCCAGGCGGCGGCGGCAGCGACGGTGGGCAAACAGAGAGAACGAGCCTGGCTATTTGTTTGGTCGGAACAAAAGCGCCAGCTGCCACCTTGTGATTCCCAGCTCAGGGAGGGAGAGAGGGAGGGAGGGAGAGTGGGTGGGTGAGAGCCAAGCCCAGGCGGACTGCTGATGGACAGGCTGCTGGAGAGGCGGTAGTGCCCACTCACATACACACACACACACACACTCACACGCACACACTCGTATGTATCCCAGTGCTGAGAGGACTAAGCTGCTGTTCGCTGATGTTTTGTTGGCCTTGTCTCCCGCCGCGAGGCTAATTGCAGCTTGGTCCCCGTAAGATAAAAAACATCCTGCATTTCGGAGGCCTTTTTAAGAGGATCATGTTGAACATTTGCTGTATCCAGCCCCCGGTGGAGGCGTAGGTCTTGCAGTTTTGTTGTCGTTTTGGTTGTTTCCTTCTGTTTTTTTTTTTTTCATTTTATTCCAGTTTTGTGTGTAGGGTGTTGGCGCCTAATCAGTGTGGGGTGGGAAGTACATGGAGAAGCATAAGCTTACGTATGCCTTCTCCTGCCATGAACTTGTGTGTCTCTGAAGCGACTCCGAGACACACTGCAACACCTGGGCGTGTGTGTGTGTGTGAGTGGGGGGGGGCAAACAGAAGCTCCCTGAAAGCTCTTTTTGAAGGGCAGCCTTCATGGTTTGGGTGGGTCTGGGCAGGCGAAGAGGGCAGGAGGGAGGGGGGGGGGGGGGTGCAAGGTGCGGTTGAGGAAGTGAAAGTGGTTCTTTTGAACCTCAGACTTGCGCGTCCTCCAACCTGTCTGTTGTCTGTGGAAGACTCAGCACCAGAGAGAGGGAGAGAGAGAGAGAGAGAGAGTGCCTCGGTAGGCACTTTTTAGCCAAAAGCTCTGGTCTGACTTATTCCTCCTGCCATTAATAGAAAGTTTTAACATCACGTGACGTGACCATACCTCGTCTGCAGATTTAATACCCTCCCTTATTTTCATTGTGTTTTTTTCTGACTACAGACTTGAATTATTCATACCTTTTCATTCTTCTTTAATCCCACAAGGGTAGGCTATAGAATTCTGCACTATAGGCCCATTAGAGTTAATAATAGCCTGATATTCATAGACTTTTTAAACTGCATTTGTAAAGATTTGGATTGTATTGCTTCAGAAATTCTTCTGAACCATATTGGCTGTTCAGGGACTTGTACCTTCCGTGTAGCCCTGTGTGTGTCTGGTTGGCTCTTAGGCAAGCCTTTCTTATTTTCACAATCATTAGGACCTCACATAAATATATAATAGAATTGTATTTGGTGCATAACAGTTGCGGAATATGGGTGTGGAATGTGGATAAAGATGGAATCCTTGAACAACAAAATAAAGACCTAATCAGATGCTGGCAATACAGCTACATTTCACAGTTCACAGGAAGCACATAATACATATGAATCTCAATGGATAATATTGAAACATTTGTGTAGCCATTAATTATAATTATAATTAGACCTTTTTCAAATTGAGAACATTTAGATGAAAGGTTCGCCACTGGCGTTGGAAAAAGTGAAACTTGCCTCTGAATCTGACACCTCCGCGTGACGTGCTACTTGATACTTCAGCCACTTCTCCCAATCTAGTCAAGTCTGGAGATTTAAGACGGTGTCATTCATGTCATGCCTGTTACTGTAAAGTCTAAAGCTATGGTTACCTCTAGTACATGATTGTGAGCAGAGCCACTGCTCATCTGAACGGTTATGATGCCCCATTGTGTTTGATATGCATCTGGAATTACTAAGGGGGCCTTCATATACTGCAGCAAGTAGACTCAAATCAAGGTAACTGGCACTTAAGAAAACATCTCGATCAGTGGAGTGGATGGAATTAAAATATGCAAGGCTAGTAACCTTTTGGGGTTTTTTCCTCACATATAAGATGGATGTGAGCAGTGGAAATTACCTTCACTATGCGAGTATTGCTAGGCACATGGCTTAGCCTTCACTATGCGAGTATTGCTGTATATGTCTAGGCACATGGCTGCATTTCAAGAACAGGAGAATAAGAATTTCTGGCATGTGAGAGCTCTTGAGCCTGGAGAACTTAACCCATTTCTATATTGCACAGACCACTCTTGATGCTCCTAGTCCTAGCACGGTCCCCAAAACACTGTAAATCACTCCTAAAGAAGCAGAACAACAATTCCCCCTTCTTTCACCACCTGTTGACATTAGTTCTGTGCTTTAAATCTCTATCTTGTTGCAAACTCAGACCAGACAACTTGGCTGTATGTTGTTCACGGTTCTCTACACAGCTAGGTGTGGAGCGTTGAGCATTGAATGTTTCGCAGCAGATCCCAGTAAATCTTGCACGGGCTTGTGGAAACGCCAGTATGGGATTGCGCTGGTTCTGGTGGTATTTGTCACCATGGATGACTCACTGTGGCTGTGGGCATGGGGCACGGCGCCAGGCGGGACCCACACGTATTCCTGCCCCGCACAGTAAAGTGCGCTAAGCCGCCAGAGGGGGAGCGAGAGGGGCGCACGGTGCCACGCAGCTCAGCGGACCGGAGACCGAGACCGCGTCTCAACATCCATCTCTGCCCCTGCAACCTCTCGGCACAGTCATGATCTTTTCCTTGGCTGTCAGCCCCACACACCGCATCCGATGTCAGTGACAGTTACAGTAATGGGATTGACTGTAGCGTCTATGCTAACACCCTCCCCAAGTCTATTAAAAGGCACCGGAGATTCGATGCCAGTTTTGAATGTTCTTTTTTTTTAAGCTACAAATTGCGGCCCAAACCAGAAGAGCTTACATCTTTTGGCTGTGGATTCGATGTAGTTTTCACTGGAAGGGAGAAATATAGATATGCTGAAGTGGGAATATCTGAGATGATGGTCCATCGATTGTGTCTTCTGTCAGGGGTGGGCATATAGTTTCCCCCCATGGTGTGTTTGTTTGTCACCGAGATAGGAATAGGACGACTACTCTCTGCTTTCCTTTACTGTTTTTGACCCGTCAACAACCATTACTGGCTAAACATTTAATCCACCACAAAACTGTTTGTGAGTGTGTATTGTGTTCCCATGCATTATAGATGCGTGTCTGGGTTCCATTATTCATTGGCACGACGGGAGAAAGTCTTACCAAAGACTACCGACGTAGTTATTCATCGGATTTGTTCTGTACTGTCCCTCTATGGTCGGCCATGTTGTTAGTTGTGTTGTGCTGCACATTCGTTTCCGTATCTGAAATGACCATTGTTTGAGATCAGAGAGGCACATGGCTTGAGATGGCAGGCTACGTTGCACATCAAAGGGGAAACTCTTGTGTCCCAAGACATTGGTGATAAAGTGGGTTTGAGAGGGTGTGGAGCATCTGTATCTGCCAAATAGGTTTTGTGGCCAAGAGCTCCACCATATCATTGAATTTTCCTGCATGACTGCTCCCACGGATAGCCCAGCACCTGCCTGCATAAGTGGATTAGGCTGCATGTGCAATGGTCTGGTGGTCCAATGCATCTGTGCTGATTGAAACAGGTTTGCTTATGTTGTGCTGTATATGTGTGTGCGTGTGAGTGTGTGTGTGTGTGTGTGTGTGTGTGTGTGTGTATTTGGCTCAGAAGAACTGTGCCAGCTGACTTTGAAATGGAATTGTGGGGGGCAGAGTTACAGTTGGGTGTTTGAGTGTGGCGGTGTCACTTTGCATTCGGAGAGATGGATGATTCCACTGCCGAAGATTACAGCTGGAGGCAGGGCTCAGAATGGAATTTACGTCATACACACACACACACACACACACACGCACGCTCTCACACACACAGACACGCACACTAGCACGCACGCACACAACCAAGCAATCTTTGCTCCTTCTCTCATTATCACCACCACTTCATGAATGTTTGCTAGGAGCCCTGCCAGACACAAGGCCACACATATACACACAAGCACTGCACAGCTAAATTTGATTGGAGCTTAATGAATGAGAAGGCTTGTGTGTGTGTATTTGTGTGTGAGAGAGAGACTTGTTTGTTTGCCTTTTTCACTGTCATTTGGCAGCAGCGAGAACTGGTAGGTGACATAACCCAGTTGAGGGGACGGCCATGCCTTGGTTTGCATACGTGTGTGTGTGTGTGTGTGTGTGTGTGTGTGTCCGTGCCTCTCTGTGTGTGTGTGTGTGTATAGGGGGATTTTTTTTTGTCTCGTCGCTTCTATATTCCACTGATTGACAAGCAGGGTGTTGTGTCGTGGTCGGGGGGGAAATCCACACGGCGCTATTTTTAGCCTCGCGGGCAGCACCGCACCGCTCTACAGCCGCCTGCCACGGTTCCTGTGCCTGCGCTGCCGGCTGTGCCTGTACGTCTCTCTGAGGTTTCTACACACACACACACACACACACACACACATTCATATACATACATGGCAAGGGTAACGCTTGCCCCAGAAACGGCAGCGGCAGCACAGCAGACACAACCACAGCTGAGGGGAGCAGAGGGGCTTGAGGGGAGCCGTGTGCCCTGGCAAAGAAGGCTGGTTGCTGGTTGATTACAGACTCTGTGTCTGGCCCACCCAGAGTGGTCTCACACACACACACACACACACACACACACACGCGCTGTAAAGCTGAAACACAGCTAGCCCAATACATGTTGAATGGTTCCCTGTGCTTCTATGAAGTGGCCAACCAACTACCAACTTGATCTTCGAACTTGCTGGGTGGCTCAGAGGAGTGAAATTGCTATGAGCTGAGCACAGCAACAACACGGTGACTTCAGATGTCGGGCTCATTAGTGTGTGTACGCGAGTGTGTGTGTGTGCTCGGCGAGTGTGTGTGAGCCGTTAGAGATTAACTCCAAGCGGTAGTGAGCTGCAGAGCCCGGTGTTAGGCTCTTTCTCTGAGGCGCCGGATGAATGCTAAGCAGGCAGGAAGCAGCCAGTCTCAGCCTGTCAGCATCCTCCGGGCCGCGTCGGAACACTCCGGAAGGTTCAGCCTCGGCTGCCGCGTCACGCTGATCCGCTGTCCTCGGCCGCTGGGCTCTCCAGCTCCGTCTCCCCTCTCTCCGCCTGTCACAGCCTCACTGGTGTCCCTGCTCGGTCTGTTTACATCTCGCCCTTCATCTTCGACCCACTTCCTCTCTCTGTGTCTGTGCTCTTCAGATATCTGTGAGGTCTATTACATGTTCTGTGTCCATTAAGGGCCGCCTCTGTCTGCCCCTTCAGATCTGCTTTGGTCTCTGTCTGTCCATCTCTCTCCCTCTCACCATGACTTTGTCTCTCTCCCACTTTCATCATTTGTTCCTCCCAAACACTTTCCACCCCCCCACACACTCCTCCCATCACACACAGTCTGTCTATCACTCTGTGTCTCTTTATCTTTGTGTTTTTCTTTCCTTTCTCCTTCTCCCTTGCCCTATCTGCCCATTAGCCACAGATCAGAGCCAGATGGGTTGAGGATGGAAGGCAGTCTGGAACACACACTCTCTCTCTTTCTCTTTCCCTTTCTCTCTCTCTCTCTCTCCGTCTTGCACGCTCTCTCTGTCTTGTGCTCTCTCTCTCTCTCTCACACTCACTCAGTGTCACTATATCATCTCATAACTTGTTTTGTGTGACATTATGTAATTCTGCACACATGTAATATGTGAGTCAGCCAGTCAGTGTGTTATGAAATGTCTGACCTATGGCCAGTACTGGGCATTTCAGTGCTCATGGCCTCTTGGTGTCCATCTCTTGGATGTACCTGTAATATTGACGTTTTCCCTAAATCCCGTTTGAACCGCCAGACGTTTCCTTATATTTCATTTGAACAGCCAGACTTTAGTAAACACTATTGTAAACACTTTTGTCAAATGTCGCTTAGTTTGTTAACCATGAGCGACTTGCACAAGTGCTCAGTTCTTTCCTCCAAATGAATTTCCCTTCTTCAGATACTCTTTCATGCCCCTTGTCTCGAGTTTAAAGATCTTAAATAAACTGCTTAATGAGCGAAGATCTCTGTCGTGAGCTCGACTTGGCCTTTTAAACGTACCGGAATGTGAAATTGACTGATCCGATTATTGCATTGTTCATGCCGCATCTGATACAAGCGTGACATATTCCGGGTGTCGGAGAAAGAGACACATTGTTTGTGCTTGTCAGGAGGAAATTGATGAGGATGCTAAACAGCCAGACTGAGGCAGGCGGTGAACAGCAGAGTGAGTGCCGCAGACGAGTCTAGTGGCGTAGCCGAGGAGACGCGCTAATGTCTGTGAATAAAGTGCAACAACGTGTGAAGGTGAAACTCATAACAGTTAGTCTGATGGCAATGGCCATTCTCAGCTCAGGCTGGTACTTCAGTAGGTAGTGTGACTGTGCAAGCACTCTAATGGATGGAGGAGCAAACCTTTCCTAGGTCTTTTGAAGGGAGTGTTTTAGTTTTACATGCTACTTTTGAAGTCTTTGGAAAAACTATCTGTTGTTTATGGTACAATACCATCCCATTTCCCCCACTTGTCATTTCATATTCTCTGTTTCTCCATCTCTCTCTTTCTCTCTCTCTCTCTCTCTCTCTCTCTCTCTCTCTCTCTCTCTCTCTCTCTCTCTCTCTCTCTCCTGTGTTCCTGTTGCCCTTTTCTTCTCGCTCCCTCTATTTCACACTCACACGCTAACACTCCCCATACCTGTGGGGGGGATGATGATGATGTTCAGAAATAGTTACGCCATTAAGCAGCTTCCCTGCCGCCCATCGTCACCTACTGATTTTAAAACAGAATGCATTATGGGAATGGCTCACCAACAACGGTCCAAAATAGTCTTCCCAGCTTGGCACCCCAAGCATCCTCGTCCAATCCTACAATTGCACTGAAAATAAACACTCCTTCTTGTGTGTTCCTTGTTTTGGTATCCTTCCTGGTGTGTGTGTGTGTGTGTATGTATGAGAGGTATTTTTGGGAGTGGGTGGTCAGTCATGCTCAAACTATGGCCGCCCGACCATGACACAGCGTTTTCTTTCTTTTTTTTTTTTAATGATAACGGATGTTTTCTGGTGCAGATGACGGCCTAAAGATGTTCCCTGTGCCCTCTGTGGTGAAGGTGTGGCACCTCCGTGTAGCTGTCTGCTCTGCTCTCGAGTCCCCCGGGGCTGCAGTTGGACCCAGTTCAGCGTCTGGGCAGCAGGAACAAGCCACTGTCATTCCTGTCCTTAACCCAGATCAGCTGCGCTGACCGAAGTGTCTCAGTTTGGCCTCGCTGCTCCGAATAAAGAGGGGAATAGATCATGGAGTGGAGGGGACGACGCTCAAAGAGAATCAAAGGGGATGTTGTTTTTACAGCAGATTGGGGATAAACTACCAGAGCTTTCACTACTGAGAGGGAAACATAAGCTGGCAAAATCTGTAGTTACTTCACTCCTGTTGTTTGTGTATATGCTGTGCTGTGCGCTGTTGTTTTATCATGGTGGGTTTCCGTTTCTGCTCTTTTGCCTCTGGCCGAGATGCATGCTTGATAAAGCAATCCTGTTATTTTGGCAAACAATAGTGCATATTGCTGAGAGTAGAGTTTGTATACAGCTTAAAGCATGAAATTACATCTGCATTTGCCCCCTGGCTTTAGAACACACACACACACACACACGCGCGCACACAAACACACTGACACACACGCACACACAGACTTTGTGGCTGTTTAAAACGCATAATCTACCCATAACTTATCTCATATTAAGTGATGTGATGCCTACCGCATGCATTATGTCGGTACAGTTCAGAAACGTCAGAAGGTTTTATAAGGTAGACCGTTTCCAGTTGTTGGGAACCCTGTACTAACAGAAGGTTCTTTGGGTCTATATTTAGCCTCTGCTTGATGTATTGGTGTATTGTGGTGAATGACTGGAGGTTGTTAAGCTCATGTAGCTTGACTAGCTGGGACATTGTGCTAACAAAACATCAAGCAACAGAGGTATTCAAAACACATCAGACCTCGAGGCCATTGGAAAAAAACTGCTTTTGAAAGCAACAGTTGGAAAGTCTGGAAAGTCATAAAGTTCTGTCCCAACAGATGCAGAGAGAATGTATATACAGATATAAATATAAGGTGGTATTTATAGAAGAGGCTGGGCCTGTATACATGATGGTGACATACAGGAACTGAAAGCTGAGATCTTGAGAATGTGTCGCGTGTTCTCAGAGGGAGTGAAGTATGGCTGAATGGCCAATGAAAGTGGATGTTTTGAGGCTTTTGGAGCCTGGCAGGACAACTGGTGCTAGTTTCCATTTGGGCCCTCAGTGCCATCCATCCTCAGACAGGTGACACACACACACGCACACACCTCACCTCACATACTTTCTCTCTCACCTCATCTCTTTCCACTCCTCTCTTTCATATTCACATAAACTTACAAACACACATCCTCACTAAAGCAACCCAACCAATATCAGGCACATTCAATCTCTCGCTCTCTCACACACACACACACACACACACACACACACACACACTCTCCCCCTGTTAAGTCCTTGGGCTGTGTCAGGCTCAGACTGGGGAGGCGCGCAGTAGGCTGCCGGCTTCATTCATGTCGCTGCGGGCGCACCCAGGGCCACCTGCTCTGAGAGCACACACGAGCAGCGGGGAAGGAAAACAGCACGAGTGGCTCCGTGTTTGGCTACCTGAGTCACCGCACGGCCAGGACGCCGCCGCCTTCGACGCTCGCCTGTTTTGTTTTTGTTTGCGGGTTCGGTCGAGCAATTGCCTTTTTTTTTTTATCCGAGTGGAATTGTCTCGTTATTGCCTCGTATTTGTTTTTGTCTTTTCTCATCACATGCCTGATCACACTCGTGCGCTGATCCCCCTCTCCCTCCTCTCCCTCTCTTTGTGTCTCTTTCACTTGCTGCAGGATCTATCTCGGAGTCTCTTCTCATTCTTCAGTTTTCTCATTTCCCATTGCTTCCGTTTGTGGTCCTTTTCTCTTTGTTTCACGCTTCCTTTGGTGACACTTCAGTATCTTCCCTCACTCACACCCCCTTGGTCTTTTCAGATATCCCGGTAATGACCAGAGTCATCCAGGGGGGGTTGTGTATGCCCTGCTGCAATTTGAAAGCATTTCTCAGCAATACAGGGGTACCTCAGACATACTGTATGTACTTGACCCCTACTGCTGAGAAGGTCAGGAATGGTATGTTCTTTACCACATCAAAAGAGATGTGTTGTACAGCTACCTCAGGCAGAAGTCCAGTTTGCTGAAATGGACTTGGAAATGGAATGCTAGTTCAGTACCTCTGACTCTCAGGACAATGCAGGCAGAGCAGGACCCCCTCAGTCATACCGGACTGCATTTTGCAATGGTCATAAATGCTTTAAATGTGCGTTGCGCAACAAATGGCCGTCATGCCACAGTGGTTATTGGCCGCATGGCCTTGCCCGTGACTGACAGACCTGCTTTTTTTTTTTTAAGGATTATTTTTTTGGGCTTTTTATGCCTTCAATGGACAGGACAGTAGAGAGAATGACAGGAAGCGAGTGGGAGACTGACAGACCTGCTTTATGAGGATTAGCTTACTTTGAGCTAATTTCAGTGGCGCTCGCGTGTCCAGCGGATTCACCCGCTCCAGTGCTGTCGTGCCACAATAGTGTAGCGTAGCGTAGGCACCAGAGACAAAAGGCCCCGGTGACATGGGCATTGTTGAGCTCCTCGCTTCCCCGCGCTGTGCATACATGCGAGCACACACACACACACACACACACACACATACACACACACACACACAATGTGGCTCTGTTTACCACACAAACTGTCACTAAGGCAGCCCGTGGCCACGCTCGCGGCTCTTGCAGTGCCATAAAAGCCCAGGGCCTCTCGGGCAGTGGCATCTGTTCCTCTGCTGAAGAAGGCCAGACCTCCCCGGCGCACACCAACACGCGCTCCACGACTCAGAGTACACAGCGTTCTGGGATCCAAGACAAGACGCTCCGAAAGGAGCGGTGGGCACGCGCGCACACACACAACAACAACATGGAGGACCCCTGGTTGCTTCATGTTTATTCACATCCACACTCTGGCATTGTGTGGGGATTTGTATTGATTGCTGCAGGGCCTTCTGATTCCTGCATGCTCTTAATCACTCAAGGCTGGGCGCTGGAGTCTCTTATGCCGACTGATGGCAGGGTCTGGCTGGCGGGGAGGAGATGGCAGGTGGTTGGGGGAGTCGGCGGTGGGGAAAGGGGAAATGGAGGGTGAAATGACTCTGTCTGCAGCCTTGGATGGTGTGGGAGTGTCATGGAGGGTGATGAATAACAAAGTGCATCATCTGACCTAACTTGGTGCACATGATGTCCTCCTTCAGGAAGTGAGTTAGTAGCGTTAAAGAATGAGTGAATGAGAGACTGGGTATTTATATGAGTGAGTGGATGAGAGTGGCTGTCTTTAATTGAGTCAAGAGTCAGATGGCGCCTCTATGATTAGTCGTTGAATAACGACTGTGCTGACTGACCGTTTTTCTTTGTTTGGTTATCGTCTTCATATCTGACTGACCGTGAATAGTGTCACCGCAACAGCACTGTTCATCTCCTCTCTTCATGCGCGGTTTCTTTCCGTGGTCATTGTTAAGCACACTGCCCCTTGATTACGCGCTTGCTGATAACACCTAGCAGGAGTGGCTGAAAACCACTTGTCCTGTGGCCGTAACATGGCAACCGCTCGTTAAACCAGAGGTGTGCCATGTTTGCAGTAGGTGTGCAGTCAGTGCGCAGTGTTGAAACGCTAGGAACACACCTAGCGCCAGACCGCAGAACTGCCATCACCCACAGCCCCATCACTCACCAGCGGCTAAACACACTCTCGCTGATATTACTCAACCCCTCGTCAGCCGGCGCACACACGCCCCTGACAATCTGCATAATGCCACAAAAGCCTCTTTGCGCCCACCTCTAAGCTGCACATTAGGTAATGGAAAGGGGCATCTCCCGGGCGCAGAGTTAAGCGTGCTGCCCTTTATCTGCCAGCGCATTGTTACCCCCCCCTTACAGCTTAGTGGAAATAAGCATGGCGATGGGTGTGAGTGGGCAGATGAACCTGATTTCTGTTTTCCGTTTGTTCGAATGGAGTCTCGTACCATAGGAGGCGCCATATCAATTAGGTCATTGGTGGATGGGTAGACGCCGGTCCTGTTGTTGGCATGACGTGGACCTGCTGTTTTGTATCATTCCACTTTATTGTGGTGGATTAGTCCACTTGGCATAGATTTGAGAGCAGTTTTGAATCCATATTCAGGGTCTGTTGTTGGTAGGGCACCTCCCAGTGCCAAGACCTCAATGCACTCCTTATCTACGCACCCATTTGTGATATACGTCTGTATTGTAGCTCTTGTTGACCAAAGATGCAGCAAACGGCTTCAGGGTTATTTACGGCGCAGAGGAGGAAGTGGGTGAGGGAGGAGGAAGGTGTGTGTGTGCGTGCGGTCATGGCCTGTTACAGTAGCATGAGGAGCACACTAACCCTGTGCACTGGAGAGAGGCGTGGTGGCATTTCGGAGCCTTGCGTGTGCTCTTGGGGAGGCACAGAGGACCCAAGCAGGTGAAAATATCAGAGAGTTCTCATCAATCACTGATAGCTGCTGTGCTCTGTCAATTTGTTCCCCTGCGGTAAAAGTGTATGTGTGGGTAGATTGTTTTTTTTGTTTTTGTTCTCCTTGTGTAAGTGCCTTTTGTGTGTCAAGTGCAATGTCTGAGTTAAGAAATCAGTGGTAACAGGCTAAACCCCTACATGTCTGAACATGGCCTGTATCACAACACCACCAAGCCCACAGAGATATCCCTGTAGTCCTAAGGGATTCATGACATGACTCAAACATGGATCGTGGTCAGACCTTAAACCCTACCAACCAAATAACTGTTCCTTTCTAATCGCAAAGGGAAACGATTACTCCTATAGCTAGCATTCTGCAAGTTCTGTGGCATCAGCCCTAATGATGTGTCTCTCTGCTGTCTTCGCAGGTAAACTTTGTAGTCTGCCAGCTCTTTGCCCTGCTGATGGCCTTTTGGTTCCGGCTCTACCTGCACCCCAGTAAGACCAGCCCGTTTGTCCGACATGTGGTGGCCACCCTCCTGGGCTTCTACCTGGCCCTCTTCTGCTTTGGCTGGTAAGTAGGCACTTCATCGAGACCCCCCCCCCCACGGGTCGATGCGGAGGGTAATTGATATCCTATTAAATGGGTGCTCTCGGTGCAGGCGGGCCACTGTACCTTGGCAGCCTGCCATCTACCTCAAAGGCACGTTCAAAGGATGTGTGAAATGTTAGACGCACGGCGGCGCGAGCTGCTTTAGCGGCCCTCAGCACTCTGAAGTGAGATGGTGTGTGAGGATCCATTGTAGATGTACAGGGTACTGTATGTCTTCATGAGGTTGAAACCAGAAACGTGCATGTGTAGTAACTGTAGCCACCGAGTGCAAACACCAGATAGATTGGAGATGACTCCTGTGATTTAGAATCTATGTAGAATCTATACACTGATCATGGAAGTGTTTTATTTGGTTATTTATACAATAACTATGCATTTGATCTCAGATCAGGGAAGCAGCCTTTCAGTCACCAAAATATAGTGTTAAAAACTACACAAAGTATACAAATCATGTTGCAGCCACAAACATACATAAATCTTCATGTTATATTTACCCTCAATATCCTAGTAGTGGAGATTTAGGAGACAAATAGGAAAGGGGACCGTGAGTAACATTGTGCATCATTGCACCCTGTGTACGCAATGGCAGACCCACTCAGCACAGGTAATTCAGGCAACCTCCCCCAAGGCTGTTGGTCATCGCAGTGACGGCATGGCACAGTCCACAGTGACCCACATTCTCTCCTCTCCTCTCCTCTCGCCTCGCTTGTCTCCTGAGCTCTCGCGCTCGGCGAGCAGCGGCCGTGCGAGAGAGAGACAGAGAGAGAGAGAGAGAGAGAGAACGAGAGAGCGCGGTGGACTCTGGAACGCGAGAGCCGAACAGCTTTAGGGATGATGGACGCTGATTGCCACCGTCCAGACCGCCCGAGCTCCTGTGGCTCTGGCGAAGCTGGCAAGCGCATCCATCACGCCGCTGACGTCCTCTCCACACCTCTCCTGTTTTACAGCAACACAATTCCCCATCTGGTGCGCTTTCTATATCTCTGCCCTACTTGTGGCTGAGGAGGCTGTTGCACTGTTTCCCCCCCATTTGTGATTTATTAGCGAGATATAATCTTGAAATATGACCATGTCATAAATTGACTCTGGTAAGTAAACATCTCGAGCGTACAACTATTCTGTTCTTAAACGAAGCCTAAGATGTAGAACACGCGGTGTGTGAAAAGGATCGCAGCCTGCTTTCGAGTTCACTAATGCCCAAATGCAGAGTGACTAGCCTGCTGATGATATTGTCCCAGCACCCATCCAGCCTGTGCCGAGCCCCAGGTAGCAGCGCCGTCTGCCTGTAATAAGGTCCCGCTCAGCCCACGGCCAAGACCCAGGAGGGGCATCCACTGGGAGCCTGTCAGCTGACGGGCGCACACTAGCAGAGCTGTGTGCCCGGGAGTTGCCTGGCAATGGGGAAACAAGGATTGACCTTGTTTCAGCACCCAAAGTGAGTGCAGATTCTCAAGGCATGCTAAACCTGGATGTGCGTCATCGTGAAGTCTGGATTCTCATCGCGAAGCTGCAACAGTGCAGAGTCACAGTCTGGTCATTTGTTTGGAGTTTGTCATGAGGCGTTTTCACACTGAAGAGCCTGTTTTGTAGTTCCTATAACATTTGCAGATTTGCACTCTATGGAACCCGGCTCGATTGCAGTGCTTATTGCTGCAGTTTATTTTGAATCATTTTCCCTGAACATAATGCACATTGTGAGGTAGCATTCATATGCATTATTGAATTGGTGTTCTTTTCCTTCACGCGGTGCTGGGTCAGAAGACTTTTTTGTAAGTTGGTCATAAGCACATGGATCTCGAGGGTGTGACGTGAGTCAGTCTGGAGGATAAGACGACATAGTGGTCATGTTGTGGTGAATCAGCAGTTAGACTCAACTGTGCTGTTGCACAACAGGGACTTTTTTTGTTGTGTTCAAAGCCGACTGCGGTCGCGGCGGGGGGCCTAGTTTTCTCATGTGGAGGAACACTCAAGATCAAGAGAGGAAATGGCACTCTTGAATCTGGAGACTTCTCTTTTTTATCAGGGGAGAGTTTTTAACCTACTGACTTTTCTGGTACCGTAATTTCCCAACTATTAGCCGCGGCTTATGCATTGATTTTCCAAAATGTCTTCAGCTATGAGGTTACTACACAGGGGCAGTTAATATGGTGTTAATATGGTTTTGTTTCTTTTAACTTGCATAAAACACTGTCCTGTGGCTTGTACACAAATGCGCCTTATATGCAGGAAATGACTGTAGTGGTTCTCTAGTTGAAGTGGACATTCTTGGCGACACTGGAGCCACTGGTCCCACTGTAGGATGAGCGTGATTCGGTGAACGGTGGCGTTCCACCGTTAGCCCAGTGAGCAGGCGCCCGGTCCATCTGAGGCCCAGGACAAAAGGGCCGCGGTCTGAACGAGTGCATGATGCACGGTCAATTAAACCACAGAGCGACGGAAGCGCACTATGGGCAGGGGGGATTAAAACCGCCCGGCTCTGATGGATATGAAACCTAAGCATGGCACATCACTCACATCACTCACGCAGCAAGCCCTCCTTCATGGAGGAATTAACAATACAAATGGCGGTGTATTTTTAGGATGGCTGTGTCTCGGCCTCTTTGCTGCTTGCAATCCCCTCTGGGTCTTGAGCCTTTTGACGTGTAAGGTCTGGCAGTGGAACATCCTGTTATGCTTCCCTTTCCTTTGTCCTCCACTCTGACTCAGGTCACCTGGCTATTGTTTTCTTTGGTCAAAGAAACACGTGGGAATCATTTTTTTTTCCACGGTTAGTAAGGATTCAACTATGGAAAGCCCTCCATCCTGTATAATGTCCTTGGATAGAACCTTTTCCCTTTTCAACAGAAGACCCCCCTCCCCCAGAAGATTGGTCTTGCTGTTAGATTTTACTGTTAGTATCTAAAGCAGCAGCTTTGGTCTAAAGCTAGCAAGCTAGGCTAATTGCCTTATAGCATACAGAAACTTTTGGCAATGGTAGCTTGATAGACGGGTGCTGGTGTCTTTGTGTGATTTAGTCTGCATTATTGTGTGGTTTTTTTATGCATCATTGTGACAAAGCCCAGGCGGATAGTGGGAATATTAGGTGTGTTTTTTCGTCCTTGACGTGACCATATATAATTAAAATAAATCGGAAAATGATGGCAAAAAGGGTTTTTTACAAAAAAAATATAATTTCACTTCTTGCTTGAAGCTCATACATGGATAAGCCCATTAATTTCTCTGTATACAACCTTCAAATAAGCACAAAATAAATCAAACTAGAATAGGATGCTGCCCTAGCACTCTTCATTTCCAGACCAGAAGATGAACGAGACGACGAGATTTAGAACATCGCCCAGTGGTGGCACTGGCCACTGGGGTCCCATTTTCTTTGTAGCGTGACGCGTCCGTTGTTTTGTCATCTTTTAGATTCCGTCCCGTCCCGCTGTTCTGCTTGCTGCTGGCGTCGTCGGCGTTGCCCTTCACCCCTCTGCTGTCTGTTGTAATATCAGTAGCTTTTAAAGGTCAGCCTCTGTTTGTTGTGCCTGATCTCCGATAGAGAGAAGAGACTCAGAACCACTGGGGCCAGTGGACAGAGCCGAGATAAAGTCTGGGTAATAAAACTGGCGCAATCCGGATATGGACGTGGCCGGCGTTTCCCGACCAGGTTTTTTTTTTTATGACTTAATGGGCAATTATTATGTAACTGTGATAAGTTAATTTGATCAGTGCCCTGCTCTATTCACATTCTTTTGGGCCGGGCAAGAGAAGTGTGGCTGGAGAGGTGGCACTGCTGACTTCGCAGTGTTGTCTGTAGTGGGGAACTCCTTCATGTCAGGAAGCAGACCAGGCAGGGCCCACAATCATCACGTCATCATCACACAGTTCAGATTGAGTTTACAATGGGAACATTAAATGTGATAACCGGTTAGACTGAATGTACATCAAGACCATTTTAAGATGTCAGGCATGCATTTGTGATCCATCATTGCGTTTCTCAAACGAGGAGACTGCTAGTCCGTGGTGCCACGGAATGTCAAATTATGTCCGATGTCGCTGTTACTCTTCTGATAATTTGTGCCACAATTGATCATGAATCAGTGGACTGATAGAGAAACCACAGAACCGCGATTGATAAAGAAAGCAAAAGTTTCCCCAATCAGGAAATACTTGACAATTTGGAGTCACCATGTGGGTGGGCCCTATGATCCCAGAGTCTGACATAACAGGGCCTGACATAAACAAAGTTTGAAAAAGGCTGATATGCTATAATTGACATACCAGGCATCGCTATCTTGCACTCCGCATAGTGGCCCACGCTCATCCCATTTGTTTCTCTTTTGCAGGTATGCCTTACACTTCCTGGTCCAGAGTGGCGTCACGTATGGCATCATGATCTTCGCCGGTCTGGAGCACATGCACAAGTGAGTGTCCTGCGTTCAGTAGTTTTCCAGTCCGAGTCTGGTTGGTCTAATGGCATCAAAGGTTAATGGCGCACCAAATCACTAGCCCTACACTTCACCTGGTTCCATCTATCGGCCGTCAACTTCTTAAACCTGATTGCTTGGCAGATAAGGGACTCATCACATGACTGTCTTTTTTCCATGTGGCATATCAGCCTCTCCTGATATTATTGTCTAGAGTCTAGACTCTAGAGGTTCTTTACACCAGCAAATTAGAGTTGTCTCCCCCTCACAAATTAAGTTCTGATTCATCTACTTTATTGGTTCTGTTGGGTCAATATGTTTTGTGATACAGACATATCTGTGGTTGGCTCATTGTGTTGTGGCGTGGCAAGTCCGTTGCTCTCTCCCCCCTCCACCTCTGAGGCTGTGCTGATGCTCATGATGACGGCTGAAGGGCTGGCCACTGCTGGGCACATCAGCGATGATTACTCTCTGTGTTGATTTAGACACGCTGGCCCACAGCCCGTGTCAGCTGACACACATACACACACACACACAGAGAGGGAGAGAGACACACACACACACACGTACGCACACACACACACGTACGCACGCACACAGAGAGAGAGAGACACACGCTGGTCTCCCCTTTCCTTCACCCCTGAGAAACTCTGTCTGTGTTTGTGTTGTGTATTGACTGTGAGCCGTAGATACTGTCCCTTGCGGGGAATTCTCTGAATATAGCTCTGCTCTGCTCACCCCCCATAACTACAGTTAATACAAACATGAAATTGGGCAGAGCTGAAGCCATGATGCCAATCATAACCAAATGAAGTGTGTGTGTGTGTGTGTGTGTGTGTGTGTGTGTGTGTGTGTGTGTGTGTGTGTGTGTGTGTGTGTGTGTGTGTGTGTGTGTGTGTGTGTGTGTGTGTGTGTGTGTGTGTGTGTGTGTGTGTGTGTGTGTGTGTGTGTGTGTGTGTGTGTGTGTGTGTGTGTGTGTGTGTGTGTGTGTGTGTGTGTGTGTGTGTGTGTGTGTGTGTGTGTGTGTGTGTGTGTGTGTGTGTGTGTGTGTGTGTGTGTGTGTGTGTGTGTGTGTGTGTGTTTCTTCCATGGAACTGTAGATACTGATGGGAGGTGGATATGCAGGTGTTTTCACAGATGAAGGAAGCATTTCTAAGCTTAGCAGGAATTTAAATGAAAATGTTATGGAAACACAGACCCAAATCCATTATGGCATGTGTTTAGGGGGATAGTGTCCCTGAGAGTGTGTCCTTTTAGAATTAAGACAGGCTTACAGGTGTGTTCCTTTTAAACATGTCTGTTTATTTGGGTAGAAAACTCTGAATGCCTTAAAATAGCATACTACTTCACACTTGAATGCACACAGTTCAATATTAATACTTGAATGCACTCTGTTCTAATTTGTTTTCATTGGGGAACCAAAGTCCCAAGGGTGTTCAGTCACAAAGATGGCATTTGTTTAGTCGTTCAAGTTTTATTGCTAGTTGCAGACGGGGTCATATCTCCGGGTTATGCCTCTTGCTGATATTGTACTGTACCTGAAAGTGGGTGGTACCCCAGAGTTCTGGTCAGAGTCTGTGTTTCGTAAAAGTCGGTTGGAAGAGTCCATGTCAAAGTGTGACGGGGCTGCGATGCAGTGTCAAGTTACGAGGCCATCGGCCTTTACCATTTACATAACTGCGCAATTATCATGGCAGAAACATTTCTAAGTGTTTGACCTTTAGCTCAACCTCTGCTGAGTGAGCAGAGACATTTCAGTGCTCCCTCTCGTCTTCCACTGAGACCTTTGAGCAAAAAAGGTCCAAAGTCTCTACCCGTGTGTGTATGTGTTCGAGCGTGTGCGTGTCTGTGTGCGGTATGGTCACACACACACACGCACACACACAGAGTAGGCCCAGGGATGGGGGAAGGGGGGGGGGGGGGGGGGTAGCTGTTGAGAGAGCAGCTGCTGCTCACTTCTCACTTGAGTTCCATCTGTGGGGGACACGAGGAAGAGACGCGCCCTGCTGAATGAGGCCCAGGTGTGCCCAATGAAACAGAAAGCCGCGGCAATAATGGCAATGAAGCAACACAGGTGCTCTGCAGGCGTCTGTGTCGTCGGGTGTTTGTGAATGTCAGGGGTGGAGGTGGGATGGCGAAAGAAAAGTGAAAGCCTTTGTTCGTCCTGCTGCACAAGTTTCAAGATTCTGTTTTGGCCCGTCACCAAGACTGCTCACAAGACTGACGTACTTATCCACATAGCCACTCACTCCTTATGGAAATTTAAATCTAATATAATCTGAAGCATCCTGAATATCCCACCATATGTTTTGAATTAATGAATTTCACAGTTTGTTTCCTTTTTTTTTTTGTTGGACTCCTATTGGGTGTGATGCTTTCTCACTCCACAGGGATGAGGAAGTTGTAGACACGCCCATTCCATATCATGGGAAAGCGAGAGAGAGAGAGCGAGTGTGTGTGTGTGTGTGTGTGTGTTAAAGAAGGACAGTGTGCCTCCTCGGCTCTCGGAGGTAGCCACGCTCCTCTAATAGACCACGGAGCAAAGCGCAGCGCCCACGGGGAACAAGATTGCATAAAAAAAGAGGTAGAGGAATAGAAGCGCAGAGAAGGTGTGTGTGTGTGTGTGTGTGTGTGTGTGTGTGTAAAGAGGGTCAGGCGGGTCCTTTTTTATTAGCCGATCTGACCTGGCAGCTACCCAGAGAGCCACAGAGCTCTCACTCTGATTAAAGGCACCAGGCATGTTTTGAAGTGTCGCCATTGTGCTGCGAAGAGGGTGAAAAAAAAGAAGTGTTGAAAAGCTTCACACGTAACATCTCCCTCATCAGCCGCGAGAACAGCGAGGGGAGCACAATCAGGGCAGGACGCCTCTGATTAGTAGCCTCTTTTTGTGGCGGAAAAGCCGTGAAAGGGTTAACGCTTTTTCTTTTGGAGGGAAGTACTCTGGGCCTCATTCCAGCTGGCTGGAAACAGGGCCTCTCCACCTCTAATACTCTTCCCCCCTGTACCTCCTCCACCTCCCCACCCACCAACCCCTTCTCCTCCTCCTCTCTTCTCTCCTCCTCCTTCTCCTCCCCCTCTCCCGCTCATTCATCTTGTCTCGCCGCCTCTGTGCGGCCACTCCTCATGGCTACAATGGAGATTCCTTGTTTTGTAATGCTCTAGTCTACATGTAGCAGATAAGCAGGTGCGGAAGCCACAGTGAAACAGTCCCAAGCAGCCCTCCGCAGAAATGAAAATGGAGCGCAGCAAACGCCATGTGAAAAATATATGGCCGTTTTCAGTCAGCCTTTTTGAATTTGATTCTGTGGAGATTTAGCTGGGCCCACCTCAGTGGTGCGTGCTACAGTTCTACAAGTAATGCAGCTGCAAGAAGTATGCGCTGAAAAAGGAACCTAGTTGTTTACTATCAACCATGTGTTGCCTCTCTGTCATAACCCTCCTTGTTCCCACTCTCTCTTACTGTCAGTGCTTTATTGGAAAGATGATATTGTTTGGTCATTTCAGTCCAGCCCACTGAAGTGATAAACCGGTAGAGCGTGTAGCTGTGTTAATCTGTCTTTTATGGCGCTCTGGGATATTTTTATATGATGCCACTTCTGTCTGGAACCGGAGGCATTTTGTTGAACGTGTAAAACGAGAGCTGACAGAACCTTCTGGATGTACTGTAGCACTCTGCCCTTGTTTTGTACACAGACTACAGAGCTCCCCCTGCTGGTCGATGCCAATCTCACAACTGTGGCTCGTAGAAGTTGCCATCAGTTGTTGCATGCCGGATACAGTAACTTTGTTTGGATTGCGGAGGGGCTGGAAGACAAAGGCAATAAGTTCACCTGATGATTAATATGTTACACAGCAATTATTCAGTCTCGCCATCCAAGTCATGCTGCAGGGTCCAAAAGGGGTATTGATTGTCCAACCCTTGTGGCGCGCTGTAATCAAGGTGCCCCCCCCCCCCCCACACACACACACACACACACAGACTTCACTGATTTCAATTACTGTGCTTAATCAAGTATGACTGCAAGCCAACGAGCACTTGTGCACGAACCTAATGACCGAGCTAATTAGTGGAGATGAACGGCACGAGTGATGGAACAACGCTCGCGATGAGACGGAGAAGAGGGGGAAATGGAGAGGGAGGAGAAGAGGACGAACAGCAGACGAGTGGAGAGAGAGAGAGAGCTCTCTCTTGACAGTCGCGTCTTTTAATCTGATTGCGAAACGAAACCAGAAAGGGCCGCGTCCATCGGAGTCGTCCACACACACACACACACACACACACACACACACGCGCGGGGGTATTTGCTTTGTGTTTGTTTGTGCAGATGGCGCCTCCCTTTCTCTCCAGAGTGTCATGAGACAGTATTTGAACAGCGCGCAGCACACAGAGGCGCACTGGAGTCGACGTTTCTACTCTTTCGGAATACTGAACATGTGGTTCGCTCTCTCCTTGCCGATCCGTCTCTGACGGAGAGAGCAGACCTGCTGTGGCCATTTGTCTTTCTCGCCGCGACGCTAATGATGTTGCGGGAGACGCCACCGCGGGATCTCGGGCTCTTTCCTGACTCGTCTCTGACAGAACCATTTCTCTCACGTCTGTTTAGTGACATTGGTTCTCCAGTGTTGGATTTGATAGACCCTACTTGAGGGGTTGTTCTTTCCATCTGTCCTTCTGACAAACCAAGATGTCTGTTCCAGTGATTCTATCTGAAAGTAGCTCCCTAATCCTAATAAAGTTGCTCCAAATATACTTTTGATCAGGTGGAAAATTATTTTTTTTTAGATGAGGAGTAACTTTGCTGAAATGCCAGCAATAAGGCAGCCTCAACTCTGGCTGACTGTTATTGCAGGTGTCTCATTTTGTAATCCACTCCAGTTGTCCCGCAGATAGATCCAGATGATACCCTGGTGTGCAGGCTCTCGCTTTGTTGCTCCATATGTAACAGGGAAGAATCAAAGAGGCTCTATCGCTAACAAGCCCAGATCATACAGTATTCTGTTTGACATGAGTAGGATAGGCAGCAGAGCCGGCTTCGCAAGGGGGCCACACATGCTCCTACTGCGGGGTGGGAGTGTGCCATGGTGGGGCACGCTCAGCGCTTTGCCCAGCCAGTGTGCTCCAGAGTGGCATACCAGGCTGTAAAGAAGCTTAATTGTTTCTTGTAGGACTCATCTAAAAGGTCCTAAAACAAGCCCAGTCCATTGATTTTTCTTTTTTTGGTAAAGAATCAATTTTTTTTTTTTCTTCGCCAGGACTGCACTCTACCCCATGCTGTGGAGTGGAGTGTTTGCGTGTGTGTGTGTGTGTGTGTGTATACAATCTGCTGCCAATTTATTAGTTACACAGACTTCCTAACATCAGTCCTGCAATAAATAATAGTTCCATGAAGGTTGTAATATTCAGTATTTCTTTCAAATCATTTAAGACCCGTTGCTGATACTGTTGATGCTGATGCTGATAATGTTGTTGAGTTATGGACTTTAGAAGTGTTTCCATGATTTGGATCATCCTTTCTCAATCAGTGAGGCTCGGCCTCATTCACAGAAACACCTCTGTGTTTTCCTAAAGCCTCCAGACTGCAACCTCCAAAGTGATCACACAGATGAATCAGCATCTCTTGTATGTGGTTGTCTGCCGCACTTCAAAGTCACACGGGTTCCCAATCTTGCAGATTGCAGAACTTGCTGTTAGTAGTGGTAGCTAATGTGCAGTGATGTGGTGGCAGGTTATTGTGAAGCATTAGCAACTCATTCATTGGATCATTGGGTCATTGGATCAAAGTTTGTTTTTCAGTGGCTAAAATTAAGAAAACTATAAATATCAAGCTTTTTTGTCAAATGCCTGTAGTTCAGCGTCTCTCCCTGTGAAACTACAATGCATGTTGTGGCAGACATATTTTTTGTCCCTCTGTGTGTGTGAGGGTGTGCGTGTCTGAGGCAGGGAAAATATTTGATTAGCCATGCAAACACACATGCCCCACAGATGGCTGGGAGACGTGACGGTGACAGAAGGACAAATAGGTCGCACCTGTGTGCGTGTGTGTGTGTGTATGATGACAATATTCATCCACCGCAGACACAAAACACTCATTAAAGCTGTTTCATCAGATAGCCTAGAATATCCAGTTGCAGACTGATGATTGTCATTTTGAAGTCTGTAGTCTTGATTGCCATGACCTAGAAATGACAGCTGTTGGTGTATCATTAAAAGGGAGGACCTTTCTGCTTCCCTGTATTTACAGTACACCGTGCTTGATATTCCTTTGTGACAATATGTTACTTGATTAATTATATGGTGCAGTTTGGTCCAAGTATCTAGCCTGGGTGTTCCCATACTGCCTTGCGCGGTGATTTCTTTCACGCTGCTAAGGCAGTCTGGAAACCAACGTCCACATTTTCGCCTGATGTTGGCGACCAATCACAGAACAGGGGAGAAAGCAAGACCATTATGAGCAATGCACAGACGCATTTGATAGACACCCGTGGCGCCCAATGAACGGATCTGGGCATTTTTTCAAATACGAGAAAATGAACGTCTGGTTGCCAGACCACGTCTCATTTGAGAAATGGTAGGCACTAGCCAGGCTACCAAGTATCAGGATATTATTTTTCATTCTTTTCAGTCAAGTGGAGAAGATACATCACCTTTAGACCCAATTATGCAACAGTTTTCAAAATAAGCCATGACTGTACTTAACCAGTAGATGCTTCTTGGTCCCAGGCCCTAGAATGAGCTGATGTTTGTCACGGTAAAAGGGTTGGTCAGTGTGATAAGGACCAAGCTTTTCTCTGTGTAATATCTCTGAGATCTGTCATTGACTCATTGCTCATGTTATGGCTCACGTTTTGCAGAACTGAAACCCCAAAACAGCAATGGTTGCGTATTTGATGACCGTTTTTCCTAATTAAGTGTATTATCTGGAAAGCCCTAATGTTCCTCTTCGGAGTGCTGTGTCATCTAGTTTCTGTAAATGATTAGGGAAGGCACTACCGTATTTTAAGGAACACTCAAACACAAATCCAGATCTCCTTTCAGATAGATAGATCAGTCTGTTCCTGCCATTCAACTCTGGACAAGCCAGGAAAGGGTGATCACCATTGCTGCACTCTGTGCTCCCGGTGACCCCGGTGAGCCCACGTCCGCGTCCAAACCTCTGCACATTCTCCCTCTACTGTACCGAAGAATGGGGACCCTTCATCGCTGGGTGTCTGGGCACGCATTGCACTCGGTCGCTCCCTTGTCAAGGCCTTCAGTGTCTTGGCTGGACAGGCGCTGCTCTGAATGCAGCTGAATGGCATGGAGGATCGCCGCAGTGTTAGGCCCGCTTTGTCAGAGACAGAGGGAGGGCCTGCGCCCCCCCCCCCCCCCACACCCCCCTGAGCCATCATCGGCGCGCTCCAGCAGGAAATCTTCAATGGCACGGTTCATCCCTGAGCTCGCCGTCCACCCCACATAAGCACATTTGCACAGCGCGGCCCATTCAGAGGCTCAATACAGGCAGTGTTTGCTGGGGAGTAGGAGGCAAGAGGTCGCTGCAGCTGTTTGCAGCTGTTCATCAGCATTGGTCAAGGCCTCAAGGATCTGCTCCCACCTCCCCAGAAACGCTCCAAACAAAGCCTCTTTTTGGGGGGCTGTGAATAAGATTAATGCTGCACACACTTTTTATTCTATCTGCAGCCAGAGGTTGTGCAGGACTAAACGAAACGCTGTGGAGATGACAGACAAATCATTCTCTGAAGAACAGCAAAGCAAAGGCCTCTTCGGCTCTATCTCATTGCTCTATCTCCGCCTGTGAGAAAGTGTAATCCAGATTTTAGATCGTCTGCCTCTCCCTACATGTTTTGCCACATCTGAGCAAGTGTTTCTGTGACGCCTCCAGCTTTTGAAATGGATTTCTTCTCTCAGATGTAACCTTGTTATCAATAGACACTGTGCTGTTTCAGTTTTGCGACAAAGGAGAATTTGGTTTGATTTGGAATTTTTTTTTTCAGAATGTTATCAGAATAAACCCTCAGCTACAGACCGCAAGCTCTCTCGCCCTTTGAGGTGTACAAATGAATAACAGCAGAGATGCATTTATGAATCCCCTCTTCATTCACCACAGCTTCCCCTTGGGGATCAATAAAGTATCTATCTATCTATCTATCTATCTAGCTCTCACTTCGGTGGAGAGACGAATGCTAACAGAGCACGATGAAGATGGCGCTGTATTGTCAGAGAGGCATTGTTTCATTTTCAGTGTGAAAGCACCCCAACCCCTGCTTCCCCCCGATCTGTGCCCTTTGTTTTCATTTCCTGGATTGACATTGCATGTAGCGATTCTTTCACTCTCCGTCTTTGTTCAATACTTTCATTTGCATCATTCAGCTTTCAGACACGACACACCACAATAGACTGCCTTTTAGACTGAAAACAAAACGTGTCAGGATGCCGGGAGATCTTTAGAATAAGAACACGATCTGTATCGTGGTAAATCATATTTCCCTTACTCGGCTGCCTCCGCTCCAACTGTACCAGCTGTGGTACCCTCCCTGCCAGCCTTTCCCTCCTACATCCCCCAGGTGTTGGATGGTGAAAGCTATTGCACACTTCTGGAGTGCGAGGATTGATCACAGAGAAGTGGAGAGAGGAGCTTGATGTAGCATTTTCCCCAGGTGGTGTGATGGTGATAAATCCACCACTGTGTGAGCTCGTGGAGTTGTGGAGCCCAGATCTCATGCGTTCGGTATTATTTGAGGTTTCAGCCAATTGTGGTGTGATGCATGTCTCCGAGAATGTACACCGTTTGGCTTTAATCGCGCAAGAAATGCAGAGGTGTTATGTATTATGAAATGCCAATGGATGAGCGTAAGAGAAATGTTATAATATGTGCAAAGGTTTTCTGTTTCTTTAGTTAAAACTACATTCTTTTCCCTCAGGTACTGTTTTGTGGTTGCCCTGGGATACCTCACCTTCTGCCAAATCACCCGTGTCTACGTCTTCGACTATGGCATGTACTCAGCAGATTTCACTGGGTGAGTATGAACAGCCTACAGTAGCTGATTGCACAGGTCATGCCCATATACATTAGTTCCCTAGTTCACAGGGATAATAATATGATTGAATGAATTAATGGTTCGTTTAATGAAGGAAATCTGTCAATGCCCTTTAAAGTCTGATATCGTAGAATCTTGATTCAACAGCATCACAGATCATCAAAACCGCCAGTCCTTTAACTCACGACTTTGACAACATTCATAATTGGTTTCTTAACACCCACACGACATGAAGATGCATTCATCTGTTTTTTTGGTTGTTTACACTGGTCTGGAGCTCTGTCTTAGAGACTTCATGTGCTGTGTTATTTTCCACTGATTCACCTAGAGGCCAAGCCCTCAGTATGGCTGATGGCTTCAGGACGTCAGTGGTGTATATAATAGGATTCTGAATAATACATGGCATTGCGATGGAGACAGAAGGGCTAAAAGTGACCGCTATAATATAACCACCCACTGCAGTGGAACAACAAAAAAAAAAAACTAAAAAAGGATGACAAGTGGGATGGAGGTGAATGGGTAGATGAAGACATGTGAAGAGAGGAAAAGTGTACAGGCCCGAATATGAAAGAAAGAGGAGACCGAAGCTACGAGAGAAGCACCGGGCCGTCGTTTTGATTGGGTCCTCCGTGCAGCATGCTAAAGACCCTACGCCTTGCTCCTGGGAGCCCCCGGAGGATAAAGGGCTTTTCAGGGGGGATTCTGTCTTCATCTCTATGCTAAAGAGAGGCTTGCTTTTCAATTAGCGCCATATTAGCCATGGTGGCCGATGCAGAAGTCAAAAATTGAGCAGCCGGCAGGATGGAATGGAAACTATTTTCATTTTTGAGGATTTTAGTGTGTCAGAATTTCCGTGATGAGGGCACAGATGGCTCAGGCATCCGTATGAGATGGCGATTGTTGACGGCAGGCTTGTGTTTCTCCCTTAATTGTGTAGGCCGATGATGGTCATCACGCAGAAGATAACCAGCCTAGCGTTTGAGATCCATGACGGTAAGCACACATTTGTTCTCTTTATCAGCCCTGTCTGTTCTGCTGGTTTGTGTTAGATCTTAGGGGAGAAGAGGCTGACAGAGAACACACTGTCTGGAAAGACAAAAGGGAGTGCTGGGCACATACCTGGGTATAAACAGACATTTTAAAAGTCTCTGTCACTGTCTTTGTCTCTCTCTCTCCCTCTGTCTCTGTCTCTGTTTCTCTCTATCTATGTCTGTGTTCCACAAGAGTGCAGGATTGTTCAGAACACCGCTTTAAATATTTAGATGACTTTTCGCACAATTTTCTGACGTCTGCACTGTGTTTTTGTCGGGTCGGCACTTCCTCATCTTTTTTCACATGCAATAGGAACATCTGGCTTTTCAGTGATTATGACCCGAGGCCTGGCCTGGTCAATCTGGTGAGGGTTGGGGATGACATTGTTATTTTTTCTCCGAGTGGAGATCTAGTGTGGGGGGAAGCATTGGTCAGAGGCCACAGGAACTCATTACAGAACTTTAATTCTAATGCAGCCTTAACGTCAGCCAAAATATAATCTTGGCAGGAGTCACTTTTGGTGCCACGGGACTAAATTGGGATGTTTTAGGATGTAGTTTGAATTGTTGAGGAGTTCTCTGTCTGGCGTAGAAATAGTTTCTGTTTGTAGACATGTTTAAGGGGTGCCGTGCATTACCGTAGCTCCATTTCTTTGATACGCACTTGATAAAATTAAGACAATCAATATCAGCAGAAGTGTCCACACTCCACCTTAGACTTTCCCAATGTTTGTGTGTTGACGTGCCAGAACAATATGTGTGTGAATGGACAATTGCACAATTGTAACTTTTTGTATGTGAAATTACAGATTTGAACTACTGTTGAAAAAAACACCTTAATTACAGATCTCACCATTGGCTTATTATTATTATTATTATTAATAAAACTGAAAGGCCGTTGTGAGAGCTGCTGGTTGAGGTGAGCGCAGCAGTGTAGGCTCCCAGACCTCTTCCCTCACCAGACAGCTGTCCTGCAGAGCTCGGAGCCATCCTCCTCTCGCTGACGCTGACGCGCTCCACTGGAAACGCTGTGCCAGGCCGCCGAGAGTAAACATGTCATGTTATGCCCGCTGATGTGCATTAATGAGCTTACGCAACAGCAGGGGGCCCTCCGCCGTGTCCTCAGCTCGCTCCAGCCCAGGGGACGCGTACGGCTGCTCTGAGAGATCACACGAGCATCACACTTCACACTCCCATCCCCCCTGCTTTACCTCTGACCTTTCAACTCTCACCTCTGTTCCCCCCCCCCCTCCCCACGTGCTAACTCCACTTCCTATTGTGCATCGTCAAGTGAGCTAATTGGACAAAAGTGTTGGGGGCTTGTGTCCACTCATCAGCACCATTCTTTCTATGGTTGCCAGATTTCATGAGCATTCCCCTCCTTTAGACCAAACTACAGCCCAGTTAAAACAAACAGTAATACTCCCATAATAGTACTGTGTCCTTAGCACATAAATGTGTGATATAGGCTACTGTTCAAAATGAATGGCCTGTTATTCTGTCTATGGGGCCCTCTTTATGCTGGATATATGAATATGATTTAAATACATTCATGAGTCTGCTGTCTGGCACTGCTGCAGTGTTTGATGCTGCTGTGAGATGCCACAGTGGAGGACAGGCTACTGTGTGTGGAGGCTGGACTCAGTAGGAGGTGTCTGTGTGTGTGTGTGTGTGTGTGTGTGTGTGTGTGTGTGTGTGTGTGTGTGTGTGTGTGCGTGCACTGTTTTAGGTCACACATGATTGAGCACCAGCCATTTAGTGGCGTGGAAGCTGATTACGTGGCTAATCTCGTTATCAGCGGGATGGTGTTGATAGATGGGGAATTACACTTACACACACACACAGACACACACACACACAGACTCACACACACACAAACTCACAGAGGCGTGCACACACACAAACTTGTCGCGTGCCCACGTCAGATGAATGACGGAGACGGAGTTTGAGCGGTCATTGCAGATACAGGCACTAAACTCAGATTCCTCTCTCTCTTTCTCTTTCTCTCTCTCTCTCTCTCTCTCTCTCTCTCTCTCTCTCTCTCTCTCTCACTGTCCAGTAAAAAAGGAATGCGTTTTTGTTTCTATGTTTTCTTCGGCTATGTTTGGGCACACCAGATTTGTCCTGCTGTTGCGTGTTCCACAGCTCAGCTATGAGATCCCCTTTTATCCTTGTTTTGTATAAATGTGCTAAGAGCATTCGGCGCGCATGGCATCCCATGTTAGTTTTCTTTTTCTCCCTGGATGAGCTCCCATTGGTCCCCCCACTGTTGCAGTGTGAGTAAGGGTACAGAGAGGTGTGTGTGTGTGCGTGCGTGCGTGCGTGCGTGCGTGTGTGTGCATCCTGCATGCCTCAGAGCCCCAGGTGCCCCACATACTGCACTTCTCTGAGGTGGGATAGTTACACACTCTCCTCCTTCCCCCCTTTTTTGATGATTGAGTGAGAAGATGGAACAATCCATAGCAATCTCAGCACCGCCAGCGTGCTGAACGACTACAGCCCCCCCCCCACCTCTCCACCCCCACACTGGAACATATTGGTTCCACATGACAAACGCTCGTAAACTGGCCCCACACAAAGCCACCGCGCGGGCACCGTGACTGGACGAGCGTCATTCATGCCGCCGTAATGGGGGTCGTCAAAGGACTGGCGTGGCATGGTGCAGACTACAGGCTGTAGCCCGCTCCGCTCTCCACCGTCATCAGCTCGTCTGAGTGGGCACGCCGGGTGAGAGTGACGTCACTCTGAGAGATGTTACAGATGCTCGTGTGGCCTTGCCAGCAGGAGAGACTGGCAGAGAGAGAGCGAAACAGCGTGACTGAGAGGGAGAGATGGGAAGAGAGAGGGAGAGAGAGAGAGAGAGAGAGAGAGAGAGAGAGAGAGAGAGAATAGAGGATGAGAGACTGGCAAGGGGAGAGAAGGAGACAGTAAAAGAGAGAGGGAATAGAGGATGAGAGAAGGGCAGGGGGAGAGAGGGAGACGGCAAGAAAGACAGGATGAGAGAGAGGGAGAGCGAGAAAGAGAGAGAGGGAGAGACTGGAAGGAAGCCCAGAGTGGAGGATGCTGCCAGAGAGGAGGAGAGGAGGTGCCCAGTCGCTGTGGCCTTGGATCACCCTGGGTACTCGCTCCCCTTCTCTGTCTCCCTCTCTCTCACACACACACACACACACACACACACACACACACACAGGATGCCCAGTGTGCTGTGTGCTAAATGGTAGTGAGTCTAGTGACCTGTGACTTGGAGATAAAAAATGTTGCATTTCGAGTCCTGAAGAATAAGCCCCTTACATGTAACAAAGCATTTCACAGTGCACAGACTTCTGATGAGCAGTGATGTCATAGTTTGGGTGGAGTGGGGTTTCACAGTTATCTGTGATGTACACCTTTCAGTTATGTGACAGATCTCACTGTATTCCAGTCCCTCATTCCTAATTTGCCCCCTTCTCTCTCTCCCTCTCTCTCTCTCTCTCTCTCTCTCTCTCTCTCTCTCTCTCTCTCTCTCTCTCTCTCTCTCTCTCACTCCCCCTGTTTTTCTCCCTCCCTCCTGCCAGGCTTGGCGTGTAAAGAGGAGCAACTGAATCCCAGTCAGAAGATTCTTGCTGTAAGGTATGTGCCACAGGTATGTTAGTGCTCTTCTTAGGTTGAAAAAGTTCACCAACTGAAACACCACCCCTCAGAGACATGGCCAGTATTTGCCCTGCCCCCCCCCGTTCAGTGACTTGACGTTTATTTAAAGTAAGCAACTTCTTCCACCCTAAGAATTTGTATGCAACAGTCAGTCATTTTTGGGTGGAAAAAAATGCTGAATTACAGACGCACTTTCAACCGAGCCAATACATTTGGCCTAATCGACACGTTGGGCCGAGCGGTCCCACTCGCATGCCTTTAGGTGATGCGCTCAGCAGGGGGAGACCGTAATGAGAAGCACAACTAGATCACCATTCAGTGTCCCCCTTTGCTCTATTTTCTCCTTCCGTTCCTCGTATTGATCACAATCACGGCATTTATTACCCAGTAGCCTGGAGATGCTGCAGACCAGTTCAGAGTTGCGTACAGGGGGATTCACAGCTGTTGCCTGGCAACCGCACGTTCACACTGCACCGCATGGTGTCCTCGCAGGGAAGTGTCAGACTGGGGGAAAAAAGTGAGACAAGATCACAAGCGCTGTTCTGGCTAATTAAAACGCTTATAACACTCTTTGTGTTATGTCAAGTCTCGGATGAACTCGACATCACGTGACCTCTTCATTGGATTGAGTCGAATGTTTCTGTTGTGCGGCATCTGTGCTTTTTGTGTCTGTTTGATTCGGTCTGCTGTGGATAGTGTTCATTTTAAGCAATCATCTCTTCTTGTTATTATTTCCATAGTAACACCTGCATTGTTTCTCTGGCACATTAGTGGTTGAACAGGAAAACATTGCTCAAGTCACAGTGAGTTGGCTGAGCAACATTTTAGAGCCACCCACACTCTGTTAGTGCGAAATGAGCAATTACCTTTCATCCTGACCATGCAGCACACCTTTGCCAAAGGGATAATGGTCTTGGCTGAACACTTCACCATCCATACCATCCATAAAACTTACATTCCCATTACTTCACATTCGTTACATTCATAAGACTAATGCATGGTACATGCATCTTCATACCTTATCACAGTCTAAGGTATGCTCTCTCATGCCTTGCGCTCTAGACCTGGACCAAAGGATAGGTGTTTCAAAGTCAAAAACAAGAGAACCAAGTTGTGTTTTAGAGCTCTAACAACAACAACAACAACAACAACAACAACAACAACTTCTAATCAGCTCACAGTGATGAAGCCCACTGATTTCAACTCCATTTAGAGATAATCTGGCTGCATGCAACGGTCCCCAAATGGTTCATTTTGGTTTTAAATGATTCCCAGCTGAAAAAGTTGGCTTGATTATTAAATATCTTGGATTTGTATTCACAATGAACCTCTCGCATACACTTTTTTTTTTTTGTAGATGAACAAGGACTTGAAGGAGTTCTTTCTTTGTCGCTCGTTCATGTCTGTTTCTGATTTCACTTATAAATGCTCAGTATGGTATGGAAAATGGAAAATGGTCCTTGTGGTTGTGCTCACCCTGTAATGTCCCAAAGAGGGATCAGTAGGTTTTTTATTTTTGGATTGAGAGTTTGCTTTGTGGTTTTGCACTTTCTTATGCATTCATATTCACCCATATGTAATGTTATACACTCTAATGTTATTTATACGAGCTGCATGTGTGCTTTTGTGTGACAGAAAAATGCCCAGCTTACTGGAGTACCTGAGTTACAACTGTAACTTCATGAGCATCCTGGCAGGGCCCACCTGCTCCTACAATGACTATGTGGCCTTCGTGGAGGGCACGGCCTACCAGCCCAAACACCTGGAGTCCAATGGCAAGGAGAATGGGAAGTACAAGCAGACTGAGCCATCGCCCAAGGCAAGCACCACCAGTACCTCTGTCTGAATCGCTCACTATAATAGAACCATGTGCCAGGCACCAATTTCCTAATGGAATTTTTTTTTTAAAGGGAGTGAAGTGGAGGTGGGTTGAGCAGGTACTATTCAGTTGAAAACATGAATCTAGGAATGACTTATGGTCTACTGTAGCTAACGGTTAAGGGATCTTGTCAGGACTTGTTCAGTAAACTATAGAAGTGTGCCCTTTAAGAAATGGCTCTGAGTAGACTGTAGCTGAATGGCTTTCAAACTAGAGCACATGCAACAGAATATAGGCTTTGTCTGTGCCCTGTATTGAATTACATGCAACTGGTCTGCGGAGATAATTGAATTAGCTGAACAGTTATGGATCTCACAGCTTGTATATTTCAATACCTCTCAAGGTCTCCGATTTCGTTTTAGTCCTCAAGGGTGCACATTTCGAAGCGCTTTGCTTCGCCCCACCAGCATGTTTACTTAACTCGGGTCAGGAGAATGCTTACGCATACCTTCGCTTTTGTGAGAGGACAGAGGAGGTCGTTTGCAAACAACAACAGAGAGGATGAAAGGTCACCTGCGTCCTGGTGAGTAGAGGGTTGGGGGGTTGCTTTATTCCAGGCGTGAGGAGGCCTTCTCTCATTGTTTTGAACACAAACGTGTGAATACGTGGTCAGCGTTTTTTCTTTCTTTTTCCGTTTTTTCTCATCCCGCGGCGCCTCTCGTGGTCCAGCGGCGCTCCCAGGTCTTATCTTCAGGTTCTATTGTTCCGGCGCCAACCTGGCTGCCCTCCGCGTGTGTCCCGCGTAGGGAGGACGTTATTAAAACCACCCCGTGATTGATGGCCACCATCATCTTATATCTTCGTTCTGCAATACTTTTTTATGCAGAGGAGTAGTTGTGCTGTACTGTGCCCTTGCCAGACCTCATTGACCATTAAGTCAGCTATGATTAAACACCCCTCCCTTCGACACACACACACACACACACACACACACACACGCATAACACACACACACACACACACACACAACACACATAACACACACACACACACACACACACACACACACAACCTCCAACCATACTCTTTTGCCCCCAGGAATCATTCCTTCCACATCAGGCAGTTAGCTTTTAATTGCTTTCCAATTAAGCCACTGATAGCTGAGTTGGCTTCAAATGAATTGCACTGCACTTACATGCTATTTTCAGAGGATGGGGTAGGGCGTGTGTGTGTGTGTGTGTGTGTGTGTGTGTGTGTGTGTGTGTGTGTGTGTGTGTGGTGTATGCTGAGATGCTGAGACGGCAGTTTTCCCTTTTTGTGCTTTCTGAACTTTCCTGGCTTTTTTCGGCGTGTTCACGTGAGGAGCTCCTAATCACGCCTGGGCCGGGCTGAGCTGAGTTTAGCGTGACTCCCCTGGGTACCGTTCTCCAGGAGAGACGAGGAGAAGGCAGCCGGAGGAGGAGGCCCTCACCACAGGGCCCCGGATAAGCACCAGTAGACTAGCAGAGCGAGGCAGACCTGTGCTTCCTGACACCATGGTTAGGATGAGCAAAGCTCAGCAAAGACTGCCCAGATCAGTGGGGAAAAAAACAGAAGCAATGACTTAGCACCGTTTCACTGCGCTGATAAAGATCACAGTGGAATCTGCTGTGACCTGTATAGAACTTGCTCAACGGCCTTATAAAAAGCATGTTGCGTTTCTTTTTGAATGAACGCTTCAGTTGTTTTGCGCAGGTTGGCATCAGGTGAATTGAGATGAATAAGGGATTGATAAAAAAAAAGGCTGTTCTGTGGGAAACTGCGCTGACCGTGCCGGGTCGTCTCGCCCCGCTCTTTTACGCAGGCCGACGTCATCAGGAAGCTGGGCACGTGTGCCGTCTCGCTCGGGGTCTACCTGGCGCTGCTCAGGGTGTTCCCGGTGGAGCACGTCATCGACGACGCCTTCATCGCCACCTCGCCCTTCTACGTCCAGGTCATCTACCTCTACCTGGCCATGCTGTCCACGCGGCCAAAGTACTTCTTTGTCTGGACACTGGGTAGGTGCCCCCCCGACGAGCCTCTCCAACGGTTTGACCCGCGGTGCCCTTTTATTTAGGCACTTTGCATGTATTGGAAAAATACACCGAGATTTATGACTGCCTTTAGTTCTGTTGACATAGCCACCAATCTTGTGTTGTAAAAAAAAAGAAAAAACCATGCACAGTCACGATTGACAAAGTTGTTGTGCTTCTCCCTTTGCCTGATGTTGTACTGCCCTCTACTGGCTGGCGGAAGTAACTACAGTCTCAATTAGACAATTTTCCATTGTGCTCAGTGACTGCCCTGAAAAGAATCGACATGCCAGGGTAATAAGCTTTAAGCTAATTGGTCTATTGTATTTCCATTTAACAGCTGACGCCATCAACAATGCTGCCGGATTTGGCTTCAATGGCTACAACAAAGACGGCACGCCAAGATGGGACTTAATATCAAACCTGAGAATAATGGACATAGAGGTACAACAGAAATACTGACAATTAAATGTTACATTAATGTTACATTAATGTTACATTAAGTGTTGGGAGATAATTGCTACCAACCTTTGGAGTAAATTCTGGGCACATGATTTACGTGTTGAAGCACCCCAGTGTGAGATTTTTTTAACCCCCCCCCCCTCCTATTTCTGACACTTCAGTTCGCCACCAGTTTCAAGATGTTCTTGGACAACTGGAACATTCAGACAGCCCTCTGGCTTAAGAGGTGACGGAGTTTTCCACATTATCTCCTTTGAGCAATTATGGGAACATCTCACTTGGCACATAATGTAATCTACTTGAAGCGCCCTGCACAGCAGCACTGACTGTAGTGTGTGTGTGTGTGTGTGTGTGTGTGTGTGTGTGTGTGTGTGTGTGGTCGGTCTCTTCAGGGTGTGCTACGAACGCTGTCCCATGAACCCCACGGCGGCCACGTTCCTGCTGTCCGCCGTGTGGCACGGCGTCTACCCTGGCTACTACCTCACCTTCCTCACTGGCATCGCCATGACCATGGCAGCACGGGCAGTAAGTACTCAGTGTTTACTCCCATACATGTGCACACACACTAGCACAGCTAATACTGGACACAACAGGTCTGACCTTTATAGGGACCTGCATCAAAGCTCAACCAACTTCAATTCATAGCATTGAATTTATAGCGTGACAAAAAACTTGATTCTAAATGCATCAGAAACATTTGACATTTACAATTTCTCTGTTAGTATTAGTTTCTTTAACACTAAAGAATAGTAGGTGTATCCAGAGCCCTTTATGATCCAACAAACCTGTAATAATACAGCATTTTACAGCTGTGTGCAAAACCCTGTCTGAGCCTGAGATGCGCCTGGGAAAGGCATGCTTGTGAAAGCTCCGTTGCGGCCATTAGTTAGCGGCAGGTCAGAGGCCCAGTCCCTCACTTGACAGAGGGGTAATGAGGGCTGATGGGCTGCTGATTTAATGAGGGGAGGCAGACAGGTAACAGCAGAGGCTGCCGCTGGGTTCCCCGCCCTGATTAAAAGCAGACAGTAAAATGACTGGGCCTTTGAGGGGAGACACGGAGATGGGCAGAGAGGAGGGGCAGAGAGCGGGCCTTTAAAGCAACACTAAAGCACTTATCTCTGTCGCACACACGTTATTTGTTTATCCAAGCAAATAACAGACAAGGTAGAAAATGTTGCATGATTTTATGAAAGTAGGATGTATTGCGACATCGAAGCAAGTAAAATTTGTAGTTTCTGATGTCTCATTTCATCGAACTACAGATACACTACCCCACCTCGTAAAGTTACATAGTGCGGTTATAGCCGATATGAGGGCCGCGAAGTGAAAGCAGAAGTGCCGTTCACCCTGTTAGGAGTTGATGAACTGCTGAAATGATTTTGGAAACATTATTTTAGGATATGGAAAACTCTTTAGTGTTGCTTTAAGTATGATTTAAAAAAAAAAAAAAAAACATTGTAGCAAGGAGCACATGAATGGAGGATTGGAGATTGAGTGGAGTCTTTAGCTTGTCGATTTGGTCCAAGTCTTTACTCTTGATGTGAATAATAATGTCTGAATATGAATCTGATAATGGCATGTGCAGCCTTTATTGGACAATGAGGTTCCTCAAAGCTTCTTGATGTAAAGGGACTCTCTGTCCCATCAGGATGAGCACAGCACACTTCTGTTCTGAGTCTAGAAAGAGAAGAAAGGGCAGCAGCGGTGTAAGAAGATGGAGATTAATGCAGGCTGAGACGCTTTCTAAAACTTTTGGAAAAAAAAAAAAAAAAGTCGAATTTTCCCATTATTGTGGCATCAGCAGAAAAAGTCTGAGGTCGATTGTCATCTCCGCGATCCGTTTCCACTCTGTGGAGATGATTGAAGCGGAGTCATCCTATAATGATCGCTGTTGGTAACTTTAAAACCCACTCGCTCACTCACTCTGCCTCTCTCCGCGCAGAAAACTGGGTCACTCGGTGATGCCATCGCTCTCTTGCTCTCGGATACCTCTGGAAATTTCACATTAAAGGGCTCCGTGTGGTCCTCTCTGATTTCATGGCTACTTTGAGCTTCCTCTTGCCCCTTGTTAGCCCTCCAACTCCCTCTCCATCCTCATTAGTGTCAGGAGTCGGGGGGGAAAAGGGATTCGTTTTTTCTGCTGTGTAAAATGCAGACAATAACATCGTGGACAGCTGAGAAATGGGGACATTGAAAGGAAATGTGGGCCTGTAAACATAGCCCACTTTTTTACTGTTGTTTTGGATGCATTCACAGAATTGCTACAGTATCAGGAAATACGTGTTCAATGGTTAGTGAGACTAGTTGTATGTTTCCAGTTGTAAGTGGTGCTTATGTACTAAATTTGCCTTACATGTCACTACCAATATCTGGTCACCCTCTCATTAGAGTTTGTCCGCTGGCTTGAGGATGTTTGGTCATTGATTTTCCAGTTACTGGCAGTTACTCTGGTGCCTGGAACCACTAAATAAATATAATATATTGTGGTGGTTATGACATTAAGTTTAGCTGGAAGTCCAGCACAGTGATGTACATTTGTTGACTGACAAGGACAGCTTGTGGGAAAATGTGCGTGCTTGTGTTGTGTAATACACGCCTCTACGCATTTGATAAATTCCAACCTGAGATCTGTTGGGATCTATCTGTCCATCTGTTGATTAGAAATGTTATCTGATGGGGTAGGCGTGTTCCTAACGACCGTCCGCTTACCTACCTGTGTGCAGGTGAGGCACAACGTGAGGCCGCTCTTCCAGGGCACGGCCACCCACAGGCTCATCTACGACGTCATCACGTGGGCGGGCACGCAGATCGCCATCTGCTACACCGTGGTGCCCTTCGTGCTGCTGGCGGTGGGGCCCTCGCTCAAGTTCTACAGGTGAGCACACGCACATGACCTCTTGACCTTGTCCAGGCATTTATAACGTATTTCAAACAGCTAGGTCCACAATCCTTGTGAATGACAGAGCGAGAATGCTCCTAAAAGACTTTTGTGATGGTCATGGATAGTGTCAAGGGGAGGGTTGCTATATGCATGGGTGAAAAAATAGACCAATTTAGGAAATGACCTCTGTCCTCAATGACACACACACACACACACACACACACACACACACACACACACACACACACACACACACACACACACACACACACACACACACACACACACACACACACACACACAGAGAGAGAAATGTTCATTCTGGAGGAAAGCATCCCACCCTATCATGTCCACTGGCTCGCTGAGGTCACAAAGTTAGCAGCCCTGAAAAGTTTGTGGAGAGCCTCCCCCACAGGCTCTCTGTAATATCACTGAGTGCAGCGCTCTGCTGCTCCCGTTGTGCTCCGCGCATCACTGAAGGGAGGGTGGTGCCGAGGAGAGCAAAGGAGAGAAGGGAAGCATTAAGCGTTCCTCTCGTTAACGAGACAGTTTTAACGCTCCGTCAGAGATAAGGGCTTACTCGCCGACCGGACCATTAAACAATTGGCCGAGCGTCGGCCAGCGCCGGAGGGGCGCGCCAGCGAGGTAAAACAAATCTGCGGTGGTATCTCCTCGCGGGGGCCGTTATTAAATCAGCGGAGGAGAATGTAAAGCACTCTCGTTAAAGACTGGACGAGGGGGAGGACAGGGCAGGGGCAGCATTAGGGCCGCGCGCTCGTGATCGGTGAGCGCCGGAGAAAATGGGCTCTGACAGCGGGGGCTCCGTCCAGAAGTGGCGAGAGAGAGCGAGAGGGGCCAGTGTTCTCCTCCGCTCCTGGGCGAGACAGACCCCCATTAAACACCCCGCGTTTAAGTGTGTCTGCAGAGAATCCACATAAAGCGTGGGGGGGGAGAAAGGTTCCCATTTAAGGATTTTAGAACGTCAATGTCAAATCCATGAATCGTTATGTGCCACCATTACATGCAAGAGAATGTGTCTTGACGTAGGACATGTATTCTGTTAAAAGGCAAGTTAATGGGAATGATTTACTTTACACTGTCTGTGACCAACCAGTTAGTTTCACTCAGCCAGACTCACAGGTGGCTGGACCACATGTGCATACAGTAGATCTGCAGTGTCCTTATATGGATTAAGGGGTTGTGCTGAAGACCAACTCTGTTAATCGTGTACATGTTGCTGTTGCTGTTGTACTGCCTGTAAGCGAGTGCTGCGAGCTCATGGCTGGTGTGTTGGTGTGTGTCCATCAGGTCGTGGTACTACAGCATGCACCTGACGTGTCTGCTGGTGGTGCTGGCTCTGCCAGTGAAGCCCCGGCACCAGCGGCAGAAGGAGCAGGAGCTGCAGCAGAACAGCCTGTACCAGGACGGCGCCATGAACCACAGCTGCAACAGCCTCCCAAACACAGACAGCAACTGCAACCAGAAACAGAAAACCACATGAGGGGAGGGGGAGAGGCCATCTCCACTCCCCAGCTCCTTCACACACACACACACACACACATACACACGCACGCATACATACACACACTGATATACAAACACATGCACGGACTCACATGCCAACACACATACACATAAGCATACAGCAACACAGGTTTGGGGACAACCTCTTCTGAACACTACAGAAAGTGCTGAGAGTGCTCGCCCTCGACCCGAATGGACCAGACGAGCAAAACCAACCTACCAACCAACCAAGGAAGCAACAAACTCCGCCGGATGAAGACACATGTCAGAAACCAGTCAGCAGAACAGTTGACCCTCCAGTAGCAGCAAGTGGCCACAGCGATCATGCTTTGGGCTCTTACACGACTAATCTGTGCAACCGACCAGAGCGAGAACGTTGAATGAGATCACGCCAATCTGGTGTGAAATATATATAAATATATATATATATAAATATATATATATTTATATATATATATATATAAATATATCAAGTAATAAGTGATTACACTAATCTCGGGACAGGGAGACCATTTCCAGGGCAGGGAAAAGAGAGAGGAGAGCGTACGTGGTTCTGAAGTTGCCTTAAACCCTCTATGTACTCTCGGTGGCAAGCTCGAGATGGCTTTAGAAGCAGGTGTCTGTTCCAGCCTCTCCCAGAAGAATTGGCGTGTATGGACTGGCAGGGCGGGTCGGCGCACATAGAGGGTTTCTGTCATTGTCACATGAACAATGCAACCTCCGTTTTAGACGTTGAGAGGCCTGCACGGGTCTGTAATGAAAGAAATGTTTTTCTTTGTTTTTTAAAATAATTTCTTCAATGCCAATATCAAACAGGCCTTAGGATATTATCTCAAATGTTTGTTTATTTCTGGTGTTCTTTTTTTCATCTGTTTCTTCACATCCAGCCATATCTGCTGCTTTCTTTCTTTGCAGGGGAAAGGGTATGTGCATTCACTTTGTGCAAGAGTGACGATTGTGTCGTTTGTGCCGATGATTATAGGTGATGGGTGCTAGAAAGGGAGTATCTTCTTCTTCATTCTTTAGTCTGAAAGCAGTTTTTTTATTTTTCCCCTTCGGTTTTTAAAGGGCTTTTGATTTAAGGGGTTTAGCGTGAACCACATCAGTCATGTTTGGTTTCCTCAGGGTTTTCACAGTAACTAGTGCTCACACGGTCCCACTTCACTGGGATATTACAACACATTTTAAGCCCCATTCTGTTTGAATGTCTCACGTGGCTCACATTTATATTTGCTCTGCAGTGATCTTTAAGGTTTGTAAATTTGTACAATGTATGTTAGGGAGAAGAAAAAAAATGAATCTATTCCTGTTTGTATTTAGATAATTCTAATATTGTTATTAGAGTATATGAGTGGTTTGGCAACGTAGGGTTTTGTCGTACTGCCCAACTGTCTGGAAACCCGAAAGCTTTCTCCATCATGGTTTAGGCCCCATAATTGAGAGACGAAATGACTCCCTTAAAGCGTCCAAGGCCTTGTTCTGTCTCCATATCTGTATTTTTAAGAATCTTTTTGAAATCACAGTGACACTTGGTCACACTGAACCTCATAGAACCATCGGTACCTGCCATATCGGCACCAGGTGTGTGATAATGTGAGTGACGTCAGACTGCTTTACATTACTGTATCCTTGTGCCACCTCCAGGCACATCATTTACTCCACTGGTTCAGATAGCCACTCGAGCATTCTTGATGTGAGGATGCTTTGAGCTGGTCCTGCTGCTCAGGTGTGGAAGCACCTATTGCTCTTGGTTGAGAAAAGAGCACCGCGAAGTACTTACATTAGTAACTCTTGTTGTTGATATGGCCAGACCTTAACCATGAATTGGATATAATTGGGAGTCAAATTTATGCTCACTCATACAAATTTCTTAATTTTTAAAAAATGTGTTAGTTTTTTCCCCTTCTTTTTAACACCTCTCAGATGTGTCTAACACATAATTCTGTTATTTCCAGAGGTGGTCAAACCACATACTGCAATGTAGGTCCAAAGGCCTTAGGAAGGGAAAGACTTTATACTGTATGTGACTCAGAAAGGCAAAGAGTGCACTGACCACACCAACCAGCAGATCAATGCAAAACTGATAGAAATGTCCAAAGTGCCAAATCACGGGAGGCGCACACATGTCGTATGTCGATACAGAAAACAAAGATTGAAAATCTGAAAGTCTTTTTGTGGGTTAGACTAGGTGGAGAAATTTCTATTAATGTACTTTTGGAGAGAGTCAGATTTATTTGGTGGAATAAATAAAAATACGAGAGAATTATTTTTAGATGTTATGAGTGAAAATTGAGAAAAAAAAATGAGGAAAATGGAGAGTTCTCTCTCCCCCACCATTTTCTTTTTTTCTGTTCCTTTATTCTTTTTTGTGCAATTTTTGCTATGAATAAAAAACAGTGCTAAACAGACTAACTGCCAGAGCAATGCAAGAGAACACAACTGAAGCCCAAAGGGAAGTGGACTGAGGAAGGGGAACAGCTGGTCCAGTCATATGTGAGGCCATTGGCTGCATCGCCGGCCAGTATGATCGTCCCAGACGGTCAAGTACAACCCTGACTGTCCCGACATGCTCTCCAATGAAGAGAGAGATTAGGACATAGACATACTTTTTGGGCCTTTGCTAATTTGGCCTCTAGACAATGGCAGTTTGTTCCTCGGCCTCAGTTCTTTGTAGGGATGGAGGCATTGTCCTTACGTGTGTGTGTGTATGTGTGTGTGTGTGTGTGTGTGTATCTGTATGTTTGTGTGACAGTGCTGTCAACCCGTGTTTAGAAACATATACCATGTCTGGAAAAAAAACAACCCTCAGCTGTCAACCCTAAAGAAATATATGATTAAGTACATAAATATATTAATGATGATTTATTTGAATTGGGGAACCTCCCCATCCCACCCAATGATGTGTTTATTTGTCTGAACCGAAAATTTGTATCACTGTTATTTCGTACTACCCCAATATCAAACTCTACTGTCTGCCATGTTGTTAATCTGTATTAATCTGTGGGCTCTATGTCACAGGACCACTTATTCGGATAATGTTGGTGAACAAGTACACTGGGGTTTCATTTGTCAGGGTGCTCAAAAGCACTCACACATATTTGTCCCTCTTTCCCTTCTCCTCACCTCCATTCCATTAGTCAGTGGTCTTTCCAAACTTGGACAGATCAGGCCAAACCACACCAACACCTCAGTGACTACACTGGGCCTTATTTCTAGGTGCCGGACACGTGTTGAATAGATGGAGAGAACCTATCAAAACTCTTGGAATATCTTGCAATACTTATTTTGGTTACCATACTGATAGTCTGAGGCTTTTGAAATTCTGTTTCTTAGCTGAACCTTTCCTTCACAGGTCAGCACTGCACATGGCTGAACATGATTCAAACACCCAAAGAGTTGCCAATAAGATCCTGTCAGATTATCAGAAGCCTCAAGGGGAAGGATTATCATGACCACATTACATCGAAGAGATCCTTGTGTATTTACACTGCGTCAGGGGTGGTTTGTTGAGAAGTTTTGTGTGGTTGGCAATTTCAGTGGTTAAATCGTGCAGGTTAAAAAGTCAATATAAATTGTTGAAGAAAACCCAAGTGCTTCAGTAACAGGGGAGATTATTTCAGCAGCCACCAGGAGTCTCTTCACAAACAGACCACCTGGACCAGAATAACTTCACAAATAGAAGCCCAGATTTGGCTTCCCTGAATTCATGTTTTCTTTCTTTTTGGGGAGAGGGATTTTTTATTTGAGTGACCGTTTTACCAGTCATTTTACTTTTGCTACAAAATGTATTGTGGTGATGGTGTGTTCTCAGATAATTGTCACTTTTGTCAACACTGTGATTCATTAACTATTTTATACTTTATGGTAACAATGCTTTATTTGTAACGTTTGTGTGGCTGTGTAGGGACATTTGTACCTTTTGTCTAAACGTGTCATTTGTATTCTGGACAGTGTTTGTTGATGTGTTTCTTGGCAGTTAAACCAGCTGATTAAAATACTCATTTTTTCACATTGACCATTATTGATTTGTGTTTTCATCAGTTAGGAGAGGGTATCATGGCTATCATAGCCTATAGGGTCTATTCTTGGCTAACCTAATGACTGATGTGTTAGAGGTTTGCAGTGCCAATGCATTAATGCAAATACATTGTATGGGCCGAGGCTATGCAATTACTCCCCTCTGAAGTTATCTAGTCTAAAACAGATGGCCTTCCAATTGTCCTTTGACATATCGAGCCAATTGCTATTGGTAACCCATTGGTTTGAACTGTAGGTAAAGTTACAGTGCAACTGCCTTTGCCACACCTACTCCATACAGTAGGCGGAGACGGGTGTAGTCAAAATTAATTTCGACCACCCCCTCGAACAAAATGGCTGTCTCCTTAAGTATCGTGGGATATCCACAACAAGACCCAGAGTAACCAAGGAAGAACAAAACTATTTCTGTCATATGGATTAACTTGTTCGGCGCTCATTGGCATTTCTTCTTGAACTAGGTAATAATATTGATGTATTCTCTCACGAATGTCACGAGCTCTGCCTTTCGCGTAGTTCCTGTTGAGCAGCAACATTCTTGAAGTAACGTTACGTTAACTTAACTCAGTCTTACCCAGTAGTTGTTTTGAAGTATCTAAGGTTTGGCGGAATACTTGCATTTTTAGACCATCCAATCATAATTGTGTCACTTCTAACCGAGGAGTCTTCCAAATGTTGCTTACTTACTTGTCGGCTATTTAGAATGGTGCCTCGCCACATGCGTAAATTATACTCAAACGTAACCTAACCTACCCGACCCTGAACTCTTTATCGAATTGATCATGCTATCGTGCATTCATCCCTGTGATTTGGATGTATTGACACGAATTGGTTTATTTATATCAAGCAATGATAGACTTCGGATGTAAACAATAAGGCAACATGTGTCAGCTGACAATGTCCCAGGTGAATACGAAATTTTAAATGGAACGAAAGGAGCAGTTGGCTAAGTAGGGTGTGTTTGTCAGGTGTGTTTGTGTGTATCCTAGCTAGGCCTACTGGTTAAAAGTTTTGTGTCCAAAATCTGTTTTGACTTACGGAATGATGTGATAAGCAAACATCGTGGATGGAAATGTCTTCTCAGCAGTTTTTACGCCCGCATGACAGGACTAACCCCCCACCGGTATATTTTGAGATGTTGCTAAATCTGTGCGGGCTGCCTTCCCCAAAAACGGGTGTTTGTCTTATGTTTCACTCGTCCAAGTAATTATGAAGGGACAGTGAGATGTTGTGATAATCCTTTAAGGACATTGACAACATTTGGCGATTATCTGTCATCTTTCAATAGCTTAATCAATTAGGCTGCTCACTTTCAAGACTATCAGGTTTCTGATGGAGGCAAAAAAAAGGAAATGGGTAGCGCACAGCTAACCAATAGCTGCCACAGAGGTATTAGTGGAGCATGTAATGTATGCTAATCGGACGCGTGTGCCCAGTGGGTCAGTGTGTGTGTGTGGGCGTGTGTATGTGTGTGTGTTTGTGTGTGTGGGAGTGGGTGTGGTAGGAGATTGGGCGTTTTGCTCCCATCTCATACATCATTCATAGCAGCCAGAGATGCTAAGAGGAGTGCCTCTCTGTACTCAGATTGAGTGACAGCACACAAAGAGCAAGACATTGACTGCACAGCTCAAAGGAAACAGCACAACTTAGAACTGGAGGTAAGGCTGTCTTTGGCTTATGTGTTATGCTGAAGTGTCACTATACACTTCAGTCAGTGTCCGGAGGCGACAATCGTGTGTTATCTCCTGTGTGTCTTTGTTTTGTGTGTGTCTGTGTGTGTCGTAAGCGGGTGGCTGAGTGGAGGAGGGTGAAGGTTGGCCCCCATTCAATCAGTGGAGCTGAGGGAGCTGGCTGACTGCACATTGATTGGCCCTCCACACATTGTCCCCCCCAGGAGAGCAGCTGTGCTGCTGAAGGGTGTGTCAGCAGAAACCTCAAGCTGTAAACAAAGGATTGCTTCTCTTTCATCCTGTTGATTCGTTGTTGGATGTTTAAGTGACTTGTTATTCTTATCATAGTTCATGTTATTGATACAGGCTTAATATCTCAAGAGGTAATTCAGTTAGACAGAAGACAGGTTGACAGAAACAAAACAATCATAGTGTGTTGGTTGCTGCCATAGTGTTAAGGGCCCAGTGTTGTGGCTTGGTTCAGATAGCAACAGTTTGCCTTATCAGCAATAACTACTTGCCTAATTGTTGGATAAGCAGATTTAGAAGAGGGCTTTTCTCTCTCCTTCATGGTTCAGTATTTAATGCCACCACTGCAGGAGATGACCGTATGAGAGATTAAGGTGGGTGATAGAACGCTGTGGTTGTGAGTCTCCTGTTCCCTGAGAGGAAGAGCGCAGAGGGAGAAGACACAAGTGTTAATCTTGAAAGATAGCCCTATCACTTTATTGCAGGCTACTGGTCTTTATTACGGCTTAGGTACACAGCAGGGTCTCTCATTTCCTGTCAGTTATTTCTCCTTTTGTACAAACTATGGTGTGTTCTTCTTATTTTAGCTCACAATTTGCATCTTTTACTTGCCTCGGATTCAACATTAGGATGATATTATGGGCCCTAATTTAAATGACGGTCAAAGTACAAAGTCTGTGAAAAAGCAAAGTTCTTGCGCATTAATAGCTATTGTGTGCCATGTGGGTGTAAGGAGCTGACTCATCAGTATGCACTTATGGTAGTGCCCATGACATTAAATCAGCACTTTGATTTGGCCTAGTTATTACATTTGCTGTAGTTAGTTAGACTTTGCTTTGCTACTTGTCCATCATTAACATTAGGGCCCGATATGTTAACCTACAGTATGTTGGAAGCATAACAGGCACAGCAAGGCAAAAATGTAAGGAAGGGGAAAACATTGACAGCCTTGTTTTGAGGAAGTTTCAAAATATCTAAAGAGTGTGTGAGGATTGCTCATCACCAGTTACGCATTAGCCTAAACACACAGAAGGCAAAGATCAGATGACTTACTGAGAAATTAGATTCTTTGCTCCCAGCGTCAGTCGGTTCAGAGTAGGCTGGATTATTTCACTGTAGATATTTACCTCCTGAATAGATTATGGAAATTAAGAAATATAAAAATTGTGAAATGTGTCTGGAGTAGCCTGTTGTAAACATCTGACCATTAGGCTAGCCCACAAATGGACTTTAATACCAACAGATACCAGCTACGTATTCTTGACTTTAAGGAGGAAATTGATTCTGTGGTTGTCTTTGTTTGCTGTTCCTTGATAATGCACAGTCTACTGCACCAATAAAAGCCTAATGAGCCATTATGTGTTGTAGCCCCAACGAGAACTAACGTGTTACTCTCTTGTTGCGTCTCTCTCTCTCTCTCAAATGTACACTCTTTCTGTAGTCGTTATGTTTGCTTCACATGGCCTCAGATTCTAAATCCTGCAAACATTCTAACTCCGTTTTCCTCCTGTTCTGCTAAAATACTCTAAGAGGTTTACTGCCCCTGAGTCTCAGAGAAACAGACTTGGAAGTGCAACAACAAATTGCTTGGAAGCTGTACTTCTTAGGCTCGTAACTTCAAATTTACTTGGGGGGGAAGGGGAGGGGGGGATGCAAAATAATTGGCTACATTCTGAGCCGAGTCTCAAAATGACTCCTGCTGTAATTGGCCTCTGCCAGGAAAGCCATAATTCTTCATTATTGCGTTGTGTGCGTTCATTTGGCGGGCCAAGACAACGGCGAGCTCAGGCCCGCTCCACTCTGGCGTCTCATACTCAGTCCCGGATAACTGAAGTAGGTCGGCTACATAATCAGATTCGGCTGGCTTTGTGATGGATGAGCGGGCCATAAGGTTGACCGAGAAGGGACGGTGGCAGCTGTAGCAAACGAATGAAAGAAAGGTCGCGTCCTATCGCTTCTGTCCTTTTGTACTCAGCGGCCTGCTCCGCTTTCTCTTGTGCACTTTTTTCTTGATAGGGGCTAGCTTGAAGAAGTGGTCGCCATGGATACTACCACATCGCTCAAGACGACCACTCTGGCCATCCAGAGTCTGTTCAGCTTCGTGGAGGAGGAAAACCTACCTGCCATCAAGGCACACCTGGACAAGTTCAGAGAGGTGGACGGCAGAAGTGACGTACGTACGCAGGAGTTGGGTGTAATCAGCTAAATGACACAGGGAACTTACATATGATTGCAGATTTTGAGAATTTATGCATCCAAAATGCATCATCTCAAATGCCCTCTTGTGAATTTTGAAACCCAATGAATAAGCTTGTCATGACAATATAGTAATATAACATCCGGAACGTTTTGCTAGCCTGTGTTTGGACAGTACGTTGATGCAGTGACACAGTAGCACACTGATCTGACCTGTGTGGTGTTCCTCGCTCTGCTTGTTAGAATGGCCAGACTCCCCTGATGGTGGCAGCAGAGCAGGGCAACCTGGAGATCGTACAGGAGCTCATCAGGAGGGGAGCCAACGTTAACCTGGATGATGTGGTATGGCCTACAACTGCAGCACCTCAATGCTGTACCTCAATGTTAAACCAGTATACAATAATACACAATCCACATCTAACAACTGATTCATGACACAGCGGTCCTTTATTTTATGGTGGCTCTTGGGTTTAGTATCCACTCTAGGTGTATGTTGTAACTGTAAGACTCTTAGGTACGTGAAAATGTTCTGGCAGGAGTTCAGACTAGGACATGTATGACCACAGCAGCCACAGTGATGCGGTCACAAAAGCTGAGGTTGTCAAGAAAGACCACATAGAAAGACTTTTGTTCCTTAGACTAAGCACAGTTAGTCTTGCTAGATTTGAGCAATGATTCACTCATTCATTCAGATATGATGTGTTTTGGAGTAAAGTGTGGTCATTTCACAGTGTACTGATAGTTGTGTTGCACCAAGAGATTTTGTGAGATTTCTGTCCTGTGATCTCATTGTGGTCAGGCACGGTCATCTCTAATTGGCAGGCAGAGGTGCAACCTGGGTAAACAACCGGGTGGCAACCTGTAGGAGCCACGTCAAACACACACAATTACAGCCTTATAACCAGAGCACTCTTGAGGAGACCAGTCCTGGAGTCTGACTCTCTGTTATCTTCTCTCTCTACTATCAATCTTCAGCTCATCTGTTTTTCTTTTCTTTTTCTTTTTTGTTAATTGGATTAAAACAAAATTCATACTATCATACCTCAGCATCCATGAGCACTTGGTATGACAAACTGGTAGGTGCAGCAGCCAGTTTCAACACCCTGTAGTGTTGAGCAGTGAGCCCTCAGGTTGGCGTTGTCATGGTGGTGTTGAGAGCCCTGGTGTGGTGGTAACTTTTCTGTGTGGTGCTCTTGAACAGGACTGCTGGACTGCCCTGATATCGGCTACCAAGGAGGGCCACATTGACGTGGTGAAGGAGCTGCTGACCAACAATGCCAACCTGGAGAACCGAGACATGGTGAGAGCCAACAGGGATGTTGTTCTGGAATATTTTGGGACTGCCACAGCATATCACAAGCGTAACATGATTCTTGTTTACTACAATACTTGAACAACTACGCTGAGGTACTAATAGCAGATGCCGTTTTGAATTTTGCAGCAGTCAGATTTCTTGTAATTGTTTGTTGCTTTTTTTTTAAGTTGTCCTTTTGTCTGTTATGGAATAGTCAGGAGAGAAAATGTGTTTCCTGTTTGTTGCCAGTATTGGTTTGATAGATTTTAGATTATTCAACCATTAGCCATGAAACAGATAGGCAGGGCGGATTCGATTTCCCACAATATGATTTCTCCACTTCCGTCCTAATTGAGTTGACTGCTGGCTGGCTGTCTGCAGAGCATTAATCCAGCTCTTACTGTACAAAATTATTCCAAATACAATTTCTGCTCACAAATGAATTGTGTTGATCGGAGATAGGCAGTGACTATATTCCCTCTGCACCGGATAGACAAACAGTAAATACAAAATGATAAAAGAAAAGAGTAAAAAAAAATCTCAACATTGCCTGAAGTTTGAATGAGTATTTTAAAGAGGAGCATTGCAAGAACAGCAAAAGATGTAAAGTGCACATGTATAATGACGGAGTATGAGTATTCCCATTATAGTCATTGTTGGTTAGTCACTTTTGGGGGTGAGGTGTGGTCTCTGTCCTGGTGCCTGTGTGTCGAGCTGTGGTAAAAATAACTGGATTACAGAGAGCACTAGGACATCTGCAATTTGAGCATTCATGTGTTTTGGCAACCCCCCTCTGAGTCCGGGATGGGCTGGAGGATGATCCCGACAGTGTCACCGGAGCTGCAGAGAGTCATGACAAACATTTGTATTGATGTACTACCGATGTGCTTTAGTAGGCCCTGTGTGTTGACATAAATATAATGTATGTAACTTATCTGTGTGTTTGTGTGTGTGTGTGTAGGGAGGCTGGACTGCTCTCATGTGGGCTGCCTATAAGGGTCGGACCGAGGTGGCACGCCTGTTGCTGGAGAAAGGAGCCAACGCCAACATCACCGGTCAGGTACATACGGCCAGCCATGTCCTCAGGCTCTGACTAAGCACCTCTGCTCCACACAAACATGAATCACAGCAGCCTCCTCTCGTATCAGTTTAGAAATCTTAGTTTAAAATAGGCCTGTTCGATTAATCGGTTTTAAATCATAATCGCGATTATATATTTAGGACGATGTTAAAAATGTCAAATCATAAAATCGATTTTTGTCTCAGAGAGAAAAAAAAATTAAGCTTTATTTATTTTATAAAATGTTCTGCACCTTATTTATTCATTTTTGTTTAATCAAGGGGATGGACACACCCTAAAATAAATGTGAAAGTGAGGTTTTTCTCACCTTCAAAGGGATTGGATTTTTTTGTTTACAAGAGGTCTACAAGAAAAGCCAGATGGCAAAAGTTCAATACATTTTGTTAATATTAATCCCTTGATGAATTTTTTGTTTAATTAGAGCAAGGTTTGTGCTTAAATCCCAATGGGGAAATTATTAGCAACATGTTCAACAAAAAACAGCATATTTGCCTTTTGTCAAAAATGTCTTTGCCTTTTGTCATTTCACAAAATAATCATAGTCCTAATCGGAAATTGGATTTTGAGAGAAGAAAATTGGGTTTTATTTTTGGGCAAAATCGAACAGCCTTAGTTTAAAACATCTCAGCAGTTAAAAAATGGTTTAAAGTGGTTTATTGGCTAGCATGCTGACCCAATATACAGGACAATATACTGTAGGTCACACACAGTATGCAGACGATGTACTTATACTCAGGAGACAGTATACAAGTAAAATACACAGTGTTGGAGAGACAAAGCAATGTACGCACAGTCCAGTGTGGTAGTGCAGACAAGGATATGACACAGGGGTCACAAGAGTATGTGTCAGAGTAGGTGAGTCAGGTCAGCTATTTGCAAGGGTGATGGCATGGGGAAAGAGGCTGCTCCGGTGTCTGGCAGATTTGGTGTACGGTGTTCTGTAACGCCTGCCAGAGGGGACGAGTCGAATGAGGTTGTCTCCAGGGTGTGAGGAGTCCTTCAGAATGTTCTCGGCCCCCCTCTTGGTTGGCGACGTGCACAGGAGAGCACCAGTGATTCTTTCTGTGGAAGGAGAGTAGAGATCAAGATGGCAGTTGTCATTTCATGCCTTTTCAATCGTTTGGACACACCTTGTCCTCAACTAGTCTATTTAAATGAAGCTGCAGATAGATATTCTACTTAATCTTAGATCTTAATTCTACTTAGATCTGAGGCATTTTTTAATCTGTGAATGACTCCTTTTTACAAATGTTTTCAGAAATGTGTATAAAATGTCTAAATGCAAAACAGTTTTTTAGTGACCTTTTAAAGAATGTGTAGAGGAGCATAACACCTAACCAGATCCAAGTGAGCGACTGTACACTGAATCCGTTAAACATGCCCTTCTACTGTGTCACAGGCTTCCATATTTCTCATTCAAAATAGCAGCAAAGCGAGCGACAAAAAGTCACTGTAAGAGTTTGTCTTTAAATCTGTGTGTGCATGTGTGTGGTTTGTGCTCTCTTCTCCGAGCAGTACAGCGTGTACCCCATCATCTGGGCAGCGGGGCGAGGCCATGCTGAGATCGTCCGTCTCCTCCTGCAGCACGGCGCCAAAGTCAACTGCTCCGACAAGGTGACCATCCCTCTCCCCTCTGGACCACAAACACAGCTTTCACACTTCTCCAAATCAATGTTGATTGGCATTGTGTTTTTAATTCTTAATGTTTTGAATGATCTTAGTGTTGAGTTGCCATTTTGTGTGACCATTTGTGTACTGTATGTTATGAACTAAATATTTGAACATTTTGTCATCAGTATGGCACCACTCCTCTGATTTGGGCTGCCAGGAAGGGCCACTATGACTGTGTGACACATCTGCTGAAGAACGGTGCCGATGTTGACCAAGAGGGGGCGGTATGCACTCTCTCGCTGTCCTTCCTTTATATTTCTGTCACCTATAAAAGCACTCAAATAATGTAAAAACTGCAGTATAAAGATTGTGCAATACTATAAGTTATCAAATATTGTTTTACTGAACCTCTCAAATCTTCACTACATACTGTATCTTCAAGTGTTGACTTGTTTGTTGAAATGTTGTAGCTTCCAGCAGGTAGTAATGTCAGACACATAAAGCACCTACAGGGTCAGCAGCTTCGCGGCACCCACTCGTCTTGTGCTGTGAGTCCTAAAGCTGTGTGTTCCCCTCCCCGTAGAACTCCATGACGGCCCTGATCGTGGCGGTGAAGGGCGGCTACACGGAGGTGGTGAAGGAGCTGCTGACGAGGAACCCCAACGTCAACATGACGGAGAAGGATGGCAACACCGCCCTCATGATCGCGTCCATCGAGGGACACACTGAGATTGTGCAGGACCTGCTGGATGCGGGGACCTACGTCAACATACCAGACAGGGTGAGATGTGTGTGATGGAGATGTACATAGCGCATACACACACACACACACACACACACACACACACACACACACGTGTACACAAGCACACACCCTTAGATGATTTATAAGAGCCTCCTGGAGTTGGAGCCATTTATCACCTCGGTGGACCTAGTGAGAGATGCTGATTTCATAACATGCGCACGTACAGACACACACACACAGATCCAAAAACACATGCACCCACGCCCTCACAGCCCTGACTCGGGGTGCAACACCCTGCAGCTGTGTGACCGTCCCAAAGGCCAGCTCCAGATGTTGGATGTCACGCCTCTTACTCTTTGCCCCAGACACTGAATTCTGTTCTCCACACACTTCACTACTGCACACACACTCACACACACTCACACTCACACTCACACACTCACACACACACACACACTCACACTCACACACTCACACACTCACACACACGCACACACACACACACTGAATAAGTCATGTTTATCAGCATCTATTTCTTTCCAGAGTGGAGACACTGTGCTGATCGCAGCGGTCAGAGGTGGCCAAGTGGACATTGTGCGAGCCCTGTTGCACAAATACGCCGACATTGACGTCAGAGGGCAGGTAAAGCGCCACTCTGTAACTACTCTTGAGATTTGCATGTTAGCCTGATACTGGCAGCTTCTCTGCAGCATAATATCAGCTGGACCAAAGCTGGACCAAAGCTACATGGGGATCCATGTGACTAACACTCCATCATTGTCACTTGTCCTGTCACTTTGACGGATCTGTCTTTAAATCTCAATACTGTACCTATCTGTGTATAGACATTGTGCAAATTGTTCTATTGCAATGAACTGCTGTGTCGGTTTAAAGTATTTAGTTGTAATGTTTGTCTGTGGGTAAAGAGCCAAGCTCTGTTCAGATGCAGCTGTATCTCAGTCCTCCTGTAGTGCTGTAATGTGTTTGTAATGCGCTGTTGCGGTTGGGTTTTCAGGATGGCAAGTCTGCTCTGTACTGGGCTGTGGAGAAGGGCAACGCCACCATGGTGCGGGACATCCTGCAGTGCAACCCTGACACAGAGGCCTGCACCAAGGTGAGCCACGCCATCTGCCTACTGCCTGCAGACACACACACACACACACACACACACACACACACACACAAGCCATAACAACTCTACAGCAAAGACACAACAGCCACAACAACCACAACCACAAACTCATAATCAGTGCTCTTTGGAACTATAACAGACCATGCATTTGTAAGGTATAGTTACCATAACCCCACAGTTCCTCTATAGTCAATAGGTACACCCATACACACACACACACACACACACACACACACACACACACACACACACACACACAACTTACATCAGTGTCCTCATGTTCCCAGGATGCAGAGACTCCCCTGATCAAGGCTACTAAGATGAGGAACATTGAAATTGTGGAACATCTCCTGGACAAAGGAGCTAAAGTCTCTGCTGTGGACAAGGTAAGATGCTGAGACCAGCACAGTGTGTCAAAGAGCCTGGCCTTCTGTCACACATCTGGTTCAAAATCTCATCTAGGAGTGGCTCGTGAAATACACATTCACAGTAAGCAATAGTCTCAGTGTGTTGTGAGCTGAAATGCGCCGTGTGTCTCCTCCAATCAGAAAGGAGACACTGCTCTTCACATAGCCATAAGGGGGCGGAGCAGGAAGTTGGCGGAGCTCTTGCTGCGGAACCCAAAAGATGGCCGCCTTCTGTACCGGCCCAACAAGGAGGGCGAGACCCCCTACAACATCGACTGCACCCACCAGAAGAGCATCCTCACTCAGATCTTTGGAGCCAGTGAGTAGCCTCTACCATCTACACCAGTGCACGGGACTCACACAGTAACAGCATCAGATGGATCTTAATCTTAATGGCTATGCAGAAATATTTCACTCATTTCCAGTAATATTTTCCATACTGTCATGTCATGCACTTGAAGTTGAGGATGAGCTTTAGATTCATTTTAAACGAGTGTGCTTTATTTGAATCAAAAGCATCAAAGTGTTTTTTATTTTTTACATATGAATTTCAGAACACCCTGCACTATTCTGTCTGACCACAGTAGGGTTTACAGGCATAGCTTATGACTAGCCATCCCTCTCTGTGTCTGTGGTCATAACCCTGTCATAACCCCTCACCCAATCCCTCTCTGTGTGTGTTCATAACCCTGTCATAACCCCTCACCCAATCCCTCTCTGTGTCTGTGTTCATAACCCTGTCATAACCCCTCACCCAATCCCTCTCTGTGTGTGTTCATAACCCTGTCATAACCCCTCACCCAATCCCCCTCTGTGTGTGTTCATAACCCTGTCATAACCCCTCACCCAATCCCTCTCTGTGTGTGTTCATAACCCTGTCATAACCCCTCACCCAATCCCCCTCTGTGTGTGTTCATAACCCTGTCATAACCCCTCACCCAATCCCTCTCTGTGTGTCTGTGGTCATAACCCTGTCATAACCCCTCACCCAATCCCCCTCTGTGTGTGTTCATAACCCTGTCATAACCCCTCACCCAATCCCTCTCTGTGTGTCTGTGGTCATAACCCTGTCATAACCCCTCACCCAATCCCCCTCTGTGTGTGTTCATAACCCTGTCATAACCCCTCACCCAATCCCTCTCTGTGTCTGTGGTCATAACCCTGTCATAACCCCTCACCCAATCCCTCTCTGTGTCTGTGTTCATAACCCTGTCATAACCCCTCACCCAATCCCTCTCTGTGTGTGTTCATAACCCTGTCATAACCCCTCACCCAATCCCTCTCTGTGTCTGTGTTCATAACCCTGTCATAACCCCTCACCCAATCCCTCTCTGTGTGTGTTCATAACCCTGTCATAACCCCTCACCCAATCCCCCTCTGTGTGTGTTCATAACCCTGTCATAACCCCTCACCCAATCCCTCTCTGTGTGTGTTCATAACCCTGTCATAACCCCTCACCCAATCCCCCTCTGTGTGTGTTCATAACCCTGTCATAACCCCTCACCCAATCCCTCTCTGTGTGTCTGTGGTCATAACCCTGTCATAACCCCTCACCCAATCCCCCTCTGTGTGTGTTCATAACCCTGTCATAACCCCTCACCCAATCCCTCTCTGTGTGTCTGTGGTCATAACCCTGTCATAACCCCTCACCCAATCCCCCTCTGTGTGTGTTCATAACCCTGTCATAACCCCTCACCCAATCCCTCTCTGTGTCTGTGGTCATAACCCTGTCATAACCCCTCACCCAATCCCTCTCTGTGTCTGTGTTCATAACCCTGTCATAACCCCTCACCCAATCCCTCTCTGTGTGTGTTCATAACCCTGTCATAACCCCTCACCCAATCCCCCTCTGTGTGTGTTCATAACCCTGTCATAACCCCTCACCCAATCCCTCTCTGTGGTCATAACCCCTCACCCAATTCCCCCTCTGTGTGTGTTCATAACCCTGTCATAACCCCTCACCCAATCCCTCTCTGTGTGTCTGTGGTCATAACCCTGTCATAACCCCTCACCCAATCCCCCTCTGTGTGTGTTCATAACCCTGTCATAACCCCTCACCCAATCCCCCTCTGTGTGTGTTCATAACCCTGTCATAACCCCTCACCCAATCCCTCTCTGTGTGTCTGTGGTCATAACCCTGCTCTCCCTTTGTGTCCCAGAGCACCTGTCTCCCTCCGAGGCCGACGGGGACATGTTGGGCTACGACCTATACAGCAGCGCCCTGGCCGACATCCTGAGCGAGCCCACCATGCAGCCGCCCATCTGTGTGGGCCTGTACGCCCAGTGGGGCAGCGGCAAGTCCTTCCTGCTCAAGAAACTCGAGGGTAAGGCCTGGAAAACGGTGTGTGTGTGTGTCTATGACTGTGTGTGTATTTTAGCCATCTCTCTCTCTCTCTCTCTCTCTCTCTCTCTCTCTCCCACCCTCCACCCACCCACTCTATCTGCCTTAACTCTGTCATTCACTCTGAGGGTGTTTGATATGCTGAGTGTCCTAACGTCCCCTCAGGCACACACAGAGAGGCAAAATACCAGACCTCATTACCATGCCGTCCTTTGTGAATCACCATTTGATGTCCCTTTTTAGACGTGCCGCTATTATGAAATAGTTTTTTAAAGTTGAACACATCAAAGATATGCCCCAGACTCTTTCTAGATAATGAAACTTCTACCAGAGTAGTTTTGCCAGAGTAGTTTCTATTTGAAGGCAATAAAAAGATGAGGCTGCTCACTAAAGGAGCCCTTCAGACATCCTCCACCACAGCGCCTGAACTTCCATGAGCCTTCATTATCTCATTCCTTCTCCACATCTCCCGCCCCCCTCTCTGCCCCTCTCTCCCTCACCCGATATCTCTCTCATGCCCCCAGATGAGATGAAGACGTTTGCTGGGCAGCAGGTGCGGCCGCTGTTCCAGTTCTCCTGGCTGGTGGTCATCCTGACGCTGCTGCTGTGCGGCTCGGTGGCCTTCATCCTGGGCTTCACGGTGGACCCGCGCCTGGCCATCGCCGTCTCCCTCAGCCTGATGGCCCTCCTCTACATCTTCTTTGGTAAGACTGCCCGCTCAAGATGCTCTCTTATGGGGCCTCTGTGGAGCAAGAGGCTGCAATGTCAGTACCACATTCAGGTCCATGTGTCCAAGTGTCTTTGCTTAAAAAGAAAGAAAAGAAGAAGCTTGAAAAAAGCGTGTATTCTTTTCTACTCTTAGTGTACCTAAAACGGTTCATTCTTCATCTTTAGCTGACATGTAACTGATCAATGTGGTCTAGTTGTATTTACATATCCTACTCACTAGAGGGCAGAACTGCTCCAGAGTTGTAGTCAGCTTTGTGTTCTGCTTCCTCAGAAGAGTGTCTGGTTGTGTGTTTTACGGTCACATTTCTCTGCGGTATTGTGAGCCCCTCTCAGCATGTGCTGGGTGATGTACAGTATGTATGTATGCATGTATGTATCTATATTAGGGGTGCAAAGATAAGACATATTCATACCGAAATATTTAGGCACAGAACGTTAAGTTTAATACAGTGAATCTACCAAATGCTGCCTTTAACAGTAATCAACAGTAGGGTTTTTTGCTTCCAGTGTTTCAAATTCCAGTTCCCACACAAGCGGACGATATGTCATATGTCATATGTTTAGTCAATTAACATCAAAACACATTTGACCCCTTTTCAAAATGGCATTTCCATTGGCATCAAAAATATTGTCAGTACATTTTAGTTTAGCAGTACCTACAAGCTTACTGAGCCAAAATGTTACTGAACTGTGACCTCAAACTCAAGGTACAGACTGAACTGTGGTTTTTGGGTACCATTACACCCCTGACATGTGTATGTTTGTGTATTTTAGTGGTGGTGTACTTTGGGAGCCGGCGCGAGGGGGAGAACTGGAACTGGGCCTGGGTGGTGAGCACCGGGCTGGCTCGCCACATAGGCTACATGGAGCTCCTGCTCAAGCTGATGTTCGTCAACCCACCAGAGCTGCCTGAGCAGACCACGCGTGCCCTGCCTGTCAGGTAGACTCCATACACGGACATGCACAACCATGGCTAAACCATACACACTTAAAGGAGAGATTCGGTGTTAAATAGGTTTTAGATATGTTAAGTATGACCATAATCTTTCTTTCATAGCGCTATTGTCTCATACCGCATATAAATTGCTTCTTTTAACCCATCTACAAGACCAACAAGAGCTCCACACTTCGTCAACAGTGTATTTAGGTTCTTAACATTTGCAACATTGCATAAAATGTCTTCTAAATAAGCTTCACAGAGACACTGCCTGGAGTAACTTTTCCGCTTGTTTTCCAGGCGATGCCATTTTGAAATTAAGACTCTTTCGACGAATGCGAATCTCGGAAGTTCCGAATGCATTGAGTCTGGATAGGGTTACTCCATGACTGTAGCTTATGGTCATCCTTATGGTCATATCTAATTAAGCAATAAGCCCCGAGGGGCCGTGCGTTATACTGTATAATCGAACAGCTAAGGGGCGTTGTTAGGCCCGACGCGAAGCGGAGTGCCTAAAACCCCCTTAGCTGTTCGATTATACAGTATAACGCATGGACTCGAGTGGCTTATTGCTTTTCTAAAACGGTTACCACGTCGATCTAGCAAGATTTCATGAAACAAATGCACAGCAACGAAAATGTAACAATGTATTCATAGATAATCATTCTTCCGCCAAGAAATATATTCCCTCCATATGAATGGTTGCCAAGCAACAACAAGACGCAGCCACTGCTAGTTTTGTGCTAGCGCATTACTATAGAACGAAATGCGGTCAAGGTGTGTGTTTATCGTCCTATATACAACGGCATCGAACGCGATTCAGCCAATCATAATCAAGGACCGGAACTATCCGTTTTAGAAAACCCATTTAACACTGGATTTCTCCTTTAATTTACACCAATCCACACCACAATCTCATTATCATAATCTCATCTCATCTCAAGAGTTTGAGCAACAAGTCAACATCAGTTTGTGTAACATATTCTACCTCGGTCTTTCATATTGACATTAACCTCATTGCTGCTGTTGCCGGGTGCCTTGGTCAGGTTCCTGTTCACAGACTACAACCGCCTGTCCAGCGTGGGCGGCGAGACGTCCATGGCCGAGATGATCGCCACGCTGTCTGATGCCTGCGAGCGGGAGTTTGGCTTCATGGCCACCAGACTCTTCCGAGTGTTCAAGAACAATGAGACACAAGGTATTTATGAGCGCAAGCAGAATGTGTGGGTGTCAAGCTGGTTGTCAGCGTTGTTAGTAGAACGCCTCAAATAAAGTCTCTAAGCATGAATAATGGAAACTGAAGAGAAATTAGATGAAGCTCTCGCATGTAGTGTTAGTGGTAAACACTGTTTTTATGATAAGGGTGAAACGCATATGCTAATGAGTAAAAGTACCACTCTTGAAAGAGACATCAGACACCCATACATGCGCATTCTTCTCTCTCAAATCCAAGTCGAAACAGGTGCAGTTATTACCAATTGCCCCATGTACTGTACAATGTGGGCAGTTAACCCAGGAACGTAAGCCCAGGAATTTTGTTCTGGGCCACAAGCACCAGGGCTCGAGTTCCTGAGGCGATTCCACTATGGGCCATGTAGCACTAAAAGCACCAGGTTTGGCCCACAATGTAATGAACAGGGCCCATGACCCACTCCATAACTGCCCTCTCCTCCTCCTCCTTTCTCCTCGCAGCCAAGAAGTGGAAGAAGACGTGCTGCGTGCCGTCGTTCGTGCTGTTCGCCTTGACGCTGGGCTGCCTGGTGACGGGCCTGGCGCTGCTGGCCATCTTCCGGGCCGACTGGGAGAACGTGACGGTCACCAGCGTGCTGGTGGCCATGGCCAGCGTGGTGGGCCTGGCCGTGCTGCTCAACTGCCGCACCTGGTGGCAGGTGGCCGACTCGGTGCTGCACTCGCAGCGCAAGCGCCTGCACAGCGCCGCCAACAGCATGCACAAGCTCAAGAGCGAGGGCTTCATGAAGGTGAGGAGCTCATGTCGGACACACACGGACACACACACACACAAATATATTGCAAGCGTCCGCACAGCCCACCAACGGCATGCATGAAGAGGCTGCATGAATGGTTAGGAGCTCAGACGCAGTATATGCACACACTTACGCAAGATAATCCCACATTGAACACTATACATAGTTATCTCCCTCAACAATGGAATTCTCTTCTCTGATTGGCTGATGGGGTGGCCATTAACTTCGTATAACCTGCTACCTTTGAAGTAGTTCCCGTATCACACTTGAATATTAATTCGCCAAACTCGTTGCGAAGTGTAAATGAACTGTCACGTTGCATCCAAGCTGAAATACAGACGTGCAGAACCATAGTAACATTGTAGCATATGACGGAGGTGGATTGTAGCTAGTTTGATGCCATGTCGGCTATAAAAGTAGCGATCTTTCAAAGTTAAAGTTAATCAGAATCCTGGGATATGCCGGCTTGACAACGGGAGAGATAGAACTAACGACTGGCTTTTGGCCGTAGCAACCAGCCATTTAGAACTAACGACTGGCCTTTGGCCATAGCAACCATCCATTTAGAACTAGTAACGGCAGTTTTGTCCTGCAAGTAGAAAGTTGATATGTGGCGGAAAGTAGTCCCACAGTCAAGACAGTTTTAGCGATGTTAACGGACGCAACGGTGGAATAAAACTATGTTCTAAATATACAGGTTATGAATACAAACGGGAGATAAGCGGGATAACGGCCTTCGAGGTCGACCGGTTCGATGGAAATAATGGCACGGCGGAGGTAACTCCGTCTCCGTGCTTCGCACGTCGCCGGAGTTCTAGACCTCCACCTAGCCATTATTTCCATCGAACCGGTCACCTCGTCGGCCGTTATCCCTTACATATGTGCATTTGTGCTTATTGATGTATTCATGCATTAAGGCATATTGAGGAGAAAGTCATATTATTGGCAGCAGTACAGAACAGTACTTATACACACAAACAAATGCATATGTGCATATACAGTACATACACATTGTACATGCTTTTGTGTAGAGGTTGAAGGGTTTTCTGAAGGGGGTCAGCTACACTGATAATCACACATGCACCACTGTGTTAGTAGTGTATATTTGTCTTCATGTAATTAACACATACTAACACATGCACACAATCAAATGCTATAAGTTTGCTAACAATGACTGTATAACTTTCATGAAGGAAGGTACACGCACGCACATGCATACAAATATGTTTGGAAGCCCAGTTGATTAGTATGGGTGGGTTAGTGCTTCATGTTTAGCTTTGCCATGTGCTGTGTTTGACAGGTGCTGAAGTGTGAGGTGGAGCTCATGGCCAAGATGGCCAAGGCTATTGACGGCTTCACCCAGAACCAGACCCGCCTGGTGGTCATCATCGACGGCCTGGACTCCTGCGAGCAGGACAAAGTGCTACTGATGCTGGACACGGTATGTGTGTCTGCGTGTCTGCGTGTCTGCGTGTGCGTGCGCGTGCGTGTGCGTGTGTGTGTGTGTGTCTGCCTGCCTGCCTGCACTTTCTGTTGCTGTCCGTGTAGATGTAGGAGAGCGAGATGAACATATCTGTGCTTGTTTATACTCTAGCTACATATTTGCTCATCGGCTCTTGTTGCCATCGTTTCCCAACCTGATGCCCCTGACCCTGTTTTCACCGCTGTCGCTGGCGCAGATAATGTGGAAAAAAAACCGGGCTTGAGTATATAGATATTTATTCAGCAAACATATCAGTGTAATCCTATTAAACACAGGCTGGGTCTGCTTATTTGCTCCGATTCAGGAGCAAATTATGTTTCTTGTGCTGGGAAGGGAAAGGGGGGGAGAGGGCACGCACACCCGCAACAGCCCCACAAATCACTTACCTCCCATTCCTTATCACCGAGGGGCTTAATGGAGTTAGCCACGTGTGAAAAAAAAGTCCCTCCCGATACAAAACGGTCAGACAAGAAGCACATTGATTACGCATCTCAGAGGGCTTGCTTCAGGGCACAAAGAACATACAGTAGCTATCAGAGTCCCCCCCCCTCCGACACACACACACACACACACACCACCCTACTCCCTTTCCTACCAGCCAAGCCTCCTCCAGAAAGTTCAAATTCCTTCTCCCCCCCCCCCCCCCCAAGCCAGAGTAATAGAATTTCCTTGAGCCAAATGTTATTATTTAGGAGCATAATCCCTAGGAGTTGGCAGCTCACTGTGTGCAAATGAAATCTTCAGAGTGGGGGGGTGGGGGGGTGGGGGGTGGAGTGGGCATGCCAGCGAGTGCTCGTGAAAGCGTCCTTTGTAGAAGCAATTAGTCATGTCCTTCTTAAATTCTGAGCTTTTTGTCTCCGATTTTGATAGGAATTACGAAAATTGAATCTCCCCGCAAACCAAACATTTTTCCACTTGTTTAGCACCGGGAGTTTCGATAGCGGGCGGAATGTAAGGCCAGGGCAGAAACACGAGAAGCGGGAGAGCGGGATGAAAGGATGCAAGTGGGTGGGTTGGGTTGGCATGGCCGTGGAAAAAAAAAAAAAAAAAGAAGAAAGTGGAGGTATAACCAAATTACGCCCACGACGATGGCAGCGCTATCGGGTCTTTGGCTGCGGACAGCGCCGCGCTGTTCTCGGAGACAGTGAGCTGTTAAGAGAGAGGCAAATCAGTGTCCTGTGACAAGGAGACCAGCACACCATCCCTGCTGGTTGGAAAGTCCCGGCAAGTGTGTGCCGGAACATGACTTAATGCAGCATATGACCCACACTCTCACATAACACTGAGCGAGCTCACGCAAACCAACACAAGCACCCATGCCTCTTAATTCACTACAGTGAAGAAACACTTAGACAGCTGGACCTTCCTGCGGTCATTGCGTAACCGCGTAGATTACATCTGGGGTAGTTCATCCACAGGCCTCTTCTTGTATCAGACGAATCTAGTCATCGGCAGCAGTTGACCTTGGTTAAGAAGTTAAATGGTTTGATGAAAGAGGCTCAACTGATTTTCGATATCTCGCATAAGCCATCCATGCTCTGTTCAGTTACAAGACGGTGTTTTGTGAAAACTGCACATCAAAGAGCAAATGTGGTGATGGCCTACACTGAATGCAGGACTCCAATGAGACTATTATGAGCTGTTGAAGGATGCATGTTTGTCATGACTCTCAAAGTCTTCAAGAGCAAATCAAAGATTTACGATTTACAGTGATGCTGAATAATGAGGTTGAGTTCATGTTTAGTTTACGTAGTCCAGCTCCTTCTGTCACCCTGCCAATGCATCCTACAAACTGTCTTTCCATTAAATGTGAAAGCCTTTTGTGTTTTATTTATTTTGCTCACCCAGATCAGTGCTAAAATGAGACTTTGTGTTTGTAAAAGATAGGATGAAATGAGATGCCACGTTTCTATCTTATGGGCTGCAATGAAAGTATCTAACCTGTTGTAGCATCTAAAGGCTTATGTTGATGTCTCTTCTTGGGCCTGTGCTCCTCTACTTCCTCCTCCACTCCAGGTGAGGGTGCTGTTCTCCAAGGGCCCCTTCATCTCCATCTTCGCCAGCGACCCGCACATCATCATCAAGGCCATCAACCAGAACCTGAACAGCGTGCTGCGCGACTCCAACATCAACGGCCACGACTACATGCGCAACATCGTGCACCTGCCCGTCTTCCTGAACAGCCGCGGCATCAACACGGCCAGGAAGATCTGCATGGCCGCGCCCACCAACGGAGACATGGCCAACGCAGATGGTAGTACGCTCCCCTTCATAAGGCCTCACCCATACTGAGATCACTCGTGGATCATACGCTGTGTCTCAGATGGCATACTTCCATCAGGAGTAGTATACACTTCAATGTAGTGCACTGTGTGCTTACTCGTGGATACCTTTTAACAGATTAGTGTTTTCTGAAATTGAACACCAACTCCGTACACTTTACAGAATGACGATAGCAGCATTCAAATACAACTTTATTAGTGCCCTCTATTCGACTGTGACATGGTGGTATTGTGTCAAAACAGTTTATATTATAACTTGCTTGTACATCTGTAAGGTTTGCTTTCCACTGCTGCTGCTCCAAATTTCCCAACCACGATTATTACGAGTTTGAAAATGCTCCCTCCACTGCCTTTATGTAGCCAAGAGTGTGAAAAATGTCCACCGTTCCACACAACTTTTTCCCCCGTTATGAGTGCACCATCCAACAGGGCACTTTGTGTGGTCTGAATTTTAAATACGAATGCACTCATGCACTCAAATTAAGTATTGTAAGTTCAGAAGTACGCCATCTGAGACACAGCCATAGATTAGAGTATTTTATTCTAGCGAGAGCTTGCTGATTCACAGTGGTGGACAGAAACGAAGTACATGTAATTCGTTACAATACTTAAGTAGCATATTGATGTATCTGTACTTTACTTAAGTATTTATATTTGGTGAGACTTTGTACTTTGACTTCACTACATTTTTAAGTGAAAATTCGTACTTTTACTCCGTTACGTTTATGAAAACCCTCTCGTTCCATTTTGGCAAAGCGAATCACGTGTCCAAACTGCGTCCTGCACGCACTTCAGTGCGGCCCGTCGAGCATGCATTAGTTGTGGTTAACATTACTGCAAACTAACACTCTTCTTAGAGAACGTTTACATTTACAATGTCAATATCAATGTTACATAGAGATGAAAGCCTACTCTTTGAAATCTCTATTGCAGCAAATCTAATTTACGTGTTTGTTTCTCATAACGTTACTCATAAAGGACAGCTATTTCATGGATCCAGGATATGCATCCTGATAAAGTTCCCTTGGCCGTTGGAATTAAAATAGCCCCACATCATCATACCCTTCACCACAGCTAGAGATTGGCATGGTGCTTTTTCCAGTATAGGCCTATTAGCCTGTTTGATTTGCATTGAGCTCAATGAGCATCAAACAGGCTGATAGGCCTACTGGAAAAAGCACCATGGCAATCTGTTTGTTTGCAGTTTGATTTTTACTCATTTTTTGAATTAAGGCATTAAGATCAATTGTCAAATGATGATTTTATATTTCTCTTTTTAGGCAACTTTAGCGGTATCAAATACATGTTCTCCCCACTGTAGATAGCTTCTAATGCTTTGTGCTTATACTCTTTTAAATAGACAAATGTAAGAAAGTATTTGAAGAGTGGCATTAGTATTTCACCTTATATAAGCTGATTTAGCAGGAGCTTTGATATGAAAATGATAAATTATAATTATAATTAAGCCATTAGAACCATAATTCATTGAAGTACTTTTACTTTTAATACTTAAGTATATGTGAAGGCAAATACTTTTATACTTCTACTTAAGTGAAAATTCAAAGAGGGTACTTTCACTTTTACTCAAGTAATATTTGACACAAGGTATCTATACTTTCACTTAAGTACATAATCAATGTACTTCGTCCACCACTGCTGATTCAACAGTCAAATCATCAAATGGAGTAGTTGGAGTAGAAGAAGCATTGCTCGATTGAAAACCTGTACAAGGAAAAGCATTTCATTGTGGTCTGTTCTTGTGCTTTGGCCTTAATTGTCACCAAGTTCTACTCCAAGCTGGAGTAGTTTGTGACATGGTCTGAACTGGTTTTGACACGCTAGCTGGACAGCTTCAGGAACATGAGGATAATTTAGCTGAATTTAATAAGAGCTGCAATTATTAAATTCTAATGACCAAGTGGGCCTTTTAAAATGTGGTTCCATCCATTGTCATCTACAATGACTTGCGTTAATCTGCTGGTGCTTTGTGCAGCTGAGCAGAAGTTCTCTGCCAAAGGAGCATGTTTGAGAAATGAATCTCTCCAGCATGGCTCGGAGCCTTGGTCAATATAAAAGAGCCTTTGGAATCTCCTAATGACAAGCATGGCTTCACATGTACTGCAGATTGATGGCTTTGTTTTTCATTTTTTTATTGTGTGTTGTTCTAGTCTCTCATATGGTCAATAAAAATACAATGTCTTATCCCTTCCACTAGCTCCGAGCTGATCTCCAGGGTTCTCGGGACGTTGTATGTTCGTTGTGTGTTTCCAAGAGTGCTCACGTCGTTTTCTGTGTTCCTCCTCAGTCTGGCACGAGGAGATGGACAGGAAGAACAGTCTGAGTCAAGACCAGGCCAAGATGGGCAGCAGGACAGCACTGAACCGCAGGGTAGGTTCCCTCAGACCCCCACATCACCCTCCGCCACCAGGGGAGGTACTCGAAAACCCCCACCCAACCTTTGGGCATAGCTTGCCCACCACACAGCTGGTCCCAGAAGGAGGACTCTCGTGTGTGTGTGTGTGTGTGTGTGTGCGCACGTGTGCATCAACATCTGTATTCCTCCAGTTTGTACAGTACACTCTGCTGTGTGAGTGTGTGTGTGTGTGTGTGTGTGTGTGTGTGTGTGTGTGTGTGTTTGTGTCTGAGGCTGGCTTGGTGGAGCGAGGCTCTGTCGCCGAGGAGCGGCTGTAATTGATTTAATGTCTGTTTATCCTTCCTGCTGCGCTGCCATTGCCTAATGACAGGGTGTAGCTGCAGTGGGTCTCAGTGACAAAACGCTGGCACTGGAGAAGCTCGCGGGAGGCTAAGTGGTTTTGCCGCCCCCCTCCCCACCCCCCCCACTCCCCCACTCCAATCCCCCCCCCCCCGCAAAGGACTGTTTGTTTGTGTTGCTGATTTATCTGCCTCTTTATTTGGCCCTCTTTTGGGGGTAGATGCTAAGACACTCTACGTCTTGTTTGCGATGTTTGTTTTCTGGTTCTCAGTAGTCCTCTGTTGGCGCTTGGTGGTCGTTTGGCGGCGGTTGCCGCGGCCGCCACTCTTGCGTTGCCTCGTCTGTTGTTTTGCGAAGATCAATTTGCATACAATGCTCCAAACATCTTAGTGAAGAGTCCAGTCGCCGGGAGTGAGACGAGGCCTTGTTTCACCACAGCGTGCCGTAGAGGCCTGGGCTAAGGCCTCCCCACCCAAAGCATTCCAGTGAAATCATACACTCTGAATTAAAAACAGCTTTCTAACCAGTGGTCTTACTGGAACTTGCCATGTCATTGTTTTTTGCCTGCCGCCCAAAACGCACAATTGCCAGAAGCCCCAGTCGCAAACAGGGTGCCAACGAGCCACCCTCGACTACCCCCTCTTCCTTAATTGGCGTCTTGTTCTGGGCGCCAACGCACGCAACGGGAGCTGTCTTCGGAGCTGTCCTCGGATTTCTCGCCAGGCGATGAAAGCAGGGGGCCACCCTTTTGTGGAGGCTGCCGGCTCTCCCTTTATTGGTGACCGTACGCTCCCCCATAGCCCTAGCCGAGCGGTCACAAGGCAGGCATTAGGGAGAGTTCAAAGTCAGCCTAGTGGCGCGCCGCGGGGATCTTGTGATCCGGCTCTACTGTTTTCGTCCCTTCGCGTTCCCGTGTTCGAAAACCCCTCGCCGTTCTTGGCACCCGTTCCGCACACGCGCGCTGCTCACGTACTGTAGGCCTCTCGCCGAAGCGGTCACCTTCAAGGAAGAAGGAGCGAAGGGCTCGGTCGTGACGGCGGGGCAGCCGCTGGACGTCCGTTAAAACAAAAGCGATACTGTGGCACGCTTGGACGGATGGTCCTTTTCGGCGGTGGGGTGGGGGGCGGCCGGGCGTAATTTGAACACGGTAACAGGCGGAGGCGTTTAGATATCATTCGCAGCGCTTTAGCTTTAACTCAACACCCCGTAAGTGTTCCAGAGCCGTGCGTTATTAAGTCGTGTTGGTGAAATGTGAAGGTCGGAGATGAGTGCGCAACGGCGTCAGGCTTCGCTGGGCCACTCGGGAACAGGTCCTGAAGCCAGGGAATGTGCGTGGTCACCGCCAGAGGTGTTCCAGTCCTAGCCAGCACGTTGTCCGAGACGGCAGACAGTGTTACTGTGTGTGTGTGTGTGTGTGTGTGTGTGTGTGTGTGTGTGTGTGTGAAGGCCCTGGACACTCCCCCAGCAATGCCTCTCTCTCTCTCTCTCTCCCCCCCTTGCGCACTCCGTAGGTCATCTGGTCAGCTAATTGGTCAGTAAAAGAGGGCTTGTGTGTGAGGGAGCGATGGGAACAGGGGGGCCCGGGGTCGAGCCTGGTAACAGGAAGTGGAAGCGAGTCACAGAGGTCACCCAGACGACCAACGCTACACCCTCCGCCCATCACATGGGTCACGGGTGGCCGTGTCACAAGATGGTTTGTGAACGCTTCCGCCAAATGTCACGAGAAAAAGATGCTATCCAGCAATTTTGGAAAATATTAGGGTGCCTTAAAAGTTTGGAGAATTACATGTCATTTTCACAAACTGATTATAGCATAGAGGAAAAAATGCAGTTCAAGATAATTGGCTTATCAGAATTTCCTTTGAAACAAAAAGCTGACACACACCATTAACACAACTCTTCCCAATTCCCCACAATTACCTGGAGGATTGTGATAAGCAAGTCCTTTGGCTCCTCTTATCTTTATCCTTCCCAGCGAGAACATTGTTTTAAACTTCTGTGTGTGTGTGTGTGTGTGTGTATGTGTGTATGTGTGTGTGTGTGTGTGTGTGTGTGTGTGTGTGTGTGTGTGTGTGTGTGTGTGTGTGTGTGTGTGTGTGTGTGTGTGTGTGTGTGTGTGTGTGTGTGTGTGTGTGTGTGTGTGTGTGTGTGTGTGTGTGTGTGTGTGTGTGTGTTCTAGGACACATACCGCAGGAGACAGATGCAGCGCAGCATCACACGCCAGCTGTCCTTCGACCTGACCAAGCTGCTGGTAACTGAGGACTGGTTCAGTGACATCAGCCCTCAGACCATGAGAAGACTTCTCAACATTGTATCAGTCACAGGTACCCGACGGCAGCCATTTTGTGTCTAACCACTCCAGTTTCACCCCAGATAATTAGCTTTGGCTTCGCGGTAGACTTACTAAGGTTGATATAACATCATCAGCGGAAGACCTCAGCCTGGCCTTGAGGGATTTCTATCATCACGTCCTGCTTTCCCCAGCTGATTATGTTTGACCTTTCTTGGCATGAGATATGACTTTGTTGTCTGTCCCAGTGCCTGATTAAAACAATTAACACAGGCATGGAAGGTCCTTGTAGACTCGCTGAGGAAACCACTGACCTTATAACTTTGTTCACTGGTCCATGATGAACAGGACGTCTCCTGAGGGCCAATCAGATCGTGTTCAACTGGGACCGGCTGGCGTCGTGGATCAACCTGACGGAGGAGTGGCCCTACCGCACGTCCTGGCTCATCCTGTTCCTGGAGGAGTCGGACGCCGTGCTGGACCAGGTCACGCTCAAGGCCGTCTATGAGAGGTCAGTGGTGGCATGCAAATATTCATACCACCATCACACACACACACACACACACACACACACACACACACACACACACACACACACACACACACACCATACCTTACCATGCAGGGTTAAAATACAGGTGTGTGGACATTTTGCTGGTAGTTAAACTGAACGCACACACACACACACACACACACACACACCTCAGATCAGATCATATGTGTCACTGCTTGCTCCACAAACCAGAATGTCTTCTCAGTGTCTTGTCCAACACCCAACACCAACAACAGTGCATTCACTCACATGTAATAACCACATGCAGCACTTTTCAAAGCAGCATACACACCCATACGCACACACCCCTCAGAAAGCCCAATGACAGCCATAGTGGAGAACTCCCTGCTTCTTGGTAAGTGTTATGTGTACATGCCGCATCAGTTTTCCACCCTGTCATTCCATTATCCCCCAACCTTCACTGTTTACTACTTGAACACGGGCTTTGCCTAATGGCTGTGACCGAAAACAAGTCAGTAGCACAACCAAGTAGCCTGGAATGTTTCGGGTTATTACATGACTAACCCTCTCAAACAAACACGTGCAGGACGCCTCGGCTCCTGTAGGTGGCAGTAGATCCCCTCCGTTGGGTCCGTTCCCTTGACCGGTCCTGTGCTGCGGTGTGCGTCCATGTCTTCGCCCAGCTGCCGTTGTTGAGCAGCAGCAGCAGCAGCAGCGCGCGTGCAGTCACACACCGGTGGCTCGCGGTGGTCTGAAATGGCACGGCGACGCGGCGGCCATAATTGATCGCGCTCCTGCCTGTGTTTCTGCTCTCCTGCGCTGCATTATTGATGCTCCATTTGCCCACCATGCATCTCTCCTCTCCTAGCGCCTTGTTGCTGTCGCCTCCTCCTCCTCTCCTCCTCTCCTCCTCTCCTCCTCCCCTCCTCTCCTCCAGTGATGTGGGTCCCTGCCTCAGTGGCTGATTTATGATTTGTTTATTTATTGGAGCTGGTGTGAGATTCCTCGGGGATTATCGGCCCCGCTCGTGATGCATGAGTCATCGGGGTCCTCTTGGTTGGAGTCAAAAAGGGTTGTGTTTGAACTGGGAAGTCTGGGAATAGCGTGGGTACCCTGTGTGTGTGTGTGTGTGTGTGTGTGGTGTGTGTGTGTGTGTGTGTGTGTGTGTGTGTGTACACAAGAGAGAGAGTTGCAGATGTAGTGTGCAAGCTCACAATGATGGAGTGTTTATGTGTGTTCATGCATGTAGGTTTGTATGTGAATGTGTGTATGTGTGTGAGTGTTTATGTCCGTGTATTTCTTGTGTGTGTGTTTGTTTATGTATTTGTTGTTGTGTACATTCTTATGATTGTATGAGTGCCTTTGCTCCTCATGCATGTGTGTGTGAGTGTGTGTGTGTTCCTCATGTGTGTATGTGGCAGACAGGGCCATCTCTGTGTGCGTGTGCGGGCATGTGTGAGAGAGGGAGTGTGTTCCTCATGCATGTGAGTGTGTATGTGGCAGACAGGGCCATCGGAGTGCGTGTGTGTGTGCATGTGTGAGAGAGGGAGAGTGTTCCTCATGCATGTGAGTGTGTATGTGGCAGACAGGGCCATGGGGGCACGCGTTGCTGTGCATGAGCATTTGGCCTTTAAAGGTTGCTCTCTGTCACACTACGGCAGCGTGAAGGAACAAGAGAAAGAGAGAGAGAGAAAGGGAGAGAGGGAGGGAGAGAGAAAGGGAGAAACAGAGAGGGAGAGGGAGAGAGACCCACCCCCAGCCCCTGAGGCCTGGACACTGTCATGGCTACTTTGTGTCACAGGCCAGGCTCCGCCAGGGCCACCTCGCCCCCGCTGCCCGCTCCACTCTTCTCCACCTTCTCTCTCTATCTCCCCTTCTCCCTGTTGCACACTGTCTCTTACCTGATAGGCCGTCAGTGTCTGTCTTCTCTTCTTTCTTTGTCTCATCACTGTCTCTGTCTCTCCTATCTCTCTCTCACTCACTCTCTCTCTTCATCTCTCTCTTTGTATCTCTCTCTTCATCTCTCCTCTCCTCTCTCTCTCTCTCCCTCTCCATCTCTCCCTCTCTGTATCTGTCTCTCTATCTCTCTGTCCTTTTCGCGGTGCCCTTTAGCGCTCGGCTTCACCCGCCTGCCTGTCGTCCCGGGAGACTCCCCCCGCCCCGTTCTCCATCCCCATTTCATCTTGTGTTTCATCTCCACCGCAGGACGGGTCAGCGGAGTGGTGTTAAGGCCAGTCAAGCCTCTCCTGCCACCTCCGTGTCACTCTCTCTCTCCACGTTATCCGCGCGGGAGAGAGCGGCCGTTTTCGCAGGCGGGAAGCGGGGGCCGAAAACCTTGGACACTTGAAAAGCCTTTCATATCTGCCGAGATCTGTCGCGATAAGTCTATAGTGGATCTCTCGCCCGGGTTATTCTATTAAGTCGGTTTTTTTTTTCTCTTTTCTCTCTCTCTCTCTCTTCGATATTTGTCGGCGTCGGTCATCTGAGCGGCGCTCGCTTGCTCTTTTTTCGCCGGCGAGCGAGCGAGCGAAGTCTGAGTCACGGCGCTGGGGCTCCAGCCGAGGGGCGGATGTCTGCTCTGCACTCGCTCCTCAGGAGCACGTCACCCCGCGGGGATGGAGAGCAAGGGCACCTGGCCTGGAAACAGCCCACACACACACACACTCACAGGAACACCCACACACACACACGCCCTCTCACATCCATCCACACACACACACACACACACACACACTCAAATATGTAAACAACCTCACATCCTCATTAACATACCCTCAAAGCTAGACATATGCTCAAATACACTGACTCACACTCGCAAACATTCACATGCACACACGCTTACAACGCTCTCTTTCTCTCTCTCTCTCTCTCTCTCTCTCTCTTTCTCTCTCTCTCCCTCTCTTCCCACCCTCTTGGTGGCCTTGCTGTGAGTCCCATGACCCAGGCGGCTGTGGGGAGATTGATGGGCGCTCACACACAGGCTGCTTTATGCCGGGGCAGTAGCGGCGTGCGGGCGGGCGGTCGTGGTGGTGGTGGTGCGGCCTGCAGCGGGGACACGTCAGTGCCCGCGGCCCTCCGAGACTTGAGTCAGCCCCCCTCGCGGGTCAGCCGGCGCTCTGACTCAGCCTCGCCCACCCCAGCTCCCTCTCCCCATAGGTCAGCTGTCTCAGGGAATATCAGTCACGGACGCACTCAGCCCCGGCCCTGGTCTCGGCAGTGGCCTGGCAGAAGGAGAAGGAGAAAGAGGGAGAGAGAGAGAGGGAGGAAGGGAGGGTGAGAGGGAGGGAGGGCGCATCATTGGGTTTTAGAATTTCTTTTGCTCTCTTTCAGCCCCCATTGTGGGATGCTGCATTTGTTTCTGTCATTCTGTGTTTCTGGAGCGTCTGTTTTTTTCCCCCCTCTGTCTGTTGCTATATCTTGCTCCACTGCTGTCTTCTTAGCAGTGGTAATAAGAGGGTGATCTGTGTGTGTGTGTGTGTGTGTGTGTGTGTGTGTGTGTGTGTGTGTGTGGCGTGGTCTTGTGTGCTCTGAATGGCTAGCCTCTCTGATGAAGCCTGTCCCCATGCTGGAGGGTGATGATGGTAGTGTGGTGTTTGAGGAGGGTGTGTGTGTGTGTTGGTGTGGAGGGGTGGTGCTAGGAGCTGGTGTTTGAGGAGGGTGTGTGTGTGTGTTGGGGTGGAGGGGTGGTGCTAGGAGCTCTTGGCCACTAGTAGCCAGCAGATGTTTGCGTCGTGACTGCTATCGATGTCGTTAATATGTGTGAAGGAAGCCTGACGTGTGTGTGTGCGCTTCGCCAGCGTCATGGCTGCTTGCGGGGGTGTTGAGAGGATGCTGGACCTGCTGTTGGCTAGACACCGTCCATATGAGTAACCAGCAGCACAGCATAGAAAAGGAGGAGAGCCCTGCGTTCATTTCCCCCCCTCCCCAACTCAACCGACGCCAACCGTAGACCACAAGGTTCTCTTTTCCTTACCGAGAGAAGCCAGTCCTCGTGTGCTTATTTCGGCACTTCTCATCTGAAGATTAAACTCAAAAGTCCAATCCAGGGAAAGTAGGAGAAAAGTTCACCTCATTTTAATCATCCGCAGAATGTGCCCTAAGCTGCTAATAACATCAGCCTCTTAATCATTTCACAATGATTAACAGTGAGCCTGTGAAGCCATTGTGTGTGTGTGTGTGTGTGTGTGTGTGTGTGTGTGTGTGCATGTGATTGTCTGATTGTGTGTGTGTGACTGTGTGCGTGACTATGTGCGTGTGTGTGTTCATCTGGTGTGCGTGCATGTGTGTGCGTGCATGTGTGTGTGTGTGTGTGTGGGGTGCACGGTTAACATGGAGCACAAAGGTGGCAGTGTCCTCCGTGGACAGGGTGGCCCAGTCCCTACTAACGTGCTCCACCCCTCCTCCTCCTCCTCCTCCTTTTCCTCATCATTATCTTCCTCTTCCTCATCCTCTTCCTCCTCCTCCTACACCCCAGTGGGAAGTGAGATGACAAACCGCTTGTCAGTAGCCACGCCAGTCCTGCCCATTCGCCCTGAGCTCTTAATGCACTTAGACAAATTAAAACCAAAACAAACAGCGTGTGTTTGTCCGGCCGACTCTGTATTTGTGGATCAAGGCGGCTAACAGCAACAAGCAAATAAAACAAGAACTTGGAAAAACTGTGGCTTCGTCGGCCAGTTTGAGCGTTTGTTTTCCTTTTGGCGTTGTTTACAGAACCACCTCGACGTGAAAATGTCTCAATCAACCTCCTGCTCTGGAAAAAAAAAACCCAAGATGCCGTGACTCGCATCTCGTGGTTATCGCTTTCCAAAAAAGAAAGTCGAGAGAGAGAGAGAGAGCGAGAGAGAGAAAAAGAGACCAAGTCTGTCTCCGTTGAGCTCTACGTTGAGAGTGGACTGGTCAGACTGGGCTAGCAGACGGCGGGAGCCCATAAGCAGAGCACATTAGCAGGCCGAGCAGGGAGGGGAGGACGAGGGCAGTAGAGGCAGGGCGGCGGTGGGGGGAGGGGGGGAGGCGAGGGCAGATTTCTGGCTGCTGGCGGCCGTGATCCGTGGGTAAGTTTCGAGTGGAGTCAGGTCCCCGGGGAGGTTATTTCGGGTGCCCGCGCTCCGCTTTTAGCGTGCAGGAGTGGCGCGGCCTGCCGAGTCCAGTGCTGCTCGGGCATCTGGTGCCCCGGCCGGTGCCAGCGCCCAGCCTGGCCAAAACCTGCACCAGAGCACCGCTAACACCTCTCTCTCTCTCTCTCTCTCTCTCTCTCTCTCTCTCTCTCTCTCTCTCTCTCTCTCTCTCTCTCTCTCTCTCTCTCTCTCTCTCTCTCTCTCTCTCTCTCTCTCTCTCTCTCTCTCTCTCTCTCTCTCTCTCACATACTCACATACTCACAAACACACACACCTACGCACACACCCAACAACAAACTAACACACAGATAAACACACTCTCACCAACAAACATAGGACACAACCCAACTACTCATACAAAAGCTGAAGTGTGTGCAGTCACGAGTAAGCACACACACACACCCACACACACCATATTCCATTCCAGCAGGACCCACTTTAATTAATTAGATAGAGGGCGAGAGAGAGGGGGGGTCCGCCTTGCACTTGAAAACAGGAAGCATGATCTAGCACAGAAAACAGGAGTGTGAGAGGCGTCACCTCCACCCCCTCACCTCCTCCTCCTCCTCTCAGGCCTCAGTCCTGGCCTGGGGCTCTGGACAGCACCGGCGCTCTGTTCTCCACTACACTGGTCAGCTCCAGCACCGTAATACGGTTGCCAGAGAAAGTGGTTGGCAGGAAAAAAATAGAGAAGAGGACATAGTCCCTTCTCTCCCTCCATACCATCATATACTGGTCAACTCAAGAGCTCTAATACTTTCAAGTGAGATGGGACAGGATTAACAGTATAGAGTGCAGTACTGGTCATATATAACACTCATATGAAAAAAATCTAATAAGTTAAGCAAAGGAAGCACAACACCTCTACACCTCAGTCATCATCGTCCTCTTCTTCCTCCGCCTTGTCCTCCTCCTCCTCCTCCAAACCTCTGTCTTTTGCCGGACCCTCTGCTCTAAAGACACACACGATGGTTCTAGCTCTCCTCCAACCCTGCGCTGAGGAATCATCCCTGTCAGGACTCCCCTGGCTCCCCCTGGCCTCCTCCCCGCGTCTCCCTCTGCGTCTCCCTCCGCGGTGGGCTCTCTCGTCTCCCACAATGCCCTCTGTCATTATCAGCAGCTTCCTCTATTCATCTCCCCAGAAACAATCCGTTTCTCACAGAGGCCCGCCTGAAAACGGGCTTTGCCGTCGTTTTCTCCCGACGCTGGAAACTTCTTGCTAATGACACTCAAATGAATGCATTTTCCCCCCCCTTTTTTGAGGCAATTGCAGCTAATTAGGAGGACTCTTCTGCTAAGTACTGAAACATTAAGATGACACACGGCTCATTCAGGATTACTTTAATTGGTACAATTTATAGTAATTTGGTAGCAATTACATTTTTTTGGTGGGTGGAGATGAAAGCCTTTCTATGCGGCGCGTTTTTTGCCGGGTTCTCTTTTGTGATGTAGTCGTAATAAGCTCTTGAATAATGCTCTTCAGAGCGGGAGCGACAATGTCGTTTCCCCCCTCCCTCCCTCCCTCTGCCAAGTGCTAAATACTTTTGAACTTTGGCACCCTTGTTTCATGACTCTTTCTTCTTCCCCCTCCCTCTCACGGTCCATTGCGCCGTTCATGAGCAGTTCCGTCACGTAGCTGAGTTTGTCTGTGAAATCTGCCACCAGCTAACAACCGAGATGTGTATATTTTTTTCACCGTACCCCCCCCCCCCCCCCCCCCCCCCTTTCTCAATTCTCTCTTTAGAGGCAGGCTATTGTTGCCTGGCTGCCCGGTCCCTTCTCGAGCTGTTTGGTAGCAGGAGTAAACTTGTAATTTAATAGCCTGCAGCCTTTTATTTGTGTCCCCTAAGTCCCCCCCTAAAGCCCTTGGAGTGATAAGGCGCCTGGAAACCCATCTATTTCCCAATAGAACTGGGGCTATCGAGGACGGGCAGCGCTTTATTGGGTGCACACAGTGTCCGTGACAAACAGCGTGACCTCCAGATGGATAAGACGGCACAGAAGGGGAAGGGCGTGAGGAGAGAGAGAGTGAGAGAGAGAGAGAGAGAGAGAGAGAGAGGGAGGCCGACAGGCCAACAGAAGGCCGTCTGGAGGAGAGAATGAGAATCCCGGGTTGGCAGAGCGTCAAGGAGAGAAAGGGAGCTGATCGAATGTCGTTATGATGGTGTGATTCCTCGTTTTTTTCCCCCTGCAATTTTGTCATGTCCTTCTGGGTGCTCGAGGTCTCCAAATGTGTCCCGCTGCCTGTACCCTGGCCTGTGAGGGCGCTGTATGTAGACGATCTAATGATAAGCAGAGTGAATTGGACATCGCACACAAGCAGCTAGATAGCAGAAGGTGCCATCTGCAGCTGACTTAAGGCCATGGACCTGATCTGCTGAGTTTAGATGAGCTCTTCCACCATCGGGTCAGTGCGGATGAAGCATTGGACCGTCGAGTTAATAGAGGTTATTATACATATATTATTCACATTATTCACATCATACTTTATAAATTAATTAAAGCAGAAGGCGAAGGAGGTCTATTACTCTGAAACATGAAAGACAAATGTTGTTATAAGAGGAAAACGATGCCCAGCGACGATACAAGACCAGTTCTTTGTCTGTTTTCAGACTTGTTGCAATTAATTTGCACGATGGGTGTAGGTCTTTACCTGGGTGACAAATCTCAGCACCTGACATGGCCCCAGTGATCAAAATTTGAGGGCAGGACAAAACAAAGGGCATGCAATAGTCCTTGTTCCATGTTTTGCCGAATCTTGCTTCAAGAATTCTCTCTCTTTCTCTCTCTCTCTCTCTCTCTCTTTCTCTCTTTCTCTCTCCCTCTCTCTGTAGCACTGAGGGGATTAAAAGATTTGAAGCAAGATCAGACACATGCTGTTTTTAAGTTTCACTGCAAAACAAAAGAGAATCAAATGAGTCTTTTTGAGGCAGTTTCCCTCATTTTGAAATATGTGATTAACATTCCCTAATGGATTATAAAACCCAGTAATATCAAGGCATATTATAATGGTATTCATTTATATGGTGCATTTTGGCATAATGAACATCTTAATTAACTCATATTGGTATGCCACCAAGTTAACTCAATGTACAAGTTGGTATACATATTTTGTGACAGTGATTGTGTGTGTGTGTGTGTGTGTGTGTGTGTGTGTGTGTGTGTGTGTGTGTGTGTGTGTGTGTGTGTGTGTGTGTGTGTGTGTGTGTGTGTGTGTGTGTGTGTGTGTGTGTGTGTGTGTGTGTGTGTGTGTGTGTGTGTGTGTGTGTGTGTGTGTGTGTGTGTGTGTGTGTGTGTGTGTGTGTGTGTGTGTGTGTGTGAAAGTATAATTGTGTCCACACCAGGCAGAAGTGTGTTTTCAGTCTCTATCTGACACGTCTGAGGGAAAACCATGAAAGTCTTTGTGTACGTCTTTTTGTGGTTTCAGAGCAGAATAGTATCTACATTTCAATGTGTGTGTGTGTGTGTCTGTTTCTGTGTGTGTATCAGTCTGTATTTGTGTGTGTGTGTGTGTGTGTGTGTGTGTGTGTGTGTGTTGCGTTTCCCCCTATCTGTGGTCATTGTTGGGCGCGGTGCGCACGGTAAAAGGTTGAGGTGGTATAAATAGCCTGGTGGGGCGGCGCGGGGTCGGCGATGACCTTTTCAAAGGCACACTGGAGCTCATCATCCTGTCAGTCGCCCCCCCGGCAGCCGGACGCACCGCGGAACTTACTAGAATACAGGCGTCTACGGAGGTCACCAGGGGTCAAAGTGGCACAAGGCTCTATGGGTGGAGGATAAAGAACAAGAGAACACCACCTAGACAGAGAAAGGAGGGAGAGAGGGAGGGGGAAGAGGGAAGGAGGGAGGGAGGATGGGAGAGAGAGAGGTGTGTAACAATTGAACGGAAGTGGACAAAAGGCCTAGCTGGGTTAGGTCAGGCAGTGGTGGCAGCTGTTGTTTGAGAATGAGTGTTGGATACTTTCACTAGTAAAAGCACACAGCCATCAATGTGTGTCGTCTCTCTAGAGGAGTTTTGGGGGAACAACCTGTAGGGAAGTTTGTCTTTTGAGTTCATTTGAGTTGAGTTCGTATCTGACAGGATACGTGAGTCAGGCTTTGTACACTTCCTCCTCCTTCTCCTCCTCCTCTCTCTTTCTCTTTCTCCCCCTCTCTGTCTGTCTCTCTGTCTCCGTCTGTCTCCCCCGAGACATCTCTTCCCAACTGCCGGAGCGCGGAATGGACGAATGGTCCCAATGTGGCGCAGATCGGCCGGATGCCACACCTACATGTTTTCTCGGCTCATTTCCTCAAGTGTCGACTTTTATTTACCTGGAGAGGGCCAACCAGTTCCTGAGTCTCCTCCGGCCTGTGGTCTGAGGAAATGTGCTGGCTTGTTTGACTACACCTACAGTGTCAGTCATGCCACGCATCACGCATCGCCCCTGACTGTTTGTTATGTCTGAGGTGCCTATTCCCATTACGGCTCAGCCACCCCGGTCCAGTGAAGGCTGACCAAAATCAAGACTGGCCTGTTAGGCTGGCGTTGGCCGAGCCGGTGGTAGTTGCCAAGCAACTGCTCCAGTGTGTGGATTGGCCGTGGGTTATTTTGTTTGTGTTTTCAGCGGACGTGTGTGTGTGTGTGTTTGTGTGTGTGTGTGTGTTTGTTTTAATTTCTCTTTATTTAAGTTGTTGGGTTGGAAAAGGTCTCCGGTCAGATGAATTTAATTATCGTGTGGAGGCCCATCGGAATGTGCCGGTTCGCCGAGGCGGCTCCATTTCTGATGTTGTGGCGCTTTGTTATCGGCCAGGCCTGTGTTCCATTACTTGGCGCGCTGTGGGCCCTGTTGCGGATCAGTGATTGATCACGGGGGCTCGTTCCTGTTAGAAGGATTTGGAAAGACCTCTGAATGGACCTCGGTCCGGTTTGGGCCCCGGTCCACAGTCTGGGCGTTGGATGAGAAGACCAACTGCTAATCATGTAACACGGCCGCGGTTGAAGAGGCCATTCTTCAAAGATGGAAAATGAATCTGACTGGTGCTGGTGCTCGATGATTATGGCTCATGCGGTGTAGTGATATTAATGGCAAGCACACACACACACACACACACGCACACACGCACCAGACCCACCTTTCCAGCTCGACTGCGGCTTGACTGTGTGTGGACACTGCTCTGCTCTGTGTGCCTGGTGGAACAGGCACTCAAAGCCCTCCTGGTTGGTAATCTTTGGAAGACGGGCTGTAACCAGAGAGGCAGAGTGGAGTCGAGTGGCACAGTTGCTGGTCAGACGCTTGGGGTAGAAGATGGAGGATGGGACCAGCAGGACATTTCCAGGGTGTTTTTTTTCCCCACATCTGCTTTTGTGTGTGCGTGTGTGGGTGTGTGTGTGTGGGACGTGCTCTGGTTCTGGTGGTGTGCTGTGGTGGTGTTTTGTGGAGAGGTGGATGGGAAGGATGAAGAGCTCAGCTGGATCTGGGTTCGATAAGCGTTCACGCCGAAGCGCTCCGAGCTCCCGCGAGCTGGTGCTGGGCGAGCCCTGGCTCAACAACGCGGGACGGATCAATGCCGCCATTGTACGAGGAGAGGGAAGCTGGGAGTCCTGATGTGCTTTTATCTCCATGTCGGCTTCTCTCCCAAAAGCGGAATCTGCATTTTCTTTTTTTTTCTTGTCCAATTCCGCTCTCAAGGGAAAAAAAAACTAGAAATGCTCGATTCCGCTGATTCCCAGAGTGCTGTTGCGAGATGAAGTGCCATTATGAGCAGTGCCTTTGTGTCATTTGCGTATCTCACTCAATCTCCCAGGCACAGAATGTACCCAGTAAAAAAAGTAATTTGTACAAATGACTTGATGTACGTGCCAAGTTTTCCCCTCCTCAAAAAGCTATTTTCCTTTTTTTTTCCCCCAAGTAGAAGAGTCCCATTGGCAAGCGCTGAAGATGTAAATAGGCTTCTTTGTGCTTGCTGAAAAACAGGCAAATGAAACAGTTCCTAAACCACTCTGCTAGTTCATTGTAAGCTTTTCTCTGGACGGGCAGAGGCAATACGTCCGGCTCCGGCCCCCGACTGAAGAAGCGACTCATTCTTGAGGAGAGGAGGAGGCCTGCTGGTGTGACTAACTTCCCCAAAAGTCCCCCGCAGCCCGCTGACCAGTGGCAGACGCGGTCGGCCGCTGCGCTGTTGCCCCAGTCCAGGCTCATCCGGACGCAGGAATGGCCGCGTCACGCTGGCGTGTTTTCCGGGCGGTTTTGTCCGCTGTTGTGCTTGGATCACTGTGATTGGAAGTGGGGTGTATGTGTGTGTGTGTGTGTGTGTGTGTGTGTGTGTGTTTGGGGGTGGGGGATTGCAGGCAGTTGGCAACTGCCAGACTAAATAAGAAAGACTCTCTCAGGCCGTGTTCTCTGGAGAAATTCAGTCACTGTGCATATGACTACTATATCTGTTATTATTTCTTCAGGACACTGTGTTTGTTGTGAGTTGTCCCAGATGACCAACCACGGGATAAAATGGACATGCAAATCAAAAATAGCTACAGTAGTGTCACGTGACTCACACAGTTTTTATTCTTTCTCCTTCTTTGGACTTGATATGCTGATGTGTTGTATTTTCAGCATACATTTCATCATTGTTGTGCCGTAGAAGTGTTCAGTGGAATGTGAATGGTAGTATCCGTTTGCGTGTCTGTGTTTGAGGAAGAAGACCGGTTTCTATGGAAGCTCTCAGCACTGGCTTCTGTTTGTCTGTGAGTGAAGGCATGCATACTGTACAGACACACACACACACACACACACATACACACTTAAACAAATAAACAAGTCCAGCTGGACCATCTAAATGGCCTCCGTGCAGCCTAATCTAGCACATGGGAAATAAACCCAAATGCATTCCCTCACACTCCTGTCACTGTAGAGGCCAGGTGTTTGCCTGTGTGAGTGTGTGTGTGTGTCTGTGTCTGTGTCTGTGTGTATGTTTGTTTGCGTCAGCAGGTTCCTTTTTTTGCATGAGAATGTTTTTATAGGTCTTTATCTGCCATATTTTTGCATTTAATTCTCTCTTTGTGCATCTCTCTCTCTCTGTCTCTGTCTCTGTCTCTCTGTCTGTGTTTGTGTGTGTGTGTGTGTGTGAAGATTATCTAGGACATAGAGTCTATTTATGCACATCTCTATACTGATACATATATGCATAGAAAAAAGTTGGAAAGAGTACAGTCTCACATATTTCTGCATTTATGTTCGGTCTGCAAGCACCTCTCCAACTTACACTCTCTCTCTCTCTCTCTCACACACACGCACACACACACACACGCACACACGCACACACGCACACACGCACACACGCACACGCGCCCACACACACACACACACACAGAGTAGCTTTATTGAGCTCCCCCATCCACCTAATGACGCTCATGTGAAAGGTCAGCTGACTATTAATGCAGCCTCCTGCACTGACCCCCTGACCAGGCGGGCCCCGTCGAGCACAGTGTGGGCTTTTGTCCATCCCAGGCCACAGCTGCGGCCGCTTCCACACCCGCGCCGATCCACCTAGGCCTGCGCTGCCTGCCTCCGTCAGTGCCAGCATTCTGGCGCAGCATCATGGGAGGTGTTCTAGAAGGTTCAGCCTACAAAACCGTTTCAAAAGTGCTTTTCCTGTTTTTGTGTTTTGTGGAGAAAGTGATTGATGCTTCCAGCATGATAAGAGTTTTTTATCAGTGAGCAACACTTTCAGCTTCGACAAAGATGAGTTTATATCTGAGTTTGTGGCTGTAGCCGTTGCAGGTGGAAGTGCGCCGAGCAAATTGATTTGCAAAGTGAAGGCGCCCATACCTCAGACACTTGCAGGCCTGTTTGTGCAGCCGGAAATGTTTTCTGTATGGTGTATGATGAGATTATAGGAGTCTGGCTGTGGCAGTGTTTACAGGCAAACGGTAGCTAGGTAGCTAGCCCCCACCCCCCCCCCCCCACACACACAAACACACACACAAACACACCCAACACACACACACACACACACACACTTGTTTGTTTACTCAGGAGAATCCACCTCAGCTGGGCATCAGCAGATCTGAGTCTGCTGTTGTGTCAACTCCTCTCCTCCCAAATCCGGCGAATTTCACCCTCCCAAATCCGATTACGCCGAAACCGCCTCCCCAGGGGCCCTGCCAAGACACGAGCTCAGCCACCCTCTGCTCCATAGAGTGCTTAGAACCCAGGTTCCTGTGTTCCCGAGACTCCAGCAACGTGGAGTCCTTAGAACCCAGGTCCCTGCATCAGTTCTAATTCCGTGTTGTCCGAGACACAAAGTTCCACGTATCCATGTTGGCCTTGGCCTGGAGACAAAGTGAGAGGGATAATGTGAAGAAGGCAGAAAGAGATGGGAATTCCCCCACCTCCACCACCAAGGCCCCGCTAGCAAATTTTCCCACAATTCACAGAGACTGCAGCGAGATGTGGCGATTATGAGAGAAGTACGACGCACACAGTGCGACTACAGTCGGCCGAGCCAGGGAAAGAGAAAATGAAGAAGAAGAAGAAAGAAAAAAAAACACGAAAGAAAGGGAAGAAAAAAAAAAAAGATCTAGCATGTCGCCGATTTATCTGAAAGGGCCTCCCACGCGCTGAAAGATGAATTGGCGCAGGAAGTCATTAATCTCTGAGCATCTCTCATTTTTCTTCGCCGACGTGCCTGTGTGCGCTCCGAGTCGCCACTAAATAGAGAGGGTATCAAACGCGCTCGGCGTTTTGAAGTAGCGAGTCTCGGCAAGGTGCGAATAATTGATGATGTTTAGCGGTGCACTGTTGTCTCTTGGTGCATGTCTGCGGAGTGTGAATGTGTTTCACTGGCACCGTCGGAGGAGCTAAACGCTTATTTCCTCACCTCCCACTAGGCCGTTAGTTTTGTTGTCATAAATAAACACATAAATAAATGATAACAATGTTCTTGTTAGAGGGATG
>NC_085013.1:12355016-12377516 GCF_963854185.1 Sardina pilchardus
CAATGCAGCGCGCCGGCCTTATCTCCACCCAGAGACGCTTCTTCCTCCCTCACGTGCCTCTGTTTCCTCTCCCCTTCTCTCAATCTTTTTTTACCCTCTCTCTCTCTCTCTCTCCTTCCTTCTCTCTCTTTCCTTCTCTCTTCAGTGCATTCTCTCTCTCTCTCTCTCCCTCTCTCTCTATATAGCTTGTTCCCTCGCTCTCCCTTTCTCCCCCTCTCTCTCTGTCTCCCTCTCTCTCTCTCTCTCTGTCTCCCTCTCTCTCTCTCTCTCCCTCTCTCCCTCTCTCGTTCGGTTGCTCTCTCTGTAATTACTGTCTTATCACAGGCGATGCTTTCTCACCCCCCTGTCTGGGTGGGGTGGGCTGGCTGGCTGGCTGGCTGGCTGGCTTTTTAAAGGTTTTCTCATGATAGAACTTCTGCATTCCTTTTTTTTTTCCCCTCGCCTGTCCTCACTCCGGAGGGGACTGTGCATTCCCCCGTCTCCATCCCTCCCTTCAAAAAAAAAAAAACGTAGCCGACTTATGCGCTGGCTCTGCTTCTCCAAGGGTCGCCCGCCCAGATTAGGAATCTCCAGCTTCACTTAAGAACGCGTAGTTTTAAGTCCGATTTCAAGTGTCGTGAACTCGGGCGACTTAAAAGGAGAGATTTGGGCAGATTCAGACTGTGCCTCCGGTCTGATTTTCCGAGAAGCCCAGGTGGATGGAACTCCAGGTGCCTGTACTCCTGCACGTAGTATGATTGACTGTGGTGGAGAGGATGTTTTATGTTAATGTGTTGCTCCCTCCTTCGCCTTCTGTCTGGTTTAGCACAATGGGTTTAGCAGGTGGCCTAATGTTCTCCCTCTGTCTGTTACCCACTCATCCCCCTCTCCTCCTCTCTCTCTCTTAACCCCCCTCCCCACCCCTCTCTCTCTCTCTCTCTTTCCCAAACAGTTAAAGACACAGGCTTCCAAAGCCAAGCAGGTACCGATCTCTCTGGACCGTACGAAACCCTCTGCTCTGCTGCTGCTGCCAACTAGCCATACTCTTGCTCTCTAGCTGTTTCCCCTCACTCTCTCACACTCTTTCTCATTCATTCACTCACTCACTCACTCACTCTCTCACTCAGCATGCCACTTAGAAACCACCACTGGCTGTCGCTTAGCTTTAGTCTGCACTGCCAATATCTTTTTCCCTTTTGATTAGCTTGCAAGTCTATTCAGTAGGCACCAAATCCACATTACCAAGTGAATGATGTGCGCTCTCTCTCTCTCTCTCTCTCTCTCTCTCTCTCTCTCTCTCTCTCTCTCTCTCTCTCTCTCTCTCTCTCTCTCTCTCTCTGTCTTTCTTATTGTTTGACCTTTGATCCATTCAATCAAACTGTTATTTTACTGACATGCACTTTCATGTGTGTGCTGTAATGTATGGCTTCAATATGTCAAGTCTCAGCCCTGGTTATTATATTTCATTCACGCAGTGTGTGTCACCGTCACATGCATGCACGCTCCTGATACGCACGTCACCGAGCGCTGACAAGTGCGCACCGTTTAGCCGTCTCCAACCGGAGACGAGCGAGCGCGTCACACAGTGCGGCATATTCAGCCGTCCCCAAATGTAGTAAACATGGGGACACGGCAGACTGTGGCGCGGAGACGCTAGCGCTGGTGCCGCGGAGGGCGTCGTAGTGCGCCGCGCCAGGCTGGCCTCCTCTGGCTGCGCCTCCTCTGGGCCGAGTCTGGGCCGAGTCTGGGCCGAGTCTGTGCTGTGCAGCGCGGCGCTCGAGTCTGGTACTGTAACCCCCATGGCCACACATCTCCCAAATATGAATCATCCCAGCTGTCGCCGTTTTTATTGGCAAATGAATAGGGTGATTAAATCGGCCGCTCTCTCAAATGAGAATGCTGGGTGTGAGTCATTAAGCCGCTATTGCAGAGGCCTTGAACCCCACCCCCATCCCACCCCCTACCTCCCAACACACACACACACACACAAACACACACACACACACTAATACACACAGGCAGACGCACACACACGCACACACTCACCAAATGCCCCCACCCTCCTGTTCATGATGGAGAATCAGTCAGTGGCCATTATATTCCAGAGATCTGCAATATGGGTCATAACATTTCCAATTCCCACTAATACATCTGTGTGGCGTCTGGCTCTGGCCGTCTCTGAGGATGCCAGGTCCCTTTGTCCTGCTGTCCAGTGCAAGACACTCGAGGGCTTTGTGGCCAATCAGAGCCCTGTCAATCACGCGCGCCGACATCAGGCTTTATGTCTTTACAACAAAATATTTTAAATTGACACATATGTGTTGGCTCTCCTCTCCCGCAGGGCATCTGAACCGATAAAAGCAGCCGTCTGCGTTTTTTGGAAGAGATGCGCCTCCAGTAATATTATCTTTCCTTTTTCGAGGGCCTACTGTGTTTTCGTTTTTTTTTTTTTTCCCCTCGCCCTCTTCCTCTCGGCCCTGATAGAGAGCATCCTGTTCGAGGTCCCGAGGAACACGCCGGCCCGCGCTCTTCCTCCTTATCAGGCCAGCGGGCCCCTGGGAAGCCGAGCCCCTTGGCCGAGGAGCGAGCGTAAGCGCCCGTGCTGCGCTGCGACGTGCCGCGCCTCACAGGAGAGAGAGAGAGAGCTAGTGGCGCTTACCGCTCGATTATCACCCCCGTGTAGCGAGGAGAGGTGGAGGAGAGAAAAGAAAGATAGAAAAAAAGAGAGCGAGAGAGAGAGGCAGAGGGAGAGAACTATAGACTGGCCGACCACAGGCTCTCTTCCCATCTCTCTTTCTATAACCTTCATGTGGTCCACCGCCACACACACACACACACACACACATACACACACACACACTCTCACACACAGCAGACCAGGTGCTGTGGTCAGACGAGTGCCTGCCGCAGCGTGAGGCTTCCCAGCCCAGCGGGAGCCCTGCAAGCTGACTGCCAGCAGAAGCGGCAGCATCGAGCAAGCAAGCAACACCACCTGTATGGAGTGGCTATTTTTATAAACGGGTGTGTGCGAGTGTGAGCACTCGTGTGTGTGTGTGTGTGTGGCCCACGCCTGTCTGAAAGCACCGACAGACAGCCTCCTGCTCTCTAAACGTTCGTTTAAACACCAATGATAATAACACTTAAACAGTTACTCCCCCACCGCCACACCTCCCCCCGCGGTAGGCCCAAGTTAGCGCCTGTAGTGGCGTCGGCCTCCTATTGGCCTCATGCATATCAGTCCTATTTGGATTCTGGGCCTCCCACGTTTCCTCCCAGGTGCTCTCTCTTGATAAACTGCCACCATTTTTAGGGGTTTATTTTGAGCTTTTGGAGCTTTTTGCATCCTCCCGCTCGATGAAAGACAACTGCATCTTCTTCTCTATTTGGCCCAGCGTAGCTTCTTCCTCAATGTGCCTGCGAGTTCTGCGAGTGTGTGCTCTAAGTGTTTCAGTGAAGGGGGAAGTGGTTCTCTAATGGCGGTTTTTGGTGTGAACACAGGCCCCTGGCTCCGGCATGGCGGCCGCTCCGTGGGTCCCTCTCAGCTCCATGACCACAGACGTTGTGTGTGAGCGCGCGAAGCAGATCGAGGGCCTGGACACCAGCATGTTGGAGCAGTACACCACCACCATTAAAAAGGTGAGGAGGGCCTCGGGTCAGAAAAAGCCCTTCACGTACAAATACAGATGAGCAGACGTTGCACAAAGAATGGGTTGCATTTTGAAAAACGTCACAACAAGACATACCAAATGGCTTACCACAGCAATGAAGTTGAAATGAAAACATTTTCTTTAGCGTCCACTTTTCTTGAAGGGTTATCATTATCATCTTCTATATGTGGTTAAATGTTTTGATATACAGGATGTGTGTAGTTCCTGTGATGTTCTGTTTTATCCATACTGGTTAGCTATACACTCAAATGCTTAAACTGTGAGTTATTGTGTGTAAAGCACAAGATTGCCTTGAAGGCCTTGTGTGAGATGAATGACTTCTCATTCTGCTTTTTGTTTCCCTGCACTGTAGGCCAACGTGAATGGAAGAGTCTTATCTCAGTGCAACCTGGATGAACTGAAGAAGGAGATGAACATGAACTTTGGCGACTGGCAGCTCTTCAGAGCGATGGTGAGGCCGTCCGCCACGCCTTCGTGCTGTTTGGGAGCATCTTTGATGACTTTTGTCATGCGGCCGCTCCCTCCCAGATAAATCCATCAGCACCTCCTTGGCTTTTGTTTGTGCTGTTGGTGGGAGATTTGAGCTCAGTGCAGAAAACGTCTTAATTCGCCCCAAATCTCCGCGGCCGATATCTCCCTAAAGTTTCCGTAATCCTCCGGTAGAGCGCGGCCCGGCTCGCGGGCCCCTCTGAAATCAGCAACACATGTAGCCGTGTTGATCGGGTTTCCATTGGTGCTCGCACAAAACGCATGTTGTGTTGCCAGCAAAGCAGCCGGCCATCTGGCCCAAGATGGTGGACGTCTGCATGAAGGAGGGTTATTGTCAGTGCGGACGCTCCTCTCCAGCCAAACATCTGAATAGCCCCGACTTTTTTCTTTTTTCTTTACGAGAAGACTTTTTTTTTTTTCTCCTTCCCCCCTTGACGAAAAAACACATCCATCTGGTTTGAGGATGAGGCCTAATCGAGCAGGACTGGTGTATGTGTGGCCGCTGTGACTGTGGCAGTCCGTCATCGTGGGCTCAGGCATTTTGGGGGAAAACAAGCCTTATTTGCTTTATTTCCGGTGTCTTTCAAATCGCGTTCGACTGTCCTTGTGTCCGTCCGCACTGTTTTGCAGAGGCTAGTTTCAGTTTCCTTATTCATTTCAGATGCATTTGTGCATGATGCAATGTCGGTTATAAACACAGTATAATACATAAACACAGCCTTCCTTTGTATATTCCATGTGTGTACAAACAAAACCACGTCTGTCAGTGTTAGTGTCAGGTACGGTAACTAATGGCATGTCAGATAAAACACAGTCCCTAATGCAGTGCCACTATTCTTGCATCCTTTTAAGGTGATGGACCAGCGCCAAGCGGAAACCCAGCCGCTGCATGACGACTCGCGCGCTGGCAGCGAGCTGGGCAGCAGCGTGGGGGGTCCTGTGGAGATCAGCAGGCGCCCCGGGGGGCCACCCGAGGCCAGCCTGGCCCCCGACGGCACCATGCGCTACAGCCTCAACCTCAGCTTCGAGGAGCTCAGCAACGTGGGCCTGGAGGAGCCGCCGAGGCACAGCAACTCCCACTGGCCGGTAGGGAGGCCACACAAACACACTCACACACACACACACGTGCACACACACACACACACAGGCATACAAACACACATATGCACGCCTATTGCAATTGACACGTGCCTCATATTCATAGATCTATATATGCCCATGTGAGGAACATAAATGGACTCGCATTCACAACAAAAAAAAAACGAGAACTCAAACAGACATCTGCACAGATATTCTCCCACTTCTACATAGAAACACACACCCATGCACATTCAGACACTCTCTGTGTGCTCGCACATGTGACCAACTGCTGCAGAACGAACTCACACTTCCTGTGCAAGTGGCGAGTATATACTGCGCGCTGGCCGAGCTTCTGTATTTCTACGAGCCTCGGCAGAGGAAAAAATAGCCTGCGGGTTTCGGGTGAGAAACTGACCCCCACACGTGGAGGAAGTGAGTAGCTGGGCCGAGAGCTACGTGGAGGGGAGAGGCCCGTGTGTGTCAGAGGACCCCCCACCACTACCTCCTCTTCCTGCTTTCTGTCCACTCGGTTCACACTTACAGAGGAGTCATCACACCAGCTAACTAACTCACTTGTGCAGACACAAGCACACATGCATACAACCTACTGCACCCACACACACAGTATAGAGACATACATACACACACAGGGTCTGCACACACATACATACAACCTCACACACACACACACACACACACACACACAGTATAGAAACATACATGCATACACACACAGGTCTGCACACAAATACATACAACCACACACACACACACAGTATAGATACATGCATACACACAGGTCCTAACACGCATGCATGCATATACATAATATTATATTATGCAATTTCAGCCTAGAGTCTAATGGGCTAATGTTAGGAGTAGATACCATGCCAATTTGATGTGTGTGATTGAGGTCCCCTCCTCGTTGTTTTCCTAGCCACAGGCTCCGAATCACAGGACTCCCAGCATGACGAGCCTGAACTCCCAGGAGTCCTCCAATGACATCTGCAAGCTCACCGACAAGCAGCAGGCCGAGTACCACACCGCCTACCAGGAGTACATCGCTCAGATGGCCCAGATGGAGGGCCTGGGGGGCCCCGGGGGCCCCGGGATGGAGGAGAAGGCCAAGGAGGGCGAGCCGGACGGACGCAAGGCCTTCCCCAAGGTCCGCTCCAAGGTGAACGACGCCAGCGACGGAGACGCCCAGCTCGACCCCATCACGGAGGAGGACGACGAGAAGCCGGACCCCGGGTCGGCCGGCCGGGCCCTCCTGAGCCGCAAGAGCAAAGGGCCGGGGCCGCGCTACCAGAAGGTGCCCCACGACGAGGACGACTCCGGGGCGGAGGAGTCGGACAGCACCACGCCGCTGCTGAGCCAGGAGAGGAGGCGGCAGGAGGCCGAGGCCCGGCTGCCCGACGAGAGCGCTCACCTGCTGCCCAAGGGGAAGGACTACCTGTCCGAGATCCTCCTGGACAAGAAGGAGTCGTCGGACTCGGGCCTGCGCTCCAGCGGGAGCTCCTCCGACCACTCGCTGCAGGACGCCGACTCCGAGCCGGAGAAGGCCGAGCCGGAGGCGGCCGAGCTGATCGAGCTGCTGGAGCCCGAGGGCCTGGTGACCAAGCGGCTGCCCAGGAACCTGAGCGGCCTGCAGGACCCGGCCGTCATGCGCATGTCCATCTGCTCCGAGGCGCCGTCGGAGGGCAGCGCGCTGGCCAGCAGCCCCGAGGAGAACTGGCCCGCGTCGGCCGTCACCAACCTCAACCGCTCGGCCAGCAGCAGCACGCTGAACAACAACAACAGCTCCAATGCGCAGCACGCCCTGCGCGAGACCACCACCACCAACACCAACAGCACCACCACCACCACCGCGGCCGACGACGACAGCCCGCCCATCATCATCACCCCCGGCTCCACCAACACCACCGCCTCCATCACCACCACCGCCGTGCTGCACAACGAGAACCTGCGGGCCCTCCAGCGCAAGAGGGGGCCCAGCAGCGACAGCCAGACGGAGGAGGAGCGCGAGAGTGTCCTGTGAAGCAGCAGCAGCAGCACAACGGGAGCGCACCAACTGACCCCGTGCTGACCTTTCATGATGTCATGTCTGTGTGCGAGATAGGAGTTGGTATAAAACCTGAAGTAAGGAGAGTTTGCATTTCAAGCCAAATCAACACTTGGCCTCACAACAGTTGTTTCAGATGTAGTGTCAAAATGCCAAATAGCTCTTTCTTGATGAAGCTATGAAGCTAGACTTTCTGACAGCCTAAATGTGATGTACGGTAAATTTGCTAGAATAGGTTTATATTAATCTACCAAGTGGGAATCAATATGGAGAGATCTTGCAATAATCTCATAAAGGACTACATTGGCCTGTCAGACATACTTCAACCTTGAGGTGGTCATCAATCTTGTCTACTGATAAAACTCATGTTTGATTCAGAAATAAAGTGATGTGTTGCTGTTAGCTGAGGTTTTGTGCCAAGCTGTGAATTGTGATGGTACGATATACTGTAAGACATAATGATGTGACTTTGTGAGTGTTCGCTTCAACTACACTTCGAAAATCCTCCGAACTGTTTGTCTGAGAGTCTGTGGTGTTCATTGAAAGAAAGACATGCCTGTCTAATTTGTATGTCGTTAAAATTGATATGATGTGTTGGTGTAATGTGCTGTTTGAAAAACGCTGTGAGACTCCTATTTCGACCTGATTAAATCTACAGGTGTTGTGACAAATTGATGTGAGAAAAGTAGATGTTACAAGTCGCTGTCACATAGCAGGGCAGCGCTGGCAGAAACATTTTGCATGCATTGTTGGTGTTTTGGTAGATGTTGCCACATTTTCCCTTCGTCTTTTCAAGAAATAAACATGTCTGGCTACAAAACGTTCATTGTAGTTGATTGTTATTTTAAATGGTTTCTTTTTGTTTAAACGCCTATGGATGCACATTACACTTGTATTAATAAGTGAAAGGAATTTGGGTGGTACAACATCTTACCCAGGGCACTGTGTATTCCAGTTATTGGGGTCTAGATCACCACCAGTAGGTGGCAGACTTCTCCAAAATATAGACTCGCTCTTAAAATGAGGGGAAGAAAGCGCTTTGTGTAGCCTGACTTGAGGTATGAAATGGTTATGCCATACGAGGAAGCAACAACATGATTGGCACGGTCTTCTGCTTGTCACACACCACACATAACCAAGCTACAATATGTTAACATACTCATACACTGGATAGGCGAGCATGGACTCTTACAAAAGTCGTTTATTTTACTGATAAAGCATAAACATTGCGTTTTGACATGAACATGAAAACAACCGTGATAGACATTTCAAACACCACTTAGGATGGACACAAACTTCTAATATTAAATGCTCTTTCATTTGACAAACTGCTCAGTTGATGTATGGATTCTGTATAGAAGTGTTTACGCATGGTGACTACAAGGTGGCCTTATTTAAAGATCACACTGGCTTGCCGACACAGGCATATGAAATTGTTTTGATGCGTCAGGGAAAGTGAATTAACTGCCTCACAAGCCAATCGTGTCCTTCACGCACACGCACATTGATTGACTGCCTTTAACTTTCGGTCAAAGTTAGCATATTGCAGCTGTCAAGGAGTCGAAACCACCTTCACCAGGTAACAAGTCTCTGTGTAGCCAGCTACATATTTGTAGTCAGCTACATATTTGTGACATTCAGTACCTTGAGGGAAGAATAAACCAACTGTGAGCGAGACTGTTAAAGAACACCTGTTAAAGTACTTAGTCAACGTTGCCACAGGTGAGAGGTTCGTGACCTAGCCTCTTTTCCCATCAATGAAGGATGGAGATAGCCTATTGCGAATTCAAGCACGTGAGGTGAGTCAGTACAACCCTTGTGGTACAGCTCAAGCTTTAACTGTATTCCATCAAAATTTAGCAGTGCGTAGTCATTGCTGGGGAATGGTTCTAATCATGCAGTCACCTAAAATAGTGGATTCAGAGTTCAGACCACGAGTCTAGCCATAAGGTCAGGTCATCGATGGATACAGGAGATTCTGCATACCATAGACCACATGACATTTCTCGCCATTGTAGCAAGGTTCAGGCTGCAGTCCGTCTGTCCACTAATGTACAGTCTACAGTAGAGGCAGGTGGTCAAATAAAGCATTTGATTTATTTTGTATAAAAAGGTACAATTTACAATATTACTTTTATAAAAAGTTTCAGCATAATTAAGTACAGCTTTACACTTTTGCAGAAATTTGGAATTTCCACAACTATACAAGATAAAACTCCGTTAGAGTTTACATCATTTCACTCCTCCGTGTCATGTACATCATCCAGTCCTCAAATGTGCCAAAATTACAATGATCTGACAAAACATAGCCTACTAAACTTTTTACAGCGACGAACCGTGTTGTCCCCTATTCACGCTCCACCTTAGCAGAAAAAGTGAAGACTTCACAAAAGGAAAATGGAATCCTCATGACAATATTCTTCTTTCGTTCTCCTCCCAGTGTCGGGAATATAGTGCTTCTTCCATTTGAAGAAAGGACCTAACGAGTCTAACGATAAATAATAAGTGTCCGAAATGATAAACACGATCACATAAGATTGTCCTTTTATGCAAAAAGTCTTTTGAATCAATTAAAGATTAAATCCAGACCGAGAACAAAAATGGAGGGGAAAAGTCCGTTCCCAGGTCCTGTGTTTTTCCCGTCCTAACCAAACACCTGCAAAAGATTGAGAAAGAGAGGCGCGTTGAGAAAATGCAAACAGGGCAGAGATCCGGACAGACTGGCGCCAGAGAGGAAGCCACAGTTTGAACATTTAACCAAACACTCCAATACTGAGAAAACCCTGGAGTCCAGATGGACAGTCTCACAAGTTACACTATAGGGTACAGTCCGAGGTGGGGTTTCTCTTAGGATCTGGCGCTTGAGTATACATTGGACCATATCGGTATCCCAAGCATGTCAATGTTAGAGATGCCAATGGATGCGAACATCTGAAGGTTTTCAACTATTCTTTTCACAGATGTTGGTGATTATTCTTTTAACACTAGCCTACGTTACTCGATAGCCTATGTTGGACTCGTAGCAGTTGTCATCGTTTATGGCCCAATCAGACATTTACAATTTGCGTGATCAAAATATGCTGTAGGCCGATATACATAAAATAGCATACAGTGTACAAAATCTTAAGGCGTAATGCACATCGAATATGCCTTACTCATGACGTACAAGTTAACTTAAAACAGATCTTACAATTTCCTCCCTGTAACGTTAGCCATAACATGCAGGAAAATCATTCAAGATGTCACATTCAATTATTGAAATAAACAGGATAGGCTCCTGTATGACAGAACACAATGAAATGGATATATCAAGTAGGAGTATTTACCATTTTAACGGTAGAGTGTCTTCTGGTCTTCTGTGATCAAGTCTGATGGAAACTCCGGAGACTGTAGGATGAAAACAAATTAATTAACGTTATTTTTCCAGGTTGCTCTTAAAACGTTTCAAGCAGTCTGTGAAATCTAGCCTATACAGCAGTCATTCAGTTAACAGTAGCTTGCACAATTTGTCCAACCTATCTGATAACATATGCCGTCACTGCGCAAGCATTATGGTTTTGTTTTGAGCGAATGGGGAAAGAAAAGAGCCATGGTGCCCTTCTATCCATGCGCTTTGCACATCAACCGCTTAATATTTGTCCTAAATGGATTCCATACCTGTAATGATAAGATGCTTATGTCTGTGTTCAGAGTTGTCAAGGGTGTTCTGGATGTTGCCTGCCCTGGTCGCGGGTGATGGAGGCTGGTTAATGCAGAATTGGAGTCGAGGGCAATCTGCAGATCCAGAATGTAATCGATGACATGCTGCAGGATTTCCATCTTGCTAACGTTCTTGTTCTGAGGGATGCTGGGCACCAGCTCCTTCAGTTTTAAATAACAGTCGTTCATGTTGTAGAGCAGACTCAGAGGATCGTCCACGGGGGTCTTGCTTCGGGAGATTCCAAGACTGTGTTCTGTCAAATTACCGCTGTTTTTTCTGAAAGATCTCACCGGGCTTATTGCTTTCATATTGAACTCGCACGATTCAGTCGTTGATTGCGTCGAGAATTATCGTTCTGTAGCCGTCCTACTTCTCCAGCCGATGGTTGTCGAAGCAAACGCACTGGATTAACAAGCTGTCATTGCTGTATATATAGCCACCGATGTGAGTTTGTTACGCAGCGGTTTTGTGTCTGTTGATTGGCGCTAGCGCGCCTGTCCATCATCGTTCCTCGCGGCACAGCATAGGTCCGCTCATGGAGAGCACAAGTCCCTCCCCGGCCTTCCGCGTTCTTAACCAGTGAAAACGCGTGTGTGAGGTGGTGCTGAAAGCTTTCAGCTTCCGTGGGTAATTTCACAAATTGAGCATTATACCTGTTTCTGATGAAAAGAATTAATGATTCGCAAAAGAAGATTATCACAGAACCATACGCTCCTGTGTCAGAAAATGAGTCACAGCCCCAAACGACTAATTAAACAAACCCATTGCCAGACGTGTAGATTTATTTTTGCCGTTTTAAAATATGCCTTTCTCTGTACGTGTTTTATATGGTTTGCAAGGGCCAAAACTCAATCTTAATTTGACAGGAAATTGTTGCTTGTTCCTATCATTTCTATATAACAAAATATTATAATTTGTAGCATTCTTCTCTTCCAGTTGGTTGCGTTGAAACAAGGGTGCGTATTAATCTGGCCCAGGCTCTAACCTTCAAATGCGCGCACCCTGACTAGTCAGGTGTAACCTATTGTAGTGCACTGCTGCAAAAGTGCTTAATGTCAAACGTCTCTCAGCTGCATCACAGGGGATCTGGGGCATCATGCCTTTGTTGAATCGTGACCTAGAGGGCAGGGGCGACGGGAATGACAATATGATTTTGCACATTGGACTTGCGCACTTTTGAGGGGCAGTGCTTGGTGTGGTGTTTGACATTTGAAGAACGATAGTGATTTTCAGCAAATAAACAGGCTTTAGGCTACCTCTGCTTTTGACAAGAAAGAGTATGGCGTAGATTGCAAAGAAAACAACTCGTGTTTTTTTGGCCAATGATAAACTCAACTCCGGGTCAACTCCTGTACATTCCTGCAACCTACTGATGCAATGTAGAGTTTGTGCAAGTGGTCACAGCAGTTGCCTAGTACTATCCATGACTGTGAGGAATGCACCTTTCTTGGAATAAAAATGGCTATATGTGAACTACAAGGTCAACACGGGCCTTTGAGACCCTGGCAGACACATTTTGACATATAGGCTACTTCAGAAATGTTCATTCATAGTCCACAAACGCAATAGGCTAAACACGGTCGCCTTATCCAATGCAGTTTTGCATTTACCCCTTATCCACCCACCTCAACTTGGATAATTAGTGTTTTTAATTGTTTAATAAAAACATTGCAGGACTGGCACGCGACTCTTTCTATAGGGAAAAGGATGCCGTGTTTAACGCCTGCGGTGGAGTGCAGTGCGGTGCAGTAGAGGCTATTATCACTTTCGTGATTAAAGCCATAACGATTGTCGGTAGACTAATTACACCAACTGTTGCTTATTTTTCGCACTTCCCGCCCGTTGATCCTTGCCTATTTGGCTTTAAAAACAAAGCCTGCATTCTGCCAGACAAAAAGAGACTGCTTCTGTTTTTATGGCTCTAATGCATTTCTAATACCGCGGGATGCCACTGGATTGTTGCAGTCCTTGTCCACATCTGGTCCGATTGGCTTTCCTCATTTTGTTTTCCCGATCTTTTTGTTCTCACAGCTGTGTACATTTCGCATGACACCCTGACTGATCCTTGACAGGTGATGAATTGGCACCAAGCAAGCTGCAGCACTGTGCACGGCCGCGAGCTTATGCTCTCGCAGACTCTCTGGCGCCAGCCCCGTGACGTCACCCATTCACAGCAGCCCTCCAGCCAGTCCTCACGGCGCCGTGCAGGCGGCTGCTATGGTGACGGGGGCCGTCAGTCAGCACAAGTTCTCCGCTGATCAATGGGACCGAGCGCAGCGAGATCAGAGTCGGGTTCGTCACCTCGGACCTCCTTTGCTCCGGGGCCCGCACACCTGCATCGATTTGGATTTCTAAGGTTACATTTAACTTGGAATAGTGACACCCCGTACAAGCATAAAGTACAGCCTAAACAATGACGTGTGTTTGGAGTTAATAGTCAAATTGCCGGGGGACGACTGTGTTTTCGGCTCTAGGAATTTCCCCCCAATAGACGAGGCTACTTTGCGTTCGTTTACGCTAGGCCTACTTTCAGTCAGCAACTTAGCTTAAATGGCTGCACATCCAAATTCGACATTGAGTTTCCACTTCAAACACATCTTAACTAATAAACAAAAACTTGTTTTTCCAAACAAACTGTGGCATGATATCAGTGCACAGATTGTCCTTAGATTATTTCTATCTGGATTAGCCTATATGCTACTCTAGAAAACAAACTAGATATGTCTGAGATAACCTAAAATGACATTAAACTGCATGACAACGAACGAATCTTTACTAGGTACATCAGCAAGAAAAACAACTCAAGGTTGCCAGAGTTGATGTAGGCTACGCTCCACAGGCCGGCGTCAGAATGTCTGCACCGCCTCGCTGTTGATACAGCCTTGCTCACTGCAGCTGCACTCGGCACACAATCCGCGCACAGTATCACAAAACCCAAGTTTTGGGTTTAACCCTTGCAAAGTCCTTCAGTGTGTTTGCCTCAAATTAGTCGCACTACGCAGCCCCACTGCATGACCACAATACGTCCCTTATCCGCGAACACAAGGGATACTCTCTGTCTCGAGTCTTTAAAAAATAAACCACCTAGAGCAAACTTATTCAGAAAAACAGAGGGCACTTTCTATACAGGCTCATTTCGTCTCGTAAGTGCCGGATGTTGGTGGAGGCAAGCACCATCTGCCAGAATAGGCAATGTCCTCAATCAACTCGCGTTACCCTGTAGTTGTAGAAAGACCCCCAACCCAACACTCTCTACGATTGCTAAATGCGCGATCCACGTTACGAAATAGATTTCCCCGCATTTAGCCTAGACCAGGCAAAATAAAAACAAATAGCGTTTAACCCTCGAAGCGCGTAACGACTTCCAAAATCGCTAGAGCGCAAAGTATTCTGCTACTTTTAGAATAGCTAAAACACGTCTTGAACACATTTTCCTCCGTTTCACCGCAAAGTGCATCCAGTCCAGAAGCCATCGACTCGAGGCGAATTAAGGCGTAGGCTGCTTCTCTCCTCTTTACTATGGGCTTTGTACCCTGTCGTAGTTCAGGAGGTTCCCACGCGCCTGTCGCGTGCTGCAGTACACACATAAAACAGTGGCCCGCGACTCTTGTAGCAACACCGACCCCAGGGGCGTGGCTTTCACGTTAATCTATTGTTCGACCTTCCAAAAAGGACTGCTGAAACTCGAGAGCCCTTACATTTTACCAAACGTCTCAACTCGAAAATAGTGCAATGGCTTTACAGACCGCGGAAATTGAGCGTGGGTGGTATCTTAAGCATAATACATGTGCCCTAGATATAACCTGATGAAGTTGCTTATTGCCAAATAGTGAAACTATGAGGACAACGATCTGTAGTCTGTCTATATGGAATTTGAGTTGAACTATATGTTTTATTAATTGCGCTGTTGCCACTGAGAGTGAGAGGTTTTTTATGTGAAGACCTGCATGTTCCAAAAAACATGTTTCCCAATAACACAGCCTTTGATCAGACTTGAATGAAGCATAAGGAAATCACACTATAGCATTATGTGTAAGCTAGGCCTACAAGATGCATTTCTGAACTCAAAATGTAACACTTGAGTAAAAAAAAAAAGGCTGGCATTAGTCAATCAATCCTTAGATACACTTCTTGTGTGACCACCCAGAAACCCCAATGAAATGTGAGGAGACCCATCACCACAGAGGGGACTCCCATATGGACGGAGGGGAGTTGTGTGCAGCTTGGAGGGAGGACAAAGGGGCTGATGTGTGTGTGTGTGTGTGTTCGAGCCACCAGGCCCAGGCTGAGAGGTGCTGCTGCATTACTAAGCAGCAGACTGTAGGTCAGGGAAGGCTGGTGGTGTAGTGGACGGACTTAATAACATGATAACTCTGTGCCTATTTCACTTGCACACCATCACAGGGGAGAAGTGCTAGTCCATCTGGATGTTAGTGTATGTGTGTGTGTGTGTGTGTGTGTGTGTGTGTGTGTGTGTGTGTCTGTGCGTATATGTGCGCACATCCATGTGCGTGTGAAAGGCAAAGAGAGAGGAAGGCGTCCTTATCTCGAAAGGATTGCTTGTCACTCTCTGCTGAAGTGACACAAGGGAATTGAGAGTGTGCGTGGGAGATCTGAAACTGTCACATACTGCACTGGCCTGCAAATCGCCGGCTGTTTCTTTTTGTGGTAACTGCCATTTTGAACTTCCCCGAGTCTGGTCTCTGGTCACCTTGGCCAGTGCTTCTGCAGCCAAGGACAATAGTGATCTTCACTTCCCCACAGAGTTTTGCTCTCACTCACTCAGCTCTTACTCAATCTCTATCTCTTTATTTAGCCTAAAGGGAAGAGAGAGTCAGTGTGCCACTGCTCTCACTTTGACAAACATGGCTCAGAAAAAAAAACACAGTGTGTCATAGGCTACTACATTAGTAGAACTCTGTCATTGCTGGGAATTCTGTATGAGGGTAGTTCTATGAGGACACTCTGTTATTTGAATTTGAACATCATATGGTCAAGATAGTTAGCCTGGCTAAACTCAATCTTTTGAGATTGAACATTAGTCTGTGGAGACCGCACTGTATTTCTATTGCACAAGAGGCGTGATCAATGGGCATAGTTGATAGTGGATAGTCCTTCAACCAATCAGAGCAACAATCCGGGTGCACCTGGTGGATAAGCCAGTTTGTGATTGGTTCCAGCAAATGTGGAAAGGAAGCAGGAGAGATAAATGTGCAGGTTTCCAGCCTGAGCTGCAGGGCGAAATCCAATCGGTAGCAGATCGGACTGGGTTTAACCAGTCTACAAGATGGTATTAGTTCATACATTTTTGTAACGTTACAGCAGACAGCTCGTAGCTTGATATCTAATCTACTTTCTAATATCATGCACATAGATGTCCCAAGGTCTTGATAAGCAAGGCTTGCACGTTGCAGATGTGTATGTTGATCGTAATATGATCTATAGTCATGGCTTGGCACTTGGCAGTGATTTAGACTGGAGCAAGTAATCTTTCAGGACCACAGACAGCTTCACAATCCCACAATCACTCTATAGCTGAACACAGCCAATCTCAGTGAGCCACATTTGTGGGAGTTCATTACACAGCACCTCTCATACTAAGCAGGTACTATTGATTGAAGGGGAAGACTGACTTTGAATCTAGCAGCCTAAAACCCCACTGCCTATTTTCTTTGAGATTTAGGTTTTAAGCTTTTGTCAAACGCACTGTTGTCAGAATCCCTCTATGTGTTCTTCAATTGTGATATCAGTCTCGACTATAAGATCTCACGTGCCTAATATTCCCAGTGCGTCTTTGAAACGCTGTGGCCGTCGCCATTGTTATTAGCGGAGTAGGAGGAATAGCAAGTCGACGCATTCAATTGGCCGGTGACGCGGATGCGAGGTGGCATCCCTATCAGCGCCGAGAGCCGTGTGTGTGTGGCTGGCGAGAGAGCGCTTTTGAAGCGATCCCAAACAACAAAGGTCTCAGAGGCCTAATCCTCTCTTTCACTCTTATCCTCCTCCACTCCTAAGTCTCTCTCACGGGATCAGACAAAGAGGTGCAAATACTTTCTCATGCCTTTCTCTGCCTCTGGGGCTCTCGCCCTCACCCGGGCCCTCCATGCCCCCCCCCCCCCCCCCCCCCCCAAAAAAAGGACCACTTCAGCCTCTCACCCAACAGAGGCCCTCGGACCTTTCCTGAGGTGGGGTCCTTGGGGGGCTTTTTTTTTATTGAGGGGGCTGAACAATGCCTAAGCCTGGCCCAAGTTATGTATTAAGTCTTTGAGGCCGTGGCCGCAGTGATCCGTGTCATTGTGTGGCTGAATGCGTGTGCCTGTGCTCGGGGGCGCGGGAGCGGCATTCCACCACAGCGCTCGGTTTTCTCGGGAGCCGCGCTGTCTGCCACGGCATCGACTGATTTTCCGAGGCAAAACATGTTGGGAAAAGAGCACAGTGGCTCTTTCAGATGTTGATGTCTTAGGGCATCGCTGACCCTGGCCGCTGTGGCACGCTCCAATTTTGTTTGTGTGTGTGTGTTTATCTGTGTGTGTCTCTGTGTGTGTGTGTGTGTGTGTGTGTGTGTGTGTGTGTGTGTGTGTGTGTGTGAGTGTGTGTGCCACTGCTCCAGGGTATCCACTCGGACAGCGATATCAGGAGCACTTATCGTGCATTTGTGTCACTCCGCATTATCATGTTGATGTGCAGGGAGCACCCTCCATGAATGGCTGACCTCTGGGGAGGGTTTTGGGGTGGGGGTGGGGGTGGGGGGGTGGGGTTGTTGGGACATTGGAGGAGCGTCTATGCTGCGACGCGACTCAGATTATTGCGACTGATTGGAGTAACAAGCTAATGGAATTAAGGTGCTAGGTTTCATGCACCTCTGCCAAGCAGTGGCATTAAAAGGATGTGCGGTGAATAAATGGGGCTCTAAGAGAATGAGATTCTGATGGAGGACAGATTCGGCCTGTCACTGGCCCATTGTGTGCCGAGGTGCAGAGTTATCAGGCCTTTCAGGTGTGTCAGGGCACAGAGAATAGTGTGTGTTTGTGTGTGTCTCTGTGTGTGTGTGTGTGTGTGTGTGTGTGGGGGGGGGGGGGGGTGCAGAGAACAAGCTAAGCACTGACCTTAAATGTCTGGGGTTTTCACCTGAAGAGCATAATGGACACAATTACCCCAGCAGCTCTTTCAATCTTATGCTTTTGGCCAAAAGGAAATATGATGACCATTGTCTACACAATTCTACTATGTCTAAATGAGTCTTGTTCCCTTACACAGCACTTTAGGGTAAGTAATACCCCAGTGACAGACATACTCATTTGCCATTTGAAGATGGCTCCAATATATCCACAATATGCCACTGTGAGCTATTGGCAAAGAGCCGTCCGTATAACCCTGACCAGTCCAGTGACCTCCCATCACTCCCATCATACTCCTTGTGTTTGTTTGCGGATTATGTCTGTGAGTGAGCGATGCCCCATGCTATGTGTTTAAATGCTCTTATCTGTGTTTTAATGGCCATAAGCCATATAGGCGGATATGGTGGCTCAGTGCCACAGTCACAAAGCGTATGGGAGTGGTGTAGCCCGTAATCCATTTGTGTGAGCATGCGAGAACCTCTCCTAAATGTAATTACTCAAGTGGCTCTCAGTGGTAAAATTAACAGTTCGCCTACTTCAGTGCCATTTATGCCTGCATGCAAATGTTGATCATTATAAAGTAGGGTAAACAGTATTCTGCTGTTAAGATGAAATGTACAAACGCTATGTGTTTGAACATCAGCGTGCACGATCTACGTGGATTGTGGACCAACGTGGATCAAATGTTCGCCTTGTTTAATAGTAACATTGTAATTCTGCGAAGCACTGTCAGTACGGAGCACAACCTCTCCTTTGTGACTGACAAAGCTAACCGTAATGATATCTCCACACACATGGCCTTGGTTTCACAGGTTCACCCAGGGATGTTGCACCCCACTGTATCCAAACAAACATGATCTGTAGCAAATCCGAGGATGTCAGATATGTCATGTTTGGATATGCTCTTTATACACAGGCCATGTTATTAGCATGCTGGACTTGGCCCCACGCCAAGACTTGGACCGGTGTGTGTAGGGGCCCCTGAGCCTGAGGTAAGTACACAGGCTGGGGGCCCAGTCTCTCATTAGCACACACGAACACTACCCCCCCCCCCCTTTACTGAATTAGGCATGAGATGCTAATGGGAAGCTCAGGAATGTTCACAGGGGCCTCCTCCTTATAAACACGGTTTCCGTTGAGCAGGTTTCAGAATTCCCATAAACAAAACGAGGGCCTGGGTGGCATCGGAAAGCTAGCGAGACACGTCGTGACCACGTGACGCGGCGGTGTTTCTTCCACTTTCCCATCCTGGAGGTAGCCCCCCCCCCCCCCCTTCCTCCTCCTCCGCCACCAACCCTCCTTGGTGCCCCCCATGCCCCCGACCCAGGCTCCGCCGAGAGGCCACCGCAGAGGTCCTCAGGCCGCGGGGATGTCATCTGAGGAAAGGGGATGTGAGATGTGAAAGGGGATGTGGGCACTTTGCCACACGGAGCTGTCCCACGGAACAGCATGGATGCCACTGTGAGGGAAAGAGAGAGAGGGAAAGGGAGTCGGGGGGGTAAACTGGGAATGAAGGGGTGGATGGGAGGTTATGTGTCTGGGCTCCTGTGCCAATCAGAATTAATCATTAGCCACTTAATCCAGATGCCAGGTTAATGTTATTTGTGTTTGTTGTAATGGCGCCGCTGCACAGCCTTTCCAAATGTGCTAAAAGCTACTATATCCACAAGTAGCTGGCCGCCTCCCGCCTCGTAGCTCCGCTCATTGTCATCTGACTGAGATGCGAAGCTGGCTCCTCTCAACACGTTTACGTTGCCTGGACGGTGGGCCAATCAGCAATGAGAGGGCTGAGGTAGCAGCAAAAGGCTGTGGTAAACAGTAGCAGCAACATCTGCTAACATCATATATTGTAATTGTTAGAATGTGTACATTTGAATGTGTGATTGGTTTGGCTGGGCCAATTTTTAAGTTAATTCAAAGCCCAAGCCCATTACAAAATATTTCCCAGTAGAGTGCACCTAGAGTCTCTGCACAAAGTGAAATGGAATAATACGTCTGCTGAAACCGAGCTAATTCTTTATAAACTTCTGTTTTTCTGGCTAATCCTGTTGGGTCGTGCACGCGCGCTCACACCAACTGAAGCGGCCCTTTTTGCTCCATTGCAGGCACGGCTTGTGTAACCTGATCATGAGAAATGAGGAAGGCCAGGATGTAAAGAGGGAACTGTTACTCTGCGGGTGAGTTTCTCAAGATGAATGGGGGGAGTGTGATGTGTAGGGGCCAGGGGTGGGGTGGGGGGGGCAGTGGGGTGGGGTGGGATGGGGTGGGATGTTACTGCCTGGATGGCTCAAGAAAGCCCACCAAACTGTGAGGAGGGGAATAGCCTGCCTTCACAGATGCCACAGAGCTTTGAGATCATTTGGGTGGCCAGGCAGGGTGAAGAGGCTACTGTGTCTGTGTGTGTGTGCGTATCTGTGTGTGCTTTGGGGGGGGGGGGGGGGGGGGGGAGGGGGCGTCGTGTACAGACATTTCTGGATGTTAGGGAACGGGAGGGTGGTGGTGGTGGTGTGTGGTGGGGGACGGAGAACAGAAGGGGTGGGCTTGGGCCCACTGTCTCCTCCCTTTACAGAGCACTTCACCCTGCCTTCATTACCATGTCAATCCCCGGCAGGAACAGCCTTGCCCGGGCACAGCAGTGGGGCCGGATCCATATGGAGCCGCCGCAGTCCTGGAATGAATAGTGAATGTGGCGGCTGCTGGAATCTGCCCGCAGCCCTTTGTGAACAGGATGACCAAAGACAAGAGGGAGAGCACTGCAGATGGCCCGCGCTATAAATAGGTAGCTAGTCTATCTCCATGCTGTCAGTCTGTCTATCTCTCTCCCTCTTGTGTGTGCCCGCCGCCACCGCCTGCACCACCAACACCACCTCCACCACCTCCACCACCACCAATCCCAAGCTGGCCCCTCTGAGTTCGCCAGCCTCCTCAGATAAATACTCGTGGCAGCGCATCACATGCTACGATCCGGCCCTGGGGCCCGAAAGCGTGACTGGTTCCCTGTGGTCAAACACAGTCATTATTCAAATGCAGCACACACAAATACAGAGAAATGGCAGCCGAGCAGGTTTGGAGAGGCAAGATCGTCCGGCTTGTCTCTGTCTGTGTGTGTGTGGACATGTGTGTGTGTGTGTGTGTGTGTGTGTGTGTGTGTATGTGTGCGTGTGTGTGTGTGTGTGTGTGTGTGTGTGTGTGTGTGTGTGTGTGTGTGTGTGTGTGTGTGTTCTTTTCTCTGTATTCTTTTTCCACATGGCTGTGTAAACAAGGCCAGGGCGGTGAGGTTGCGCAGTTGAGTTGGAGTCTGAGCGTCTCACAGATGGACTTTAAAATGATTGTTAAATCCATCCCCGTCTCCCAGATTGAGGGTCTTTGTCATTAAACTAAGCCTCGGCACTGGAGTCCATCTGTCCGCGTGGACGCATCTATGTTTGTGTGTGTGTGTGTGTGTGTGTGTGTGTGTTTGTGAGAGTGCGGAAGAGGGAGAGAATATCTCAAGATTATATGCTAGCATATTTGTGATGTGCTTTACAGTGTGTGTACAGTATTCATGTCCCGGGAGAGCATTTGAAGAATATATTTATGTGTGTTTTGGAATGTGTCTGGTAAAATGTTTGAGACCTCGGCTCTCGCGCACGGCCTCCCTCACATAAATACGCTCAACAAGAAAGACACTGTCCATCCCCGCGCTGATCCGAGCGCAGGTCCCCTTCCTTTTAAAGCTATATGCTTGGGCCAGGTAGCCGCTCGCCGTCAGGGCGAGTCCTGCACTTGCTCTCCCGCCTGGCACCGGCGGCAGGCGTTGGCACGACTCCTTTAAACACAGATACACAAACCTGCCGCCCGCCCTCCGCCACGGCCGCCACGGCCCTGAGTAGAGCCCAAGTGCTCTCTCCGCAGAAGAGCGTGCCTCAGATAATCATTAAGAGCGATGCGCTTTCTCCAACCCCCCCTCACACACACACACACATAGGCACACATACACATACACACACACGCTCTAAATATCACAGAGCAGACGCACTTGGATGGTTTATGTCTGGACCACACAGGAGAGAAAAAAATAATCACTCACAGCGCGACGTTTTGCGAAAGCCAGACGCTGCCGAACTGATAAGATGGTACTGCTCTCTTTCTTTCTCTCTCTCTCTCTCTCTCTCTCTCTCTCTCTCTCTCTCTCTTTGTGTGCTCAGAAGCCATTTGGGGGATTGTCATATTTTTACAGGAACTTCAGGCATGCAAAAAAAAAATCTGTTAAATGAAATACTACTACGCTGAAGAGGTGATAATAATGATTTTGCACCTTGCAGGGGGAAAAAAAACGGCCAGCTTTTTAATTGTTCTCGCCAAATTGACAGACCATAATAACACCACAGCAGGGGTTGAGCATCCATTATACAACCGCCCTCA
>NC_085013.1:12387516-12410016 GCF_963854185.1 Sardina pilchardus
TGAAGACAATGCGTCAGTGTCAAGGGCCTCCGTTCTAGGGAGTGCTTGGACCCACACAAGTCAAATAGCTGTGGACGGTCACGGGGCCCAGGTAGCTGCTTAGGTTTGTGCTGTGTGCGTTTGGATTACAGTATCCTCCTCCTGCCGCCCTGCCCTCTGGCCTGCCTTTAGAAATGATATTAGTTCTTAGCCGTCCACAGGAGAACTGAGTAAGCATTTGAGCTTTGATATAAGTAGTTGGGGGTTTGCCATCCCTGAGCCGGTGTGGGTGTGAGAGTGTGTGTGAGTGTGTGTATGTGTGTGTGTGTGAGAGAGAGAGAGTGTGTGGTGTGTGTGTGTGTGTGTGTGTGTGTGTGTGTGTGTGTGTGTGTGTGTGTGTGTGTGTTTGTGTGTGTGGCACAGGGAAGGGAAGGATTTGGACGTGTGCCAGCCTAGGCTGGTTCTGCAGCTCTTCTCGGGGATGAAGTACGAGGTGAGTGTGAGAGAAGACAAACCCTAATGGGAGATCAGTGCAGCACAGTCACCTCACGTCTCAGATGCCATCAATAACTCACACAGCGGAGGAAGAGCCCCTTTCTCGTCTTTCTTTAGTCCGTCTTTCATTCAATTTGAACATCTTTCTTTCTGTCTCTCTGTCTGTCTGTCTGTCATTTTATTTGCTTGGCCTTTCCCTTTCTTTCTTGATAAATTTGCTTCAATCTCTTTCTTTCTTTTTTGCTCATTTATTCTTTCTTTCTTTCTTTCTCTCTCTCTCTCTCTCTCTCTCTCTCTCTCTCTCTCTCTCCCTTCAACTATATTCTCCTTTCATTCTCATTCCCTATTTCCCTATCAGCATCTTTGGTTATTTTAAAACAGCTCCCCAAGGGAACAGAAATGTCAGCAGAAATCTGGAACCAATTGTTTTCATACAGTCAAGGGACTAAATAATTGGCTTCACAGAAGTTGAAAAAAAAAACTGTGGAGTTTGCAAATGTTTTGTCAAGTTTCAAGCCATCCCTTACCGTAGCCTGAACTGCTGAAATTCATAGGGTGGTGGCTCACATAAGCCCACTGCAGCCAATATCCCATTAAAGTGCAAAGCTCCCGTGTGATTGAACTGGCTGCACATCAGAGTACTGACAGTCTGCTATTATCTCATTTGATGATTCCTCTCTCTCTCTCTTTCTCTCCTTCTCTTTTCTGTTTTTCTCTCCCTCTGTTAGTCTGTCTGAATCTCTCTCTCTCTCTCTCTCTCTGTCTCTTACTCTGTCTTTCTCTCTGTGGCAGACACACACACACACACGCTCGCACATATGAGTAACACCGGCGCCCTATTATCACATGTTATAGTCCCTAACTCACCTTCTCAGCTTGTAACAGTATATCCCTGGAGATTGTGGCACTGATTTTGCACTACACACTCTTTACACACACACACACACACACACACACACACACACACCTGGGGATAGCACATGTCTTGAGCGAGGTGACACGGTCACTAGTTGGCGCGTGCCACTCCTATGTGTCCGGCGGGGTATTAGCGTCCAGGTCAAGCCCAGCCGGCTGGCTCGGGCCTCAGCGCAGCACCTGGAGACGGCCGGCTAGCATATGCTAGTGAGCTGAGTAATGCGGTCAGGCACGGGCTTAGCCGCCGCGTCCATCTGACACACACTGGCCCAGCTAATGTCCTGCGTGGGGATCAGGTGGAGGGGAGCGGATGGTGTGTGTGTGTGTGTGTGTGTGAGTGACGTATGTAAACACACTGGGAGGCGGGGCGAGGGTAAGAGGCGAGGAGGTGAAGGTGAGGCACGTGGAGGCAGGTGAGCATAGGGCCCAGGTGGGGTGGAGAGAGGAGCGCTGCTGTGGTGGTGATGGAGGAGCACTGAGCTGCGTCAGGAGAGGGGGCGATGGGGCGAGGACGGCCCCTCACTCTGCTCACCCCTCCTTTCTCTCTCTCTCTCTCGCTCTCTCTCTCTCTGTTACACCTCTCTCACCCAGTCTTCATGCCTTCCACCTCTTCACCTCTTCCTCTCTGTCTCTGCAAATCTCCACCTCTTCATCTTTCCCTCGTCTGCCCAAATCTCTCTTGCATCGCCACCTCTTTCTGCATTTGTGTCTTACACATCCCTCTATTCTTCTCTTCTCTCTCTCTGTCTCTCTCTTTCTCTCATCTTCACGCTTTTCCCTGGTCTTCGGTCACATGCAGGAGCAGGAGGTCTGGGCCCTTTGGGGAGGGTGGGGGCTGGTTGGGTGGTGGTGGTGGTGGTGGTGGAGGCGTGGGCTCCTCTTAAACCCATTAGCGACACCTGGGTGTGTGGCCATGCGTGGCCGGGAGGGCCAGGAGGCGCAGGCGGAGGAAAGCAGATTATCAGGATCTCACATGTTGCGTAACAGATCCCCCTCTGCTGCGCTCCTCTCCTCTGCTCTGCTCTCGCCCGCTCGCGCACATAAACCTGCCGCCGGCCGGCCGCTAAGCTAAGCAGGATCTGCCTTTCACTAACTCCCGTGGCACACAGTCTGGCTGTCCACACGCCCTGCCTCCCAGCCCTCCGCGTCTGTTTGTGTGTGTGTGTGTGTGTGTGTGTGTGTGTGTGTGTGCATGTTTGTGCATGTGTGTTTGTTTGTAAGCATGTCTTGGGTCATATGTCACTGGGTGTGTGTTTGTGTGTGTGCGCGTGTTTGTAAGCATGTTTTGTGTCATATATCATTGAGTGTGTTTGTGCGTCCTTAAGTATGTTTTTGTGTCATAAGCCACAGTATGTGTGTATGCATACATGTCATATGTCAGTGTGAGTGTGTGTGTTTGGATGTTTTTTGTGCACATGCATGTCACATGTATGTATGTGCGTGTGTGTGTGTTTGTGTGTGTGTGTGCATGCATGTCAGCTGTCAGTGTGTGTGTGTGTGTGCCTTATGTCTGTGTGTTTGTCATATTTGTCTGTGCCCATTGTTTGTCAGTGTCTGGGTGTGTGTACTCATTGACCGTGGCTCTTGTTAGTGTGCGTCGTTGCTTGTAATTTGTGGACAGGTGTATTTGTGCATTATGTCCTGTATATACAAAAAAATATATTTGCACATGTGAGTGTGTGTGCATCGCAGGTGCCTGTGCTTGTGTATGTGTTTACATGGGGTTTGGTCGCATGTGTGTTTGTGCGTGTGTTTACTTGGTACGGCCATGTGAGTGTATGTGTGGGTTTGAACAAGAGAGAGAGAGAGAGAGAGAGAGAGAGAGAGTGTGTGTGTGTGTGTGGGTGTGTGTGTGTGTAGGCTATGTCCGTGCCAGCCTGCCTGCTCATGCAGGTTCAGTCAAAAGCCCTCACAAATGTCATTAGCCTCCCAGGCTGTGGGTGATTAGGCACTGCGCTTACAGGCCTGTTTTTCAGGACCGGACACTGATGGCCAACTGTGTGTGTGCGTGCCTGTGTGTGTGCCTGTGTGTGTGCGTGCATGTGTGTGTGTGTGTCTGTGTGTCTGTATGTGTGTGTGTGCGTGTGTGTGTGTGTGTGTGTACGTGTGTGTGTGTACGTGTGTGTGAGTGTGTGTGTGTGTGTGTGTGTGTGTGTTGCTCAGCATATGTGCAGGGACCGAGCGCGGCGCTCAGCCCACTGCCTCCCCTTTGTGGCTCTGGTCAGACGGGGAGCAGCTCTGCGCTGCAGACGGCAGGACAGCACCGGCGTCATCCTCCACTACCCAAGCCACTGGCCCTTACACCAGCCGGCCCGTCTGCCCGCCCGCCCGCCGCCCCGCACACCTCCCGCTCTCCCTGCGTCTGTCCATGTGTCTGTCTCTCTCTCCATCTCTCTCTCCCTCTATCTCTCTCTTGCTCCATCTCTCTCTCGCTCCATCTCTCTCTCTCTCCATCTCTCTCTCTCTCTGAACGTGTCTGCATGGCATTCTGTCTGTCTGGTCATTGTGTCTGTCTGCTTGTCCATGTGTGTTTGCCTTTGTCTACCAACAAACCAGCAACCAATATTGCTCTCACTTGGTAATGCCTAATCAACAGAAAGGGCTTATTATTAAGGACATATGTACCTATATGCTTGTTTGTCTGTCTGTCTGCTTGACCACGGCTACGTCCTGCACTGTCCGTCTCCACAGTGGCCCATACTACCTCCCTCTCCCCATGTTTTCGACTCTGCTCCCACAGCCCCCTTCCCTTAGCCAGCCTTGTGTGGTGCAGAGGAGAGGGAGAGAGGGAAGGAGAGAGAGGGAGAGGGAGAGAGGGGGAGGGAGTGGGAGGGAGGGAGGAGGTGGGGGATGGGGAGACTTTAAGGGCTTTAAGTAATAAACAACATTGCCATGGCGACCACTGATGCAGCTGCAGAGAGAGAGAGAGAAAAAGCTCCACCAGCAGTGAAGGCCCATTGAGACGCATAAACACAGGCGGCCCGTGACTGCCACAAATAGATCTCTCAAAAAAAGAGAGAGAGGGAGAAAGAAAGAGAGAGAGAGAGAGAGAGAGAGAAAGAGAGAGGGAACACATGAAGGGGTGTGGGGGAGTGGGCGAGGAGGCACGTGGGATTATTTCTGAAGGAGCAGAACAGATCAGAGCAGACCCTATATTTTTCATGTGCGTCCTGATTAATGCGTGTAATTGCCACGGCGAGAGCTGCAGATATCAGCCTATTTCAAGTGAACAGCCCATGTACACTGTATAGGCGACTATTCATCTGCACACTGAAATGCTTGTTTGAAGGGGGAAACAGAAGAGAAAACATCCACACAGCAGCTCTTGAAACACAATGTTTTTGTGATATCAGCAACCCTTGGAAGACAATGAATGAATACAGTTAATAAGGAGGGTTGTGGGAGCATATATGCCCTGGGATTTGTGCCCTGCTGAAAGCAAAATAGGATGATAACTTGAGTCAACATGAATCTTGAAACACACACACACACGCACGCACACACACACACACACACACACACACACAGAGAGAGAGAGAGAGACACGTGCGCAGACACACAAACACACACGCACACACACACACACACACACACACACACACACACACACACACACACACACACACACACACACACACACACACACACACACACAATCTTTTCAATGACAGAATGAGATGCCCTGAAACATTTTTTAGCTTCAGTCTTCAAAATGTCATGCCGCTGCAGTATGCCCAAGAATCTTGAAACACACACACACACGCACGCACACACACACACACACACACACACACACAGAGAGAGAGAGAGAGACACGTGCGCAGACACACAAACACACACGCACACACACACACACACACACACACACACACACACACACACACACACACATACCCGTTTGTCGGGCTAAGAGGACAATTTACGGAAATTTTCGTAAATCAGACTTAACACAGGGATACAGGGACACAGGGTTCCCGTGGTGCTAGAGCTACAAAACACATATCAAACTTCATGAAAAAAATCAGGGAACCTATACAACGCTTAAAATTAAAAGATTTCCTTGCCAAACCTGAGATATAAAAAATAGCTGTTTTTCAGACTTTTTGGTGGTTTGTAAAGACTTCTCTAAAACAGGGTCTATAAGGACAGTGTGGTGTACAAGGTCAGTGATGTCATCATACACATACACTGAGTATAACCTGCTTTGAAAGGACACAAGGTCTGTAAGGCCAGGTCACACACATACACCGAGTATAACCTGCTTTGAGAGGACACATGGATTATTAGACCAAAGTGACTAAGGCACACCATTATAATAATATGGAATATTTATTAAGAGGTATTTTTTGTTTTCTTTGTTGACCTACAGTTGTACATTATAATTTGGCACATAAGTTGAACTACAGTAAGTGTAAAATAACTCATCACATTGGGACATAATTTTATGTACATAAGATAATGTACATAAGGAGCACAATAACTCCATTCTACACTTCTTCCTCTAGAAAACATCAGCACCTCCAATCAAATTCTGGCAAGTTAGAAAAGATAACACCTCTTATCAACAAGTGGGCCAAGTGTCATTAAATCAACTGTAGGCACAACACAAAAACAGTGCTTGCATCCACTAGGACGAGCTCAGCCCCACCAGCACTTATCTTTGCATGCTTGCTCACTAGTATTATGGAGGTTTCCATGTCCTGAAACAACTGCCAACCTGCAATCATGTTTCACATCCTCACTGCAACTGGCTTGTCGACGGTCTGCCATTGCCCATTGCACAGAATCACACATGACCTGAGAAAAGAGCCTTTTTTGTAGGTTTGTCATTATTAACACACAACACAACATTTTCTGTATCACTGAACTGTATTTGGTCACCTCAAGAATCCGTTCCTTCACAATGGACAGCATTGTAAAAACTAATAAAGGGAAATAAATGTGAATCCTGACATGAAAAGGTCAAGGCTAAAAAACAAAACAAACAAAAACCTGCTGTGAGCAAAATAAATTAAGTGAAATAAATCATTTCTGAAAACAAGACACCAACTTATAAAACAAAAGTAAAGCTCAGCCTAGCCAAAAGTGGATCCAAGACAGGGTGTTCTTTTCCTTGCACTTCAGGCACTGCTTACTAGTAAGTGACACCGTTTTCAATAAAAGGCCTCATATGTTTCATCACAGCTTGTATCTCCTCCTCAGACCACGGTCTCTTCACACACCGCCTTGATGAAACCTGAACAATTAAAAAAAGATTGGAAGATAAAAAAATATATATATATTAAAATATGTACCTTAAATATGTACTTACAGGTAGAGATGTTGCTGTTCAAAATTGCCAAACAAGCTGGAACTTGTGTAGACAAGATGTGCGTGATCATGAAAAGCCAAATACATCTCGCTTCTTTATATGCTTTTATATGTGTAGCCTGAAAATGAGACCCACACAGTTCGTATAGATACACTGAGTTTTGTTCTTATGATCACATATAACAGAACCTTGAAGAATAGCATGAAGGAAGGTGGGTCTTGTTTTAAATACTGTTATAGCTCAAGTGGAGGCTATACGCTTTTAGAAAATATATAGTTTAGGGTGGTCAATCTGTTGTCCCTGGACAGTACAGGCCAAAATGTATCAGCCGTTCACTTGATCTGCATATACATAATAGAGTACTATGTATTGAGCATGGCATGGATGAAGGTGGGACACGTCTTAACTGCTATTATATCTCATCTACACGCCATATACTTTTAGAAAATGTATAGTTTAGGGTGGTCAATCTGTTGTCCCTGTACAGTACAGGCCAAAATGTATCAGCCGTGCACTTGATTTGCGTAAACATAATAGAGGACTATGCATTGAGCATGGCATGGAGGAAGGTGGGTCTGGTTTTAAATACTGTCATAGCTCAAGTGGACACTATACGCTTTTAGAAAATATATAGTTTAGGGTGGTCAATCTGTTGTCCCTGGACAGTACAGGCCAACATGTATCAGCTGTCCACTTGATATGCATATACATAATAGAGGACTATGTATTGAGCATGGCATGGATGAAGGTGGGACACGTCTTAACTGCTATTATATCTCATCTACACGCCACATACTTTTAGAAAACGTATAGTTTAGGGTGGTCAATCTGTTGTCCCTGTACAGTACAGGCCAAAATGTATCAGCTGTGCACTTGATTTGCGTAAACATAATAGAGGACTATGCATTGAGCATGGCATGGAGGAAGGTGGGTCTGGTTTTAAATACTGTTATAGCTCAAGTGGACGCTATACGCTTTTAGAAAATATATAGTTTAGGGTGGTCAATCTGTTGTCCCTGGACAGTACAGGCCAAAATGTATCAGCTGTCCACTTGATATGCATATACATAATAGAGGACTATGCATTGAGCATGGCATGGAGGAAGGTGGGTCTGGCTTTAAATACTGTTATAGCTCAAGTGGACGCTATACACTTTTAGAAAATACACTGCTCAAAAAAAGAAAGGGAACACTCATTGGAGTATGGCATCAAATCAGTCACACTTGTGGGATATTGATTTTGCCAGTTATGTAACAGAGGTGGTTGTGAATCAGATTGACCTGCTTTGATATCAGCAAAATTTGCGACAGGTGTACTAGAGGGCCAACTGTGAGACGACCCCATAACAGGAATGGCTTTACAGGTGGTGGCAACTGGTAATTTTTCCATCTTCATCCTTCTTGAATGATGTTTCACTAGTTTTGCATTTGGATAGGGTCAGGGTTACTACTGGTAGCATAAGCCAGTATCTGGAGCCTACAGAGGTTGCACAGGGTAGTCCAACTCCTCCAGAATGGCACACCAATACTTTCCATTGCTAAAAAGATTGCTCTGTCTCCCACTGCAGTCTCAATAAGATGGAAGAGATTCCAGGAGACAGGCAGGTTGTTCTAGGAGAGCAGGGCAGAGTGGTAGAAGGTCCTTAACCCAGTAGCAGGACCAGTATCTGCTCCTTTGTGCAAGGAGGAACAGTAGAAGCCCTGCTAGAGCCTTACAGAATGACGTCTAGCAGGTCACTGGTGTGAATGCCTCTGGCCACACTGTCAGAAACAGACTTCATGAAGGTGGCCTGAGGGCCCGATGGCCTCTAGAGGGACCTGTGCTCCCTGCCCAGCACCGTGGAGCTCAATTGGCATTTGCCATAGAATGCAATATTGGCAGGTCTAACACTAGCGCGCTGTGCTATTTCACAGATGAGAGCAGGTTCACCCTGAGCACATGTGACAGACATGAAAGGGTCTGGAGATGTCGTGGAGAACGTTATGCTGCCTGTAACATCATTCAGCATGACCAGTTTGGTGGTGGGTCAGTAATGGGCTGGGGAGGCATACCCTTGGAGGGATGCACAGAACAGGGCAGGGAACACAGGTCCCTCTAGAGGCCATCGGGCCTTCAGGTCACCCTCATGAAGTCGGTTTCTGTCAATGTGGTCTGAAACATTCACACCAGCGGCCTGCTGGAGGTCATTCTGTAAGGCTCTAGCAGGGCTTCTACTGTTCCTCCTTGCACAAAGGAGCAGATACTGGTCCTGCTACTGGGTTAAGGACCTTCTACCACTCTGCCCTGCTCTCCTAGAACAACTGCCTATCTCCTGGAATCTCTTCCATGCTCTTGAGACTGCAGTGGGAGACACAGCAATATTTTTGGCAATGGAAAGTATTGGTGTGCCATTCTGGAGGAGTTTGACTACCCTGTGCAACCTCTGTAGGCTCCAGATACTGGCTTATGTTTCCAGTAGTAACACTGACCCTATCCAAATGCAAAACTAGTGAAAAATCAGTCAAGAAGGATGAAGATGGAAAAATTACCAGTTGCCACCACCTGTAAAGCCATTCCTGTTTTGGGGTCGTCTTATGGTTGGCCCTCTAGTACACCTGAGGGATATTCCACGAACGGAGGTTTAACAAACACAGAGTTAACGCTGAACTCTAGGTTGATTGACCCTGAGCCGACTAAACCAGAGCTGTCAGTTCCACCGCGCCGGTTATGAATTAGTTTGATCAACACGGGGTTGGTTAACACTGGGTTGTGCGCATACACGGCAAACCTATAAAGACGTGACGTATGGAGCATGGAAATCCTGATCAAAAGGGCGAAACAGGCTAGCTGCCACTAGGGGCGTCTAGATTTCTAGGCGAGAAACGGGCCGCATGTTTCTCAGAACTCGAACGCAGGCTGTAATATATTAGAAAAAGTTTTAAAAAGTAACACCAAAGCCTCTGCCATTCAGAGAAACCCTGGTAGCGGAACGCTGACTGCGTGAATGCATACAAAAGCACGTTCCTAAACATTTGAACTATGAATCTATTCATATCTCAGTTAAGTTTTCTTAGCATTCCTACCACATAACCTGTTATTTTATAAAGATGTAGGCTACTCCGATGGGCCCAAGCGATCATCTGATCAAGTAAAGATAAAATATTACGATTCATGGTAGTAATTATATCATTTTTCCACAAACATTTCTACATCTCTTTGCGCGGAATGGCTATATTGTGAAGGACGGCGCATGCAACGATTACACAAGCCCGTTCGGACACACTCTTATACTACGTAGGCATTGAAATTTGGACTTCAATATCCCAAATGTGTTTTCAATCGCGGGTTCTGCTGTGTGCCAGGTTAAATGTTGCCTGTGGTCCAGGAGCGGGATTAGGGTACAGGGTGATGAGCGTCGGGAGGCATGGATACCCTCCATCCCAAAGGAGCTACCCATCGAATTGCGCTGCGACCAAATGCAAACTTTGAGCTATCTTGCACAAGCACATCAATTATAAAAGTTCTATGATATGTTCATAATGCAACGCAGTTGGTTGAAATGTATAGCTCAAATTACATCCTGGCATCGTAGACCGAACCAGCCAATTTTGCCTCCACATAAGTATAGGCTAATCATGTACGAAGCACCATATCATCTAATGATACAATTGACAGCGATTAACAAACTATCTTGAAGATATTGGAAATGGGCAATATAGGCCGCGTATACCTACCTAAACATTTATACTGTGATAGCCTTTCCTTTTAATCGGCCTCATATATGGCTGGGGCCTATAAGCACTTGTGCCATCAATGTACCCAATGACATAATATTGTAATCGAATGGTATCATAGTGATACCCATATGAAATGTCAACAGCAAGGACAATTTCTGTGCCACTTGGAGACACTTAAAACATTGGTGACCTGCGAGTTGGTGAAACTCCATTTTAATGACCCTCGTGAGTTGTGGCCAGGAAAGAGGATGAAGTTGCGCACTAACCGCTCCAGCGCAAGACAGACTTTACGCACTGATTGGCAGACCGTAGCTTTCCCTATGCTCAGCATCTCAAATACTGTACAGAAAACTATACGTCGCAAACGAAGAGCTGTGCAAATAGTTTGCAGTGAACTGAGGCCCTGGGTCAATATACCCGGTTTTGTGATAAAACCGGCTTTGTGGAATACCCCTCTGTAGTAAATTCTGTTGACATCAAAGCAGGTCAACCTGATTCACAACCACCTCTGTTACATTACTGGCCAGATCAATAGCCCACAAGTATGACTGACTGATACTATACTCCTATGAACCAGTGTTCCCTTTATTTTTTTTTTAGCAGTGCATATAGTTTAGGGTGGTCAATCTGTTGTCCCTGGACAGTACAGGCCAAAATGTATCAGCTGTCCACTTGATTAGCGTATATATAATACAGGACTATGCATTGAGCATGGCATGGAGGACGGTGGGTCTGGTTTTAAATACCGTTGTAGCTCAAGTGGACGCTATACGCTTTCAGAAAATGTATCGTTTAGGGTGGTCAATCTGTTGTCCCTGGACAGTACAGGCCAAAATGTATCAGCTGTCCACTTGATTTGCGTATACATAATAGAGGACTATGCATTGAGCATGGCATGGAGGAAGGTGGGACACATCTCAACTGCTGTTGTATCTAATCTACATGCCATATGCTTCTAAAAATTTTTTATAGATTATTGTGGTCAATCTGTTGTCCCTGTACAGGACAGGTCAAAATGTATCAGCCGTTCACTTGATTCGCGTATACATAATAGAGGACTATGCATTGAGCATGGCGTGGAGGACGGTGGGTCTGCTTTTAAATACCGTTGTAGCTCAAGTGGACGCTATACGCTTTAGAAATATAGTTTAGGGTGGTCAATCTGTTGTCCCTGGACAGTACAGGCCAACATGTATCAGCTGTCCACTTGATATGCATATACATAATAGAAGACTCTGTATTAAGCAATGGCATGGAGGAAGGTGGGGCACGTCTTAACTGCTATTATATCTCATCTACACGCCATATGCTTTTAGAAAATGTATAGTTTAGGGTGGTCAATCTGTTGTCCCTGGACAGTACAGGCCAAAATGCATCAGCTGTCCACTTGATTTGCATATAATAGAGGAATATGTATCGAACATTGCATGGAGGAAGATGGTGCATGCATTCCTTTTTTTGCTTATCACACCCCTGTTCTAACCATTGGTCAATTTCAAAACACAGGTAAATTCAAACTCACCTCACAAGCGGAGTCGTTTGGTGCGGGTCTGGATGATTGACACTCCAATCTGGATTTGGTCTCTGCACAAGAGAACACAGGGAGATTGAGTGCTTGTCATAAAACCATATAAAGGCATAACATACTCAACTCACATCCCTGACTAAAACTGGCCTGATATTGCCATATGGTTTTGATGCTGCAAACCGTTAGCAGGCATGACATGCAATGCCAAAGTTAACAACATTTACTCAAAACTATCACTGACCACTGGCAAGGGCTGTTGAGAACACAGGGGGAGACACCTCTTGGTGCTGGACACCAACTTCTCCAATCCCCTCTTTTGTAGTAGAAGTGCTACATTGACCTCTGACATAGTGCATCTAAAAAAGGAAAGCAATATGCAAAGATTAACAGGTATCAACTAGTACAGATAGGAATACTCCATACAGTTTGTGCAAAGACAACATATTTAACAAGATTTAGCAACTATTTTCTTTAAGGGGGGCATGTCACTGCATCAGAAATGTCAGCATCAAGCTGCAAGAAACAGGTGACAATGCATTACGTACACATACTGTAGATCCCAGAACTAAGAATGTGTATTAAAGAGAGAAAACACTATTCCTTAACTAGCCACTTTACAAGCAGGTGCTATAGTTGTTACATCTGTGAGGACAGTTTGTAACATAGACAAACTCATGGTATGCAAAGACACTGTCTTTTGGACTTTTAATGACCTCCATGCTCAAACCCCCAGACTTCCACTATTGAACTCCCAGTGTATGGCACACTCAGAAAAACACCAGTGTTAGGGGGACACCATGGTTAGTAAAGACCATCCATACTGAATAGAAGGCATTTCCACTATTGAACTCCCAGTGTATGGCACACTCAGAAAAACACCAGTGTTAGGGGGACACCATGGTTAGTAAAGACCATCCATACTGAATAGAAGGCATTTCCACTATTGAACTCCCAGTGTATGGCACACTCAGAAAAACACCAGTGTTAGGGGGACACCATGGTTAGTAAAGACCATCCATACTGAATAGAAGACATTTCCACTATTGAGCTCCCAGTGTATGGCACACTCAGAAAAACACCAGTGTTAGGGGGACACCATGGTTAGTAAAGACCATCCATACTGAAGAGAAGACATTTCCACTATTGAGCTCCCAGTGTATGGCACACTCAGAAAAGCACCAGTGTTAGGGGGACACCATGGTTAGTAAAGACAGCCCATACTGAATAGAAGGCATTTCCACTATTGAACTCCCAGTGTATGGCACACTCAGAAAAACGCCAGTGTTGGGGGGGACACCATGGTTAGTAAAGACCACCCATACTGAATAGAAGACATTTCTACTGTAGCTTCAAAATGCTTACTAACCATTGGTCAATTTCAAAACACAAGTAAATTCAAACTCACCTCACAAGCAGAGTGGTTTGGTGTGCCTCTGGATGATTGGCACTCCAATCTTGATTTGGTCTCTATACAAGAGAACACACAGAGATTCAGTGCTTAACTGAACTCAACTTTCCTAAAACCACATAACGGCATAACATACTCAACTCACATCCCTGACTAAAAATGGCCTGATGGCCACATGTGTTTCATGCTGCAAACCATTAGCAGGCATGACATGCATTGCCAGAAGTTAACAACATTTACTCAAAACTATCACTGACCACTGGCAAGGTATGTTGAGAACACAGGGGGAGACACCTCCTGGTGCTGGACACCAACTCCTCCAATCAACTCTTTTGCAGTAGAAGTGCTACATTGACCTCTGACATAGTGCACCTAAAAAGGACAACAATATGCAAATATGAACAGGCATCAACTCCATTTCACATTAAAGGGACATCCTCACTCAAACCTTTAAGTTCATGGCACTCATAATGATGTAGCCAGGTTAACTAAGTGTTAATAGATGACTATCTGCCCCAACAAAGAATTTCAGACTGTACCTGCAGTATAATTGTAATTCATTGACAAATGTGTCCCTTATGAAACTACATCATTTCTAATTCTTACATCCATACATCCCAAAATAAACAGCTGAATTTAAACTAACCTCATGCGCAGGGCTGTCTGGTGTAGGACACTCTGCTCTCAATTCAGCATCTGTTGAGGAGAACACAGGATATGAAGGTGCAGTGCTTTGCAAGACCCCAGCGTTTACCAAGCATTGTTCAATCTGGGACTCACCTCTGAATACGTCTGAAGAGAAAACAATGGGTTCCAAGTCATGGGCGTTGTCACCAAGCTCTGCAATGGAGTGTTGGCCAGGAGGGATGTTTGCACCACTGAGCTGTGTCTAAACAAGTTAAACAGAAAGATGCACATGTGAACTTCATCTACACAAAAATGTAATTTAATTAAATGTATTGTCATTCAGCATTCTATTGTAAAATTCCCATATCACATTTCTGGCTGCATTTTCTTCTACATTAGTACACCTAGAAAATATATTTTGCGAAATAATTATTATGTAAGGGATAATGGACGACACGCCGTGCGGTTATTCAAAGTTAATGCACGTTCTAGACGGTGATACGGCCCGACGTGAAGCGGTGGGACGTTCCGTCTAGAAAAGTGTCAAGCTGGCATATCCCAAGCGTTGTCAAGCTGGCATATCCCAGGATTCTGATGAACGTTAACTTTGAAAGATTGCTATTTTTCTTAGCCTACTGCCACCCAACTAGCTAAAAGCCACCTCAGTCATATGCTAAATGTTACTATGATCTTAACGTCTGTATTTTACAGCTTGTATGTAACGTAACATTTAAACTTCACAACGAGTTTGGCGAATTAATATTCAAGTGTGATACGGCCAACAAATTGGAATTACTTCATAGCCGTGCGCATATCGAAAGTTAATGCACACCCTTATAGAACGCTGGACAATGGGGAATTCAACCAAGCAGAGGAATAATTACGAATAATTCACTACACTATATAACTACAGTATGCCAGGTGTACATGGTGATGCTTTGCATTGTGACCTACTTCTTTCCTTAGCCATTGTAAAACAATACGACTTATTGCTTTAACAGACAGCTGTATTTAACCTAACCTCACAAGCAAAACTGCCTGATGTCATATTGCAGGACTGGACTTCTGGCCTCTCTCTGGTCTCTGTAGAATACAGGAAAAAATATGAGGAAGGTCAGGGAGGGTGGGTTTGTGCTTCACTCTATAAGCAACCACACCATCACTGGTTCACATGGTTCACTGGGACAAAATAGGTTTAGAAGTCCACAAGGTAAAACAATCTCAGTAAACATGACTATATGTGGCATAAGTGTTTCTCCCTCATCTACAGCACACCATTGACATTATAAAACATGGAGTCAAACAGCCACTGACCTTCAATAAAGACTGTGGATGACATGATTTGGTCTTGGAAACGGTCTTAAATAGACTCTTGGGCAGCAGTGCTTATAACAGTAAGGGGAACCTACAAAACATACAGGACAAACCAAACAGATAAACTAGCTGGCATCATCTGGGCGAGTCATGCAAGTTCAAGATAAATCTGACAAGATTGACCGAAAACCAGACTGAATATCACCAATAGTGACTTCTATTTTTTGGTTACAATTGTTGGCACTAGCAAGTGATGGATATTGTGTAATTTCAGTGGCATCATGAAACTGACACAGCTTAACACACAGTGGCTTTTAAGACAGAGATACTTTCATTGTTATCAAGATGTCAAAATATAGACTATATTGTTTACAAATTGACACCAATTCATAAGGAAAAAATCAAAATAACCCACCTCTTTGCGCCAGGGCCATTCCTTCCCACCATAGTCAAAGGTGATTTCAGTTCCGGACGCAATTTCCTTCAGTGCAAAAAGGCACAGATGTGGCTTTCATCCTGCTTCAATAAACTTCATTCTGGAATTTGGTGACCAGTGCTCATCGTTTACCAGTCGTCCAAATGATCCATCTTCAAGTGCTCCATCAATACTGCAAATGTACAAACATCATGCACTAAACAGACGCTTATAGAGACACATTCATTTTAACTGTACTTTAATTTGTAAGCAACTACACTAATGGCAACATCCAATACAAGTATAGCTGTTCGATGCACAGTTAATTGCAACATGAGATCTTTACTTCAGAAATCCTGACTTCTCACTATAGAAATCTAAACATATTAGTCATTCTGAACCTACCGCCATGTCTTCTGCTTCCATGTGAAGTCAAACATGAAGATTGAATGAACATGCACTGTGGTACAGTTTACGCCTATGTTCAGCTTCAGCTGCATCAATGAGCTCCCCTCTATACTCCAACACAAAGTCTCCTTGATTGAAGACAGCTGAAGTGAAGATACCACGACCTGCAGACACAACCTTATTAGAGACACAAGGGTAGCAGACTATCCATTGGATTCAAATCAGCACTGCAAATAATCACAGAAAATGTAATTATTCCTATAAATTGCTACAATACAAGGCTATGCTTTTTTAGTTCTACATAACACATTAATCCCACTATTGACTACAATATTATTGAAACACTTATTACCAACTTTATTCATTTATATTGATGTACAATGAATAGTCATAGACTGAAAACCACTGGTCACAATATCAATTAATGAACCTGTGACGTGTAACCTTAGGCTGGTTGAACCCTGCCTGACCTGCCGGCAAATTTGGATTTCGCCCGACAGCTCAGGCTGGAAACCTGCACATCTATCTCCCATGCTTCCTGTCCACAACCTTTGGGTCCAATCACAAACTAGCTTATCCAACAGACGTACCAGATCATTGGTCTGATTGGTTGAAGGACTAGCATACAGAGTCATTTTAACGATGCCCATTGATCACGCCTCTTGTGCAGTAGAAATAATAAAGAGCAGACTCCCCATATTAATGTTTAATTTAGCTTAGTATGGTAATAACCAGACTAGTGTAAGCCCTCAGTCTAGCCTACAGTGTATCAAAGTCACTCACCTTTAACTGGATTAATATATTTGATTTCTGAAATTGAATTCTTGTCTCTTCCTGCAAGGATGTGATTAGTGGCATCCTGAAGGGGAGTAGTTATCCGTGGCATGACTTAAAGGAAATTAAGAACAACAATGTAAACAACACAACTTGACTACTGAGTTTTCATCTCTCTAATACCATGGGATATTCAAACTGTTTCAATTGAGTTCTATGCTCTCATAACATTCACATAACATTTCCCTAATGTAATCATGCTATACTTAATCCTCCACCGTATGCTCAGATACTATGACAATGCATAAGCCATGTTGACCAGCTAAGCAATGTTTTGAAGCTCAAACCAAAATCCAAAATGAAGGACCCCTGGTAGACATACTATTAACTTTATCATTACCAAAGACGTGGCTATGAAACATTGATCCGAATGAAGAGAATCACGACCGGAAAAAAACAATAACAACAAACAAGACATAGGCTACGCTGTCAAAGGATGAAGCCGACACAATGAGGCAAATCATTAGCTTAACCAACACGATATATATTGTGAAAACGTGTCAACATTTGTATGCGCTGAACATAAAGCTTACGAAGCCATTTAAACCCCCTACCCCCCTGGCAGAAGCCCAAACTAATGCTGACATTTGCACAAAGAGCAACGTTTGAATGCATTTTGCTAGCGGAATTGACATTAGTAAAAATCCAATGCTTCTGATGAAAAGCAAACGAAAACAAAAGACGTGTTCAGCTGTTTGCCAATGTATTCATAAAGCAGTTATTTGACGACCGCTTAGTTTGTCCAACATGACCTGTTGAATGTAGGCTACGTTTTCATTTGTTAGTTGCTCTGAATACAATACAGTTAATCTTAACACACGTTTTCCAGATGGAATAACATTGATATACCATCTTTCAACAATACTGATCGTAACTTACCTGCCAACATGGGTGTTTTGCTCCTTGTTTTCGGTAGGCTAGTTAAAATATTCACCCCACTGGCATCCAGGCTACCTAGCCGGCTAACAGTAGATCATGAACTACCTAGATCAGAGGCTCCGGTCGCCTTGCAGTCGCATTGGCAATCGCATGCACCTGGCCAGCCAGCTGACAGCCCTAAATTATCAAGTAAATTACCTACCAATAGGTTATTCTGGGAGGATCGCCGGGAATAAAAACGCTTAGTCTAACTTGGAATAGAGTCTATGACTGTATATTGGTGCTATCTCTGGGCTGTGTAGTAGGCTATCGATAAATGGAATTAACTAGCTACCAGCTAGGCTACTCATATCTAAATCACACTGTAGCCTAGGCTAATTGTAGCCTACGTCTTTGTTTTTTTAACATTAGGTAATTCAATGTCATTTAACCAGCCTTTAACCAAGTTACCACAATCATATTGTATGGGCTAGACTACTAACATACCTACTTGTCATTGGAATCTATTAAAACGTTTCGTTCATTTTCTTACCTGCTCTCCACAATGTGCATTTCCGGAACGGAAAGTCAATCAGCTGATGGCAGACGTAGACACGTAGCTCTCTCCAAAATGTGAGCATGCGCAGTGTTGAATTAGCGTCTATTTTCCCGCGGTTGTGTGTATAATCTCCCGCGGTTGTGTATAATCTCCCGCGCCTGAGTGTCGTGATGCAGGGACCGCGACCACCGATAGGGGGCAGTGGCGGACACACAGATTTACAACATATCTCAGGTTTTTGGTATAAAAAGACTTTTGAGAAAACCACTTTTTAGGTATTAAAACATGCAGAGAAAACGTTTAAACAGGTTTATTTTACGAGGACAGCCAAATGTCCTCCTAAACGGGAGGGTCCTCATTGCTCTGTGAAATGTCTTGAAAACGGTCCTTATAAACCTTGAAACAAACACACACACACACACACACACACACACACACACACACACACACACAATCTTTTCAATGACAGAATGAGATGCCCTGAAACATTTTTTAGCTTCAGTCTTCAAAATGTCATGCCGCTGCAGTATGCCCAAGAGCAAAAATACATTAAAAGTCTTTTTTTTTGTTCTGTAAAAACGAGGAAGAAAAGAAGAAAAGACAAAAGGGAAAAATATGATTTTTTGCCTATAGGGACATGCCATCACCATACTGTCCTGTTTTCCAGTATTATTTATGAAAAGATCCATTTTTCCTCTTTAAGCTGGCTTTTTGTGTGTGTGTGTGTGTGTGTGTGTGTGTGTGTGTGTGGCGGGGGCCAAGAATCATCCTGCCCCCTTAAACCATATGGCACGCTGTACCTTAATCAGAGAGATGTGCCAGTTTGAGCGCGCTCACTAATATTAAAATAATCCCGGTGATTATGGGAGTGGCTGGTTATTAAAAAAAAACACACACACACACACACACACATACACACACAGAGTGGGACTGTGAGTGGCTAGAGCGAACCAGATGTCTGATGACCCACATCTGTCTGTGGGCACGCTGGGGATGAGCTCCGTGGGGTCAGGGCCCTCGGTGGGGGCAGGAGGGGGCAGGGGACGAGCTCACCTCGCACGACACAGCTGTGGCCAGGCCGCCGCCCCTCAGCCACCAGCCACCTCTCCCCGGACCAGAAGGGGGGTCGGCAGCAGGCCCTTGCCCTTCTGAGGGGAGCCGCTTGTGTGTGTGTGTGTGTGTGTGTGTGTGTTGGGGAGGGGGCTGCAAGCTGAGTGGCTCCACAGCAAAGAGGTGGAAACGGTCTCTACTGGGTCTCACCAGAGGCCCAGAGCCAACTAATCAGAGGAGTCTCTAGAAAGGAGAAGGGCTTTGGAATTCAAGGGGTTCAGTTTTCTTGTAAATAGATGAAGTATGAGGGGGAAAAAAAACTCAGTGGACTTAACAACGCAGATGAACCACAGCATGTCCGTCAAAAGACTATTGGAGCAAGATGGACTGGAGCATGGAGAATGTCTGCACAAGGGTAGAGACAGCGTGTGGTTATATAAATGCACTGGGAGCAGGGAGCAGGCAATATGTCTCTCTTGCTTGCCATTTTCTGTTGCTCTGGAGGTAATTTTTATTGGAAGTGAAAGGGATGCTAGCTCCGTTCTGCTGAGGTTTTCAGAAAAGCGGTTGCTCCGAGGCTAGATGTCACAGTGATTCACAGCAGTCTGGAGGCAGACAGCGCCTTTTTTCCTCCGCAGCATCTTTTTTCGCCTCCGCGATCAGACGCAGCGCAGCAGGGCAGCTAGCCGGGTTAGCCGCTAGCTTAGCATTGCTAGCAGCTCGACCGGTCAGTCGCTCCGTCAGTCAGTCTGAGTGATTTTGGAGCTATCAGCACATTGACCCTTTGTGCCAGTGGGGGAAATGATCCATCAGTGGACGTCATAAACACACACACACGCTCACACACACCGTGTACAGTTTGGCAGGTTCTCCTCTCCGCTACGTGCTTTCTGTGTGTGTGTGTGTGTGTGTGTGCAGCGGCGGACGTGCTACACTGGGCTCATACTGGGCAGCCGAGGGGTGATTGACAGGCGGGGTCAGCGTCTTGACACCGGACCACGGCCCTGTCATCATGGCTGCTCGTCCCACGCTGGCCCTGCGAGTGACAGATGCCCGTGCAACCGTTTACCCCTAGAGGCTCCTCAAAGTCCTCCCCACCAACCATCAGCCAACACACACACACAAGCACATACACACAAACGTACAGTACACACACACACACATCCATGTACACACTCACGTACACAACACACACATACACGCACACACACATATACAGCACCAACACCACCACTACTACTACTACAACTGCCACCACTATGAAAAAGGGAGAGAGATTTCCCTGTTTCCTGAAAACATTTTTCCTCTCTCTCTCTCTCTCTCTCTCACTCACTCTCCCTCCTCTCTTCTCCCTCCGACTGCCATAAATCAAAGGGAATCTGCAGGAACTTAATTAGCCTAATTGCTATGTTTGCTCTAACATAACACTGATCACTCCAGCGCTTGAGATACTGTGCTTGAATAGGCTAAAACAGATGGCATGCTTTTTTAAACGTCCCCCCCCCCTACACACACCCCCCCCACACACACACCTCCTCTCTTCTTCCTCCCAAACTGAAATTTTCTATGTGGGGGGAGAAAGGGGGGTGGGGGGGTGGAGTTGTGGAGGACAAGACGCGGGGAACATTATTTAGGGGAAGAGTTTAGCATCGACATCCCAGGGTGAGCTCGCCGCCGCAGTCGGCGATATTATCTTTATCAACAACCAAACGAGCAGAGCGACTGTGGTGCGTCGGAAATCGTAGGTCTCACAGCGTGACTGGCAGGCCACCTCCTGATATTTCTGAAGAAATACGAAAAGCCTGAAACATTATTAGCCAAAACACTCACACACACACACACACACACTTACACACTTACACAATAATACACACACACACACACACACACACACACTCATGCAACGCTCATGGGGGGAAAACCCTAATGGTTCCCATCCAAGCCATCATCACCTTCGACACATGTTTTTTCGCAACACTTATCTCATTAAAAGAGTGACACACCGCGTTTCAGAAACGATTTTAGTGCTGCGGCTTCTTATAATAGCAAGCGAAGCCGTGACGCCGACTCACTGCTCCTTCCGCCGACTTCCGTTCCTCGCCGCGCGGCTGATCAGCAGTCAGGCACCTCTGTCCTGCGCTGCCGTTTGTTGTCATACAGGCTCCATTGCGCTGTTGTTGTGCGCTGCTTGCGGTTGCGGGCGTGGGTAGCCGCTGCCTCTCGCTGCTGTGCACTTTGTTGTGCTTGCGCGGCTGCCTGACGGCGGAAGTCACCGGCTGACGCATCGGTCCTTTCTTGGCAACACTTCTCTTCTCCTTTCCTCCCTGTTTACCACCACAAACAGCAGAAAGGGTGAAGAGCCCTCGAGGAGGGTTTTTTTTCTCTCTCTCTCTCTCTCTCCCTTTCTCTCTTGTCTTTCTTTAGATAAGCGCGGCAGTGGCGTAACCATCGTAAAGGACATGGTTGGGCAGACCTATCTCACACCGCTGCTGGTTTTTTTCCCCTCTTTCTCTCGGGCTGCTTTGACACGGTTGTCTCCTGTTTTGAGATGGCTCGTCTGTCCTCTCTGTAACACCGAGCGCCATATCGAGTGTGCTCCCCACATTTTTTTTTTTTTTTTTTTTTTAATCTGCCCATGTTTTATGGAGCTGTGAAACAGGCATCATGGTGTCTGTTGGCTTTATCTACGAGAGAGAGAGAGAGAGAGAGAGAGAGAGAGAGAGATTTTTGTTAGGCCCACATATTCCTGCTCCTGTGCTATCTCTTCACCCTCACACATAAAGCAGACACAGCACTGTAGGATATTCCTCATCTAAACACGGCGTATGCCACATTGTCGGGACGATACATGATAAGGCAGCGGTTATCTCGGGCAGGGGAGAAAGAAAGCTCGCTAAAGTGTTGTTCTTTTTCTTTGGAATTTGCTCCCCTCGTCTTCTCGTCAGCGTGAGTCATGTTTTTTTCTTGACATTTTGATTGGAGGTGGGGGGCTGTGAGTAAAAACAGTTGACACCCCCCCTCGGTAAGTTCCCGGGTAAGGTCATCCTTGCCCCTCGCTTCTGACCTCATTAAGGGGCTGCCA
>NC_085013.1:12412516-12437516 GCF_963854185.1 Sardina pilchardus
ACTATAATGTAATAATGCATGATGTCGAGAAAATATACAAAACAGTGTCAGTTCTCATAGAGGCCTGAATAGGTTGAGGCAATGCGTATTAATATATGCTGATTATACAAATATAAAATTCTGGTACATTAAAATTGAAAGTTGAATTTGGAATTGAAATTACCATAACATGTGTCTGAAATATTGATGCAAGATATTTTATTTACATCACGGATGCCCTGAAATTTCGGTATGGGAGACCTCCTGCTAGGCTAGCTAGCAAGCTAATGCTTGCATTCTTCAGCCCAGTCTCCCCAGGGCCTGCAACCTCAAGTACTTACCTAATTAGCTCAGGGAAAAGCTGAATTATTCATTCCTTCCTAAATCATTCAGAGGGTCCCCTAATATGGGCCTTGTAAATGAACAGAGCCAGGCCCGATCGGTGTGATAACATTTCCACCTTCTCCCGCTCTCTCCCTCCCCCTCGCCCACTCGCCCCCGGAGATAATTGTTCATGGAGAGAGAAAGCAGGTCTTAACGTATTTACCATAACACGGCGTTTGGACTTGGGAGGATTGTTTCCATTGTGAGAGAGGGTGCGGGGAGCTTGATAAGTGAGCGAGCCTCTGGTCTGTTTGTGGTTATCAATGCCAGCCATAAGTGCATTAGCCTGGGAAGGATCATTCCCCATCCGCGGCCGGTTCCAGACCATGGAGCCAGGCCCGCGTGTTTGTCTAAACTTAGCGGTAAACAGGACCCAGTCAAATGAAAAGTAAACTGGCATGTCCTCCACCACCCCCAGCCCACCCCACCCCGCCCTCCATGCCTCACCCCATCTCCTGTCTTCTAATCCACAAGTGATGGGGATTATTGTTCTTTTTTGTGAATAATATTTGAGCGGGCGAGGATCCAGGCGCGGTGGTATTTTCCCTCCTTGCTGGTATTTGTCCGTTTCCTGCGGCTCTCGCGGAGCTCCTAAGTGGTCAGAGAGCTGTCCCAGTGACCCTCTCTGGCTGCAGTTGATATTGAAGCTGGAAAGAAAAACAAATTTGGGTTTTATGTAACCACTTGGACTAATATTTGTGGACACCAGTTTTCTCCCAAATCCTAAGGTTCCCTGGCCCACTTGGTCTAAGCACATTCCAAGGAGTTACATTTCAGGACAATATTCTTCCCAGCAATAGCTATTCATAGCTATACTTTTCCCCTGGAATACGAAATTAGAAGAGCAAAATTTTTAAAAAACAGAAACCCGAGATGATGTTTGCAATGATTATTTAATTATTTTTCTTCCTTGAGACACGGAACAGTCGAGAGATGCCGGATATTAGGCGCCTGACGCAAACGCATGAAATATGGAGTCTGACACTGAATATTAGATTAAGCTTGCTACCCTATAGACTGATTACCGCGATGTCAGAGCTGAGTTGCCTATGAATTATTAATTTATTTAGACCTGAGATTATGAATACATTTATGAAATACATTCAGAGCCATGACGGGGTGGATGTGGGAGGATGGCAAGATCACAGTGGGACAGACTCCGAACAAAGCAAAGGAGATCTCAAGACAACAGTGGGTGATGGAAGGGACCGAACATCTCTCTCTTTCTCTCTCTCTCTCTGTCTTTCTCTCTCTCTCTGTCTTTCTCTCTCTCCTTCTTTCCCGTCGTCTGCTTCTCTCTTAACCTCGTTAATCTGTCGCACCTCCCTCCGTGCCCCCTCCCTTCATTTCAATTAAGAAAATAACTTTTTAGTTCAATTAACAATAATTCACGCTCAACTGAATAAAATTTATTAAACAATTATAGCAGCGGCGGTTTGCGAGAGCGGCGGCGATGAGATTACGGCGAAGCATTACTGCTCCCGTTCGAGAGGTGCGGGAGCTGGAGGTAGCCCTGAGTGGCGGCTGTGTGTTTGTTAAAGGGGGGGGGGAGGGGAGGGTGGACAGGACTGCTGTAGAGGGAGCAGGGCTGCGGGGGTAGAGGAGTGGGCTGAGGCGGTATGGCTGTTGCAGGGGGCTGAGGGGGTTGGTGGTGGTGGTGGTGGTGGCACAGATAAATGTGTCATCACACCCGGAGATGTCAGGAATTAGTGCCCTACATCCTTCCCCTTAGGGCAACAGCTTGCCTGCCGCTGATTAAGTCAATACCCAACAATACATCATTCAGCATCATCTCCGCCACCGAGCGATAGCACAACACAACACAAGCCGCATCTCTGCAGCGCCACAGCAAAACACTACAGACGAGCACTCTGGCTCAGCCAAGGACACGGAGAACCCAAAAGCACACCCTCACATGTATGTGTTTTAGACTGTATATGTGTGGATGTACCCCTCCGCACAGGCCTCTATACACACTCATTTCCTTTGTTCTTTCTCTCTCTCTCTCTCTCTCTGTGTCTCTCTCTGTGTGTGTCTCTCTCTGTGTGTGTGTCTCTCTCTGTCTTTCACTGTCTCTGTTCTAATTTTTCCCTCTTTCACCTCTCTGTCACTATCCCTTCCCGGCCCCCTCCTTGCCCCCCCCCCCCCCCCCCCCCCCCCTCCAACCCCCTCCACCCCCTCACCCTCCTCGCGGAAATGATTTACACTCGCGCAATGATTGGATAATCTCCGCTGTCATTACTCTTAACATCTGCTCTGCCACAATGCTGAGGGCTTTTGGCTGCCACGCGGCACGCCACACCACGGTAACGCGCGGCGCAATGCGGTGTGCCGCCCGGCCGCTCTACCACGCACGCTTACAAGCGGCCCCGACGACAACGACGAGACGCGCCCGCCACCGACGGTTCCCCGCTCCCCCCCATTTTCTGCGCCGTTACGGCCAATTGGACGAAACGAGGACGAGAGATCGTCGCGGACGGCATGGGTGAGTCGGGCCGCGCCAAGCCCTAATTGCTGGAGCGGCCCGGCGCCGGCCGATGGTTATATGTCCGTGGCAGACTGCGGGAGATATGATCAGATGGTCAATGAGCGGAGAGGCCGTTGGTTACTGTGTGGATTTATGGGGTGGAACTGCACCGGTGCCGAGGCGACGCTCGTGGCATATGAGCTGCGGCGGCAATATGAAGCCTCGCTGCGAGTCAGCACAGTCTGGTTGAATTCGTTTTCCCACACACACACACAAATATGTGTTCACATACTCATATAAACAAATACCCACTTGCCCAGGGTTACTGTATTAGTTATTATGTTCAGCTAGAGACATATACACACACACACACACACACACACACACACAGACACACACACACACACACACACACACACACACACACACACACACACACACACACACACACTCATGCAGATGGATCTTATGCCTCATATTGAATATGTTCAGCCAGAGACCTCATAACAGCCTGTCTAACCTCTTGCAGAATCGAGATGAATAGCCACCGATTTCCCATTGAATGGCCAAATGTCTTCCACTGCTGCCGCCGGCGTCCTTGACCGCGGGACCACTCGCCCTTCCCCATCCAACCCAAACGGCGTGACATTTATGACACGGAAAAAAAGAGAGGAACAGACACACTCTCGTAAATGGCAAGCTCAATCTTCATCTCACATCGAAACATCGGCAATATGGCCTTCATAATTCCAGGGTTGTTTTCACCCCCGCCCCCACCCCTCCCCTTTCTCTCCCAATCTATTTGGAAAAGTAGAACAGTTTCTGAATATGCCCTTGTCTCCTTCAGGCATCTGGCTGACCTCCTTTGACCTTTCCCGTGTACACTGTCTCCCTCGCCAATCTCAGGATTTGTCCCTCAGAGGATAATGGAGCAAAATAACAACAAAACAACAGCAGTAAATAAATAAATCAAAAGATGGGTATCTTTATGGCATCTGGCAGTGTGCGTCACTGAATGCAGAGAGAGTGACTGTGGGCTGCACTAGGACGGGAGATGTCACCGATGACACTGGACCAGGAGCAGGTGATGGAGATGAATGACCTGTTTTTGTCATCAATTTTCCTCAACCGACCGATGGGGGAACACATTGTGACCCCCCCCCCCCCTACACACACACACACAGACACACACCCCAGCCACACATTCACACACACACACACGCATACACAGACACGCACGCACGCATGCATACACACACACGTACGCACGCACGCACACGCACTCACACACACACACACACACTCACTCAAACACACACACACACACACACACACACACACACACACACAGACACCAAACCTCGTCGCTGCAGGCCACCAGAGGCCATGCTGGCAGAGGCAGAAATGATGATTAAAGACAGGAGGAGCGGACGGCAAAATGGCGGATTAATGAAGGAAAAATGAAATTAATACCCGGCACGGCACGGTCCCGGCAGATAGAGACGCTGGAGTGAGGGGGAGGCGGTCAGGGTGGGCTCCCCCGGAGTGATCCGTGTTCAAGGTGACAGGGAGGAAAGTTCTGCCACTCAGTAGGGATGGGATACAGGATGTACAGCCCCCTGTGTCTGATTAACCTAGTTTCTATTGAACAAACTGGGTGTAATGATTACAAAATTGTATCATCAAATTAGTGATACTGTTTCTGCTATAGCTGGTTCCATACCACATAAAATGTTTCTGGACTTAATCATATTAAGGTTACTTTTTCAGATTGTCAGTCGATTCGATTGGAATTGTGTAATTTCTTGTGTAACTGTAGCTGGACCACAAGACTTGCTGACTTGACCACCCCGCCTCTACAGTCCGGCCCCAGGGTGGACTCTACTCTCATGCCTTCACACTGAAGCACTTCACTGACCTCGTCCTGTTGTGAGCTCAGAAATTACTCATTCATTGGCGGCGGAGCCATTAGTAAATCTTTAGTGGGTCCTGGTTAGGCATTACTGAGGCCTGTGGGCCATTTGGGTTACTGATCGCAGGAACTGGAGGAACACAAGACCTCTGTGATCCTTCAAGGCTGCATGCGAAGGTCTTTCTCTTTTACATTAACTCAGCAATGTGATGAGCATGGGTTGGTGTGTGTGTGTGTGTGTTTATATTAACTCAGCAATGTGATGAGCATGGGTTGGTGTGTGTGTGTGTGCGTGTGCGTGTGCGTACGTACGTGCGCGCGCGTGTGTATGTGTGCGTGTGTGTGAGTGTGCTTGCTTCCATATTTCTGTGCCAGTGTGATATCTAGACTTGCTGGCTGGGGGGTGTGAAACCGTTATGCGCTAAGGGGCCAACAGTAGGGGCTCCGGCAAGGCACTGAACACATGCCCCCCCTCCCCCCCTTCCTTCCCTCCTCCCCCCACACACTCCTTCTCTCCCCTACCCAGAAGCCTCCGGAGAATTCCGCCGCGCCGTCATGTGACAGCCGGCAGTGCTCCAGCAGGGCCCGGTGAGTCATGTGACCAGGCAGGGGGGCCTCAGGTGGACGAGAGCGTCTCATTTAGCTCTCCGGCACACCGGGGGGACCAGAGGGCCCCGCACGCCACAATGACAGGCAGATGAGCTCCTCCCGCCCCTGCAGACGGCAGCGGGAGGCCCCCCCCCCCCCCCGCAAAATGGAGGCCATAAAAACCAGCCGGCCGACCGGGGCCCCGGCTTTGGATGGGTGATGAAATGGCACAGAGGCAGCTGTTTCGCTGAGAGAGGTGTGAGCCGTTCAGCAGGGGGGATGTAGGCTTGGGAATGGACAGATGAATGGATGGATGGATGGGTGGGTGGGTGGATGAGTGCAGGGTGGTTGATGAACAGCAAAACTGGCCCACACGATCATTGCACACAAGTGCTGGAAGCAGCTGGGTCTTCCTTGTGACTGTGGGTGGCGAGAAGGACCTTTGCACCATTTCTTTTGTGCTCCTTTGTCAGCGCTAAAATGTTGGCAAACCAGTATTTTCTCTTCAGTTCCCGACAGGACAAACCCTTCATCTTTCAGAGAGTCTTACCAGTTCTAATGAAACTGCCCATCAAACACCAAATCACCTCAAGCTGAATCCAGTTCAACCAGCAGTCATGAGACACAGACAAAGAGAACGAGAGAGAGAGAGAGAGAGAGAGAGAGAGAGAGAGAGAGAGAGAGAGAGAGAGAGAGAAAGAGAGGGAAAGAGAGGGAGAGAGAGAGACCTCCTCATTGTTGGCTTGGAACTGAGATGCTCTCACACCCCCTCACATCCCCTCCCCATCCGGATGAGGCAATGATGGACTGGTGTCACAGAAGATGGCTGGTGGCCCCCGGCAATAGACCTGTTCCTGGTGACGTGTGTGTGTGTCTCTGTGTCTCTGTGTGTGTGTGTGTGTGTGGGTGTGTGAGCAAGGACACAGAGACGCAGACAGCGACAGGAACATGACGAGGGGAGCAGCTCACAGGTGTTCACCTCAAGGAAAAGCGGCGCTCGTGACAAAGATGTCTGACATTCTACATGCCTCTGCCTTTGTCGAGTGTCAGTTACGCTAAGCCCGATCTGTTGTCAGCTGGCTTCTTGTCCGCGTCTGCTGAGTTGACATGATGGATTACCCAGGCCTGGTGTTTTTACAGTCTCCCTATTCACTGTAAAAGGACTGTGAACCCTAATTGGTGCTTCTCCTTTTAATGTACACTGGCAGGGCTTAATGAGAGACAACAAAGAGTTTGAACTTTGTGCGCTTTTAATTAACAACACTAAAAAAAGCCCAGGATTCTGGGGATGCACAGGAATCTTAGTTTGACATGACAGTGTAATGTGATATTGATTGATGTTATTTTTTGTAGTCTGGTTCGCTTACTGCAGAGCATCTAGTGAGAGACTATGAAAGACATTTGCTTTGGTTACAGCTGTTTGGTTACAGTTTTAGTTGGAGGACATTCTGACCTTTAGTGATGACAAAAACACACAGCCAGCTAGACAAACACACAGACACACACACACACACACACACATGCAGACAGACAGACAAACACACACACACACACACACACACACACACACACACACACTTGGTTGGTTGGCTGCTGTTTACAAGCTTTCATCCTCCTCAATCTGTAATGAGCGCGGCGCACACATCTGTTCCCTCCATGTTTCCTGTTACCTGTTCCATTGTGGTGGCAACAGCCCCGCAGAGATGCGTTCCCCCTAATCAAAGCTGACTGGTCCCCTGCCTAACAGGAGCACGTACGCATCGACCCCCCCCCCCCTCCCAAATCTCAACCGAAACCAGAGCACCTGTGTCACCCGAGACTTCTGACCTCCTCCATGCGTGTTCTCCTTCTCCCTCGTCCCTCTCTCTCTCCCTCCCGTGCGCGCTCTCCTCTGCCCTCCTCCTTTTGTTGACGCCGTACGTGGCTCAGTGCAGCAGGAGCCGCTCACGCCACAGTGCATTGTGGGTCTGGCGAGCCACCGGAGTGTAATGGAGGAGGACAAGGGGTCATCTCTGGAGTTGCACTTTGGGTCGGCCACTCCACTGATGGGGGTCGGTGCTCTCCCCAGCATTAGGACTACTGGACTATGGACAAGCCAGGTCAACAACAAGCACATCTCTCTCTCACACACTCTCTCATATAGACTGAGTGACCTTATCCTGATACAATACAATATATACACAACAATATAACATAACAACATAACAATAACCATAACATGACAACAAATTCCTTTATGTTCAATTTGTGAAAATACATTAGAATTACATTTCATTCAGGGCAACTCCCCCTCATCGTATCAGTTGGTGCCATTTGGCATTACTAAACAGACATGTGAATCCCATCACTCTATTTTCTAACAAAGCCTGTAGGCATTTCATTTGTTCTATTGGCTTTTTTCCAAAAATACTTAGAGTAGCATGCAAGTAGACAACTATATAATGAAAGGGATTTAGAGTTATATGTTGCCGCAATGTTCTATAGAAATTACATATATATTACATATTCATGAGCAATTAGTCGGAAATGAAATTAGCCTTTTTTAGTTTAATTATGTTGGATTTTGACCTTGGCGCTATGATGCTTGTGATGCTGTGTGTTGTTTTGGTAATTATGTATCCCATAATATACAGAAGTGATGCTCAATAATTACTATGATTATGATAGAAGTAATCAGTAGATTGCAAAATAACAAAACAATAGTAACTCTAATATAGTATTTAGAATTGTAGCACATTTTAATTTGTCTGTTATGTTGTGCTATACTTCAGACTACCAATGACAAGTGGGATCCATTTTTTATCCAGTGATTTTGTTCTGTTGTTACCTTTATGCGTCTACAGGAGACAATACAACTTAATGAGAAGAGGGATCTTTTATCTAGACATAGCTATCACAGCTATAAAGGTGTAACGTCTGGGCGGATTTTTATGTCGTGCTATCATGAGCATATTTTGCATGACAGTTTTTCATATACACCCCTGACTGAATTTGTTTTATTCATATTTCCTTGCTTGCATATTTATGGAGATCTATGTGGTACATAAGATACATTATGAAAACTGTTTGCTTTTTTTCAGTCGGTTGTCTCCATTTGTTTTCCTTAATAAAAAAGGCAATCTGCACAGCCCCAGTCTATGTTAATATTCATATGTGAACAACAGCCATGATAATCATACAGGATCCATGCACTCACATGGGAGTCTGTGTGCATCTATTCCTTCCTGGACTGGTGGCACTTGTCTCCTGCTTCCTTGATAGCAACTGTGTAACATTGAGCGTGTGATTTTTTTCCTTCCTCCCCCCATTCGTTTGCAATTAGGAAATGTAAATCAGGCAGGTGCTGCTGGCGCCTATTGGAATTTTTATTTGTTTTACCTCAGGCATCTCCCTCTCTCTCTCTCTCTCTCTTCCTCCCTCTCTCTCTCTCTCCCTCTCTCTCAGCACCAACACCAAACAGGAGCTGTCATGGTGAGATGTTTCACCGGCAGCTTGTTGTTGTCAGCGCAATCAGGGCTCCTCCAGCGCCAAACCACTTCTGACATCCCCCCTGAAAGCACAGCGGTCAAGGCCCCTTCCCCGAGCAAGCCATCACTCATATCAACTATTTATCTTACGCATAGCCACTGCAGCTCCAACACTGAATTCAGTTCACACTACAGTATTTCATTCCATGTCTAGCTTCCTAAATCATTACATTCATGTTCAATTCACTTTAATTAGATTCATATTCTCATATTAATGTTAAACTAATGAGCAATTACCTATCTAGATCTATGCAGTATACAGGTCTGTAATGGCTGAGTTTATATGTGTTTGTGTGTGGAGGATGGGAGGTGAGGGCTGTCTGTGTGTGGTAGTAGTGTGCAGCGAGCTGCTGGCACGGTACTTGTGTATTCTTGATCAGGCGGAGACATATTGAAACCTTTTTGCGTTCCTCTCTTCCCTCTGTCAGCCTGGCGCATGTTGACATTTGGCAAATGCCTAAGGGCACTGGCGCGCCGTCACTCCCTTTCGCACACAGCTTCACTATTTAGCACAGGGCTGCACCTCCTCTCTAGTGTGTGGACACACACACACACACACACACACACACACACACACACACATATACGTGCACACACACATACACACACACATATACGCACACACACACACACACACACGCACATACACACATACACACGCACACACACACACACACACACATCCCAATGTTACCCATGACCCCTTCCCTAGTCTGCTTTAAAGATCCAGCTTGTGACACAACCCAGGATATAGTGTGTCTCATCGTAATGCATAGAATCCTCTTAATTTCAGATTTCAAATCCTCTCTCCTCTCCCCCCAGTAGGCTGTAGGAGCTAGACAGCAGGATCGTGAAATTGACTGATACATAATTTACAACAAATGGTATTATCATGCAAATGTTTGGACAGTTGGAATGTAACTTTTCCAGGATGACTGTAATATTCCAATTGGAAGCCCACTTGTGAGATTTATTGTGTGCTACTGTGCTACTGTGCATGTGGCAGTGTGTATGTGTGTGTGTGTGTGTGTGTGTGTGTGTGTGTGTGTGTGTGTGTGTGCGTGTGCGCATGTGTGAGTGCGCGCGTGCATTTTTATACTCCACTGGCAAGAGTCTTATTCCCACCAGCTGTCGGAATGCATAAAAAACAGGCTTGTTGTTAAGTCAGGGGCTTAAAACGCTGCCAAAAAGAAAGCTGAATAACAGCATTAATTCTGTGATTTGAGCCACCACTCAGACGCGCGTTTAAAAGTGCTTAAAAACTAGCAGCTGGTGTCAACAAGGTAATAAAGAGCGGCGCTGGGGAGCGCTCAGTGCGATTAGCAGCGGGGAGCGGGACGCCCGTGTTGGTTTAAACAGTGGCGGAGTGCGCGGCGGCGGCGGGCACACACACCCTGGCAGCGCCCGGAGGACGGGGGCCACGCTAGGCTGTGCCAGTGCAACAGTCACCAGCGCCTCAGGGCCCTCGGAGAAGCCCGCTCGCCCGCTTTTTTATGTGGCATATGTCTCGGGGCTGCACTCCAGCCCACTGCATGGCCTGCCGGAGCTTCCTCCTGCGCCGCCTCCATCAGACACAGTGATGTCTTGGATGCATCAGATCTGCACACTGTGTCAGAAGTCTACTTACAGCGAGCTGTTGACGTCTTGTTTTTTAACCTTGATGTTTTTTAATCATTTCCAGCTTTTGCATCTCTCGTTCCCAGTACAGTCATTTATGAAGTCTTAATTTGGTGTGGATTCAACAATATTTTAATGGTTTACAAACATTATCACCACTTACTCAGCAGAAATGACTGAAGTGTCTGATACAGTGCTTTCCTTTCAGTGTGTTCTGGATGCTTTGCTATAAACTGTCAATCATATTCATATCGTTTGAGTTACTGGGCGTGTAAGAAAGTCCTCCTTGTTTTAAAATAGTGATGCAAATGTGATGTAAATCATATGATAATAATCACAATGACTTCTTTCATCTGAACGAATATTTTTCAAGGGCATTTTTATTTCCCCTCTACACTTGCAATCCTATCGCACTCAACATTACTCTCATCCTTTCTCTAAAATGACTTTACAACAGGTATTTTCTGTCACCAAGACCTGAAAAAAACAACCAATGATTTTTCACCAAGTGTAATTATAGAGCATGACTTGCCCATAACAAAACAGTGTCTGTAAAAAGCAACAAACACAGCTTTGTGTGCATGCAAAAGCCTGGCATGCTCTTAGTTTTTCAGGGGCTCATCAGCAAGGTGGTGATGCCAACGTACGAGCGGGTACCTGCGAGGAGCCCAGCGCCCCTTCTCTCTGCTGGCGTCGGGGAGCGAGCGAGAGCGAGAGCGGCCCGATCGCTGAGGTTGTAATCTAATTTAAGAGTCAAGGCTTCGTTGGCCACGAGCCACAATGTGCATTACGCCTCTCCCTCACGGAGCCTCGTTTGAAACCGCCCGCCACCGTGTTGGGAAAGCCATTTGCAAAACTGCTCGTGCTCGTGGGGTTGATTTCATTTCTTCTCCTCCTCCTCCTCTTCTCTCTCTCTTGCTCTCTACCGCTCCTCATCCCTCTCTCTTTCTCGTGGGTGTTAAATTCAGCCGCAGTGATGAAATCCCCTCTGATCCCCCTAAAATCCAGCCCTTCTCGCCATCTCCAATGAGAATTTTCAATCTGTCAAATGGGATTGCAAGGTGACCCTTTAATGAGAGGAGGTATGACCTGAAGGGTGCAGTCATCTTTGCATAGCAATGGCCATTTTTTTACCCCAAAACATCACATCACCTCGCATGCAAACAGGACTGTGCTCATAATAAATGTATCTTTCTTTTAATCTCGACAATTTATGGCAGTTTGTCCTCCTCGTGCTACCATCTGCCTTGAATGTTTCATTAGAATGTGCATTATTAATACCAACCGCTGTATTTTACAATAGATTCATAAAATAATGGCCGTGTGCTAAAGGTTGTCTCAAGTACATCGCTGCGCCATTGTCCTGCAAGCACACTTTCCCCGGCGTCTCAACCTGGCTATTATATTAATTATCTTGTGCCATTGTTTGAGAGGGGATGGAGTGGGGTTCCGTTCAGTCCATGCTGAACACGGTGAACAGGCACTCTTCTTATCTCCAGCTGTAAAAAAAAGAGCTGTCCCTGCTGCGATGGGAAATCCTACTTGAATCCATAAAGATTATCTAAATGACTGCCATGAGTGTTTGTACTCCTAAAGCATGGCTTTGCACAAATGTCACCCTTTCCGAGGCCCGTTTGTCGATAGCGTAAGGTGATTATATCAGAAGTTCTCACGCTAGTCTCGTCCACCCAACCGCCCACCCCCCCCTGTGAACGTCCAGTCGTAACTTTATGGTTTAACAAACACACATTGTCAGCCGATCGAAACAGTAATTCAGCTCCGCTCCTTCGCACTGGCTCTGATGAGGTAAAATGGCAGGTAATGGAGGTCAATGGAGGTGAATTTGGAATGCATGCCATGATGGTACCCAGGGGGCTCCGTCGGGACCGCGGGTTGGGACATCCAGATCCTGATTCCGATTAGTTCCGACGGCTGCTAATCAGCACACGCACATGCTCTCCCCCCCCCCCCCCAACCCTACCCCCCCGCCCAAGAGGCGCCTATTAAGGACGTGAAAAACCTTCAGATGGGAAGCTCGCCGCGGATTCTGAGCGAGTGGGATTTTTTTTAAGGTGGAGGCACTACAGAGAATCTGGACCTTGTGAGGAGCCAGCTGTGGCTTTTGCGCGCACTGTTGTGACAGCAGCCGTGTGTCGGGGAAGGAGTGCGCTGATAAAAGGGGAGAAATAAAGGAGCTTAACTACATGCCTCTGCACCGAGCGGCACATCCCTCTTTTTTTTTTTTTTTAAAAAGAAGAGAAATGATAATGAACCTGGCTTGATAGAGTAATTAACTCCGCTAAATGAAAATCCCACGAGGTTCAGGGATGGAAAGCAGATGTTCTTTGAAATCCATTAAAGGGGGGAAACGTCTTGCGCGGGGCGCGTGAGCAGATAAAGGAACCTGCACAACCACTGCACAACACGCCAGCCGCTGTAAGCAGCCCCCCACCCGGCCCTCGCCTCCACACACACACACAGACACACTCACAAATACACACACACACACACACACACACACACAACCACGCCTCCCACCTTTTGTTGCAGGGCCCTTTTTATTTGGACACCGCATCTCTCCACCAGCTGGCGAGGTTCAACGAGGGTATTTTGAAGGCAACGTAAGAAAGGTAAACACGAAGCAAAAACAGCTACGTATCTCCACGCATGAACACAACGTCTGCGTCCGCCACTGGCAACCCACAGCGAGCTGGAGAAACGGAACAAAGGAAGGCGAGTTAATGTAATACTGGTTTGGATGTGGTAAGGAAAACACCAGGGCCCCCGCGTGAGCGTACCGGCTTGGCTCGGGGAACAGGGCTTTTTCGTAGGCCCCGGATGGTGGGGTCTTGTGAGCTCAGTGGTTGCAATGAAGCTGTCACTGCACATCTGTTGTTTCCGCACGCGTGTGTGTGTGTATGTGTGTGTGTGCATGTGTGTGTGTGCGCATGGGCGTGGGTCTGTGTGTGGACGAGAGAGCAATAAAGAGACAGAGAGAAAAAGAGAGAGAGAGAGAGAAGCTCTGCAGTGTGTGAAGCGTCAAGGCTTACACCAGCGGAGTGGGCGGGTGGACTCAAACAGCCTGACTTCACCGTTTGGCTGCGGCCCGGTGGACGATGGCAACATCAGTGGCCCGACCAGAGGCAACGGCTCTCTCTCTCTCTATCTCTCTCTCCACCTCAAACTCACACAGAGAGGAACCATCTGCTGCTCGGTCTGAACCCTGGAATGCACACCACTGTCAGGAGTCGTCCAAAGTGAGCGGCTGCTGCCTGACTCACACATGAAAGCTGCGACTTTTACTTTCTCCACTTTTCCACTGATAGGGAGCCTCACAATAGATATACAGCGGCCTGAATCTTCAATACATCTTTAGATAACTTAGGTCCAAAACACTCAACCTGTCATGCGATGAACACAAGCTTACGACTGACCCAGCTTCGAAATCATAACCGTATGTAAATTAAAATAAATATAGATGACAGACCCAACACTAATGTGTAAGGACATTAAACAGTTAAAAGGAATTTCAAAAACAAAACAAAGTAGCCTACACCACACGTAAGTGAGATGGATACCAGACTAGGCAGTGTGTGTGTGTGCGTGCGTTAGAATGGCGCACCTCTGTGTAAATTGGAGTGGTGTCTGCGTGTGACAGGGCGATGGCGTGTGCAGGGCGAAAGTGTCAGGCAGCTGCAGAATGCTGGAAGTCGAATCAGGATTTCCTCCACAGGGCTTTCCACTCCACAGAAGCATCTGGAGCAGCACGGGCTGGGCAGCGGCCGGCGAGTCTCTCCGCTGACTGGAGGCCCGAGTGCTGCCTGGCGTCCAGACGGACCCGGCCCACCGCGACGGCGCTCGGTAGGGAGGAGGGAGAGGAGTTGGATCTGATCCGGGTCTTATCGGAGTCGGATACTGCCAAGATGAATGTGGTTGGGGCGAGGATTGACACTGACACCGACTGCGTACACAGACACAAACAAACACTCTCTCTCCCCCTCTCTTACACACACTACACTCCTCTCTCTATTGTGTGAACACACACAGGCACGCACACAAACTTAATTGTTAACAGCAAACAGATGCATTTACTCAGTAAGAGTACATGAATTTATAGCACAATTATAACAACTGAATGGAAGGAAATTGTGAAATTGTCAAAAGTCTTTGAGTGCCATCACATGACTCTCATTCATACACAATCATTTGAGGCTTTAAAAAAGAAACACTTCCACTTTTTTTTCACCAAACACATGTAGCAACATTTGGAGAAATGAAAACCAGCTAGCCATGACACGGTCCTGTCACCTCAGTCCGGGAATCCAGCAGCTTGTGGTCACATCGCAGTGTCATCTGTGTGAGCGCTTCCTCGGTGATAAAACGAAACCTTGCCTCATCACTGGTGATCTGTCCCACCAGCGAGCTGAAGCCTCACTCGGGAGGGGAAACAGACACTGTCATTTCCCCTTCCATAGTGAACACATCCCTCTCACCTGACTTAGCTAACGCAGACCTATTCACTAGCAAACAAACACTAGAGCTAACACAGGCCTACCATCAACCAAACACTACAGTAGCCTAGCTAATGCAGACCAATTTACCATCAACCAAACACTACAGTAGCTAATGCAGACCAATTTACCATCAACCAAACACTACAGTAGCTAACGCAGACCAATTTACTATCAACCAAACACTAGCCTACAGTAGCTAACGCAGACCTACCAGTATTTAGCCAACTATCAACCAAACACTAGAGTAGGCTAGCTAATGCAGACCTATTTACCATCAACCAAACACTAGCCTACAGTAGCTAACGCATTTGGCCAACTATCCACCAAACACTAGCATACCTAATGGAGACCTATTTAGCCAACTATCAACCAAAGACTAGAGTAGCTAACGCAGACCTACAGTATTTAGCCAACTATCAACCAAAGACTAGAGTAGCTAATGCAGACCTACAGTATTTGGCCAACTATCAACCAAACACTGGCATACCTAATGGAGACCTATTTTGCCAACTATCAACCAAACACTAGCATACCTAATGGAGACCTATTTAGCCAAAACTATCAACCAAACACTAGCTAATGCAGACCTACTGTATTTACTATCAACCTGGCTAGCTGGCTGGTGCCAGAAGCTGTGGTGATGCCAGGCTGCCAGTGTACCTGATGTGTCCCTTGTGTCCTTATTTCAGTATAGCTGACCCCTGGATGCCCCCGGCTGGGCGCTGGAGCCTCAGCAGGGTGGTGCTAATGGGGAGAGTTGTGTGCTCTGGGCGCCGTCAGCTCACACCGGTCTAATAAACCAAAGCTTCCCTCACGGGCTTCGGTAGCCGTGGTTACGCTGCTGGCCGTAGCCACAGACCTCTGGGGAGAAGGTACAAGGCTGTCAAGTCTCTCTCTCTCTCTCACTCTCTCTCTCTCTCCCTCTATCCCTCCCTCCCATCTCTCTCTCTCTCTCTCTCTCTCTCTCTCTCTCTCTCTGCCCCTCTGTCCATAGCTCATTAACATTTTGCTGTTCCATTTTTTTGGACAGGAGTCAGGTCCACATGTAGCATCATTCTGTCATCGCTTAGTTTCGGCAGAGAACAAGCCATTTGAGTACATCAGGAGCTGGCCGCCACCGAGCATTCAACGTGTTTTGTAGTGGTTCCTCAAAGCGCAGACAGGCAGCACACACAGACATACACACACACACACGCTCTCCATTTGGCGGCGCTCATCTACGACACACACACAGACACACACACACACACACTCTTCATCTGTTGCTGACCACACACGGCTGCCATGGAAACCCTCATAATGGTCCATTTAGAGTCGCCACGGGACGGTCTCTCTACCTGGTGCCAGGGCGGAACAGTCTGATAACCTTTTCCCCAGCAGCACGTCCACTCAGGGGCAGCAGCAGGCACGGCCTGAGACGCACTCTTTCTCTCTCTCTCTCTCGTCGCCCAGACGCCTCCTAATACCCCCACACTGCAGCTTTTAGTCATCTACCACCCTGTGTCCACATTAACAAAAAAGCTCTCTCTCCTCTCAGGAAAGTGTTTTAGTCTATTCAGTTGAGCTAAAGAACAAAATAAGTCTAGACTGAAATCGATTCATGGTTATGTAAAGAAAAAAGCTCTGGCTGGTACAAGCTGGTACATTTTGTGTTCACAGTTACAACTGTGGATCCATCAGACTCTGCATTCAGTTTTAATGCCGAGGCCCTGTTGAAACATAGCCTTAGCTGCCCTCGGGCTGTTCTGGTTAATATTAGCTAGTAATCATTAACAATTTTAGGCAGGAAACATGTTTCCATTGGCCCAAGCCCAGACATTTGGATGCCCTTGCTCTGGTAAGTTTCTTTCTCATGCTTCTGGCCTGACTTCATCACATCCTTGTTGACATTTGAGGGTCATGACAAAGCCTCACTTTCTCTCTCCCTCCCTCTCTCTCTCTCTCTCTCTCTCTCTCCCACTCTCTCTCTCTCTCACATTGTCGGCGCGTGAGCTGGTGGGAACGGCGGCGTGGGGAGTGCAGAGCGGCACCATCTGCCGCGGAGCTCGGAGCAGATGATAAAGTTAGCAGCGTCGTCAACAGAGGCGTCTTCTTCCCGTCACGTCCTGCACCTCCTCCCTCCTCCTCCCTCCTGCTCGCTCCGCCGCTGCTGCTGCTCCTCGTTCCTTCTCGGCCTCTTTTGTCTCCCTGCCTTCGTCCTGTTCGGTCTTGCGCGGGCCGGGTGTGAGCGTGACTCAGATGTCCAGCTGAGCGCTGCTGACCAGGCCTGGCCACGAAAGCGCCGTGGGGAGGTGGAAAAAAGTACTACTTGGAGGGGCGTGGGCTGGAGTGGTTATGTGTGTGTGTGTGTGTGTGTGTGTGTGTGTCAGCAGGTGCCTGGCTGTCTGGACGACAGGGTGGAGGAAGTCTCTGAAATGAAGACACACACATTAGTCCCCAAAAACAGTCTCGTTTTGTCGGAAACATCACCTCGGATACTTACTCACAGGGTTCTGTCACTAAACGATTGGGAATGTGTTTGCTGTGAGTAGTTTGCGCTTAGTCTGTCAGTTCAAGAGCAGCTTTGTTGAGCTCAGCAGACATGATGTCTAATGCAGTTCTCATTTTGAAGCAGACTGAAATAACACAAGCACTCCTTTCTATTGAGAAACGACATGACTATAGTGTGTAGGAGCTATAGGCCTAGATTATCTGAAGGCTGTGCAATGGGTTCAAAACACCCTTTTATGAGTGTTCCAAGAGCACATTCTACAGACAAAAGACAAAGAAGAATTCTCAGTTTGAGTCTTTTTGGCGATGGTAATTTTATGCCTTTGTGTAAAAGTTTGGGAAAAGTGAAAAAAAAGAAAAGAAAAAAGAACAGAACTTTCATCCCCTGTGGTGAGGATATATTACTTTGTGCAAAAGAGGTGATGATATTAATGTTTGAGTTCGCAGGTTCGAACCGTTCGCAGTCCAATCAGTGTCGTAATTACTTCAGCCCAGGCACCTAATATCAGATATGTCCCAGAGCGCGATATGTGCATTATCACACAGTAATGACGTCCAAATCTCTAATGGAGAGAAACGCACAAATGTACAAAAGTGATAGAAATATCCTTGACCAGATTGCCGGGGGGTATAAGCATCATAGAACCCCCTGTAAAAATGGCTGCACATCTCTGATACCAGGGAGTGGGAGCAAAGCTGCGTTGGGAGATATTTAATTAAGACAACACTTCAATTAACAGCTCAATTAGCCAAGGTAATTAGAAGCTCGGTTGGAACAAAAGCTGACACAGTCGCGAGTCCCCGCGCAGGTCGGCACAGAGGCTGCATCCAGCCACCGGCCACCGAATCACTGTCTGCCTGCCGAGCGGCTTTTTGTCACCGCGCGCCCGAAGGAGAGAATGAGAGCAGAGCGTGCACTTTTTTTTCTCTCAACCCCCACTGCCCCCCCCTTTCCCCCAAAACACCTTCACTCCACACCCCCGCCTGCCCTGCCCGCGATGTTGTTCAAAGAGTGCCCATGAATTTTACATGCTAATTCCCAAATCATTAAAGGCTCTTTCCACTGAATGGAATTAACCTGAGTTTGGCATCCACCCCCACCCCACCGCACTGCACCCCCCCAAGCTAACGCTCCTGTTCTCCCTCGGTGCCTCTCACTCCCCCCACCCCCTCCCATGTCCATCCACCCAGAACACAAACACTTCCACCTGCACAGCTGATCTCTCTTTTTTTAACACACACCGCTGTTTAAACATTTACAAGGGCCCTTTGTTTCAGATGAATATGTACCCATGGCTTACCGAGTGGGCGGGGGTGGGAGGGTGGGTCTTGACCCCTGGGGGGTGGGGTGGGGTGGGGGTGGGATGGCAGACAGTGAGGTCTCTCAGGTGCCTGTCTCTCATGTGGTGGCAGGGGTGCCCTGTCTATGTTTAGGCCTGCCCCTCCCTCCCTCTCTCTCTCTCTCTCTCTCTCTCTCTCTCTCTCTCTCTATCTCTCGCTCTCTCTGTCTCTCTCTATCTCTCGCTCTCTCCCTGTCTCACCTGGCACTGGTCAACCCCCACTGCCCGCGCTCAATCAATTAGGAGCGCGGTGCCAGCAGGTGAGGCGCCCAATTAGCTGGCGCTGTGCATAGGCCCCCGCTCCTCCTCCGCTCAGCATTAGGCCCATTAGGGGCGCAGGAGCACACCTGATGACACGGCTGTCAAGGTGGGAGACGGGGAGAGGTCATGACCCGCTGGGCACCAGGGGGGAGGGAGGCGAGGCTCCTGCCCAAGCACAGCGCTCTCCCTGGGGGAAGTGTGAGTTTGGTGAGGGGGGGCGGGGGTGGTCGTGGTTGGTAGTTGGTATGCCTCGAATGCGATTCACACATACTGTTTCTTTAATTAGGGGGCTGCTGCATGGGGAAGACCAGTGCAATCCAGTTTAGACTGACTACGCTGGCTAACAACGTACAGCTTCAGTGGTGCTCTCTCTCCAGGAGACAAATAATGGCACAGCAACACAGAGGCAATCCTGGAGAGATTTTTCAGACCAGTTAATTTGAATTTATCCATATTACTCTGTATTATGTATGTAACTACTAAAATAAATGTTTGGACCACATAAAAGACATTACTGGGATATGTAAATGCATAGATGTAGGGCTTTATGTGGATAATATCTAGAATAAAAAAATCAGAGAATTGGAAATAATTTGATGGCAAAAAAAAGACAACATTTCAATATCCAAGAACCCGCCTCTCCCCCCTCACAGCACCGGAACTCACAGTTTCGTAAATCTTGTGACAGGATGAGTTGCTGCTCGTGGACAACAGTTGAACACCACAGACTGTTGCCACACTCAGCCCGCACTTCCCTCTGTGTTACTTCATTGGCCTCCAACAGCTGTGCGCCCCGACCGCTATCGGCCCACTGCAGGCCTGCCTGCCGCACACCATGTGATGCGACTGGGCGCCGAGTGGCCTCGTGGTGGCCCGACATCCCGGCTTCCTGTCTCAGCAACAACACCCCCCCCCCCCCACACACACACACACCCTACACACACACACACACACCCTACACACACACATACACACACAGTGTCGGGCCTCACATCCCACTGCTAATCTGGAGCGGCGCTCTTCCTGCCAGCTGCTACTGGTCATACGTGGCCCATTTGAAAAGCCCAGGAAAGCAGCGCCACTGATGCCAGCGCGCCAGGCCCACATTCACAACTGGTGCGTGTGTGTGTGTGTGTGTGTGTGTGAGAGAGAGAGAGCTGCTGGCACACACACACTGTTGCATGAGCCAGAGCGAATGTTTTATGCTAGTAGAGGATATGTGGATTTGTTCATTAGGGATCAACAGATGATGACAGTTATGAATGCAGTTACCTGCCTGCTCCTCAAGTCACCAGAGCAATGATAAACGTATAAACATAAATAATAGTCTTAGACCATGAATGGCTCCGTATGTGTCCTGGCAGATGTCTTCTTTACAGTCATCTTAGGGAATTCTGGCTATTGAAACCACAACATAGTACAATAGTCAGACATACCAGATGAAGAGTTACTGCTAATCTAAAATAATCACTAAGGTGAAGCTGTTTATTGAGTTATCTATAAATAGGATGTCCTTACAGTAAATGTTTTTGAGACTCTGAAGCCTTACTGTGACTTCCTCATCTTGTTCCATCACACTGATCATAGGGCGGTGATGCTAGTCAGCAAGAGCGAGGGAGAGAGAGAAAGAGAGAGAATGCCCCTGGTGAGTCACTGAGTCATGGAGAGGGGAGGCAGGCAGCGTTGTGGTTATCCATTCGAGCAGTTAACACAATGGCCCTCTGTTGCTGAGGCTGAAGCTCACAGCGTAGCATGGGCGGCGTGCTAACAATCATAATTCAGAAATATTGCTCATTGAATTGTTTATGCACCAAAAAAAGGAGGAAAAAAAGACGTAAATAATACATGAAGGGAAAGGCCGCTGGTCTGCGGGCGGGAGACGCCACGGAGGAGGCTCAGAAACACAGGGAGCAGAGAGAAATAGGTCAGCCATTTTGCCCTGGGGATACCTGCACAGTTTTGCATTTTAATGGCTGATACAGAGGCATCTTGTGCTCTCGCCCTCTCGCTTTTTCTCTCTCTCTCTCTGTCTTTCTATTTTTTCTGCCACTCCTCCCTGCTTTCTCCCCAACAGCGGTGGTCTCGCTTCTCCTCCGGTCTCCCCCCTTCCTCTTTTTTCTTATTGGACATTAATAATGATAATACAGAATGTGGCTGCTTAAAAATGGATCGCGTTCATGTTTATTTGTAGGGGGGAGAGAGAGAGAAAGGGAGAGGGAGTGAGAGTGAGAGAGAGAGGGAGTGAGAGAGAGAGAGAGAGAGAGCAGGCTATGGAGAATTCCTGCAGAAAGTCCTTTAATTAGCCCGAAGACATTCCTCTGGCCTTCGCGCTCCCTGAATAATGCATGGCCTTTTTAATGAAGTGTTTTTGTTGTTTTACTTCAGTAGGATATAGGTTAAAATTAGCATAGTCCTGTGTCTGCATCTTAATAGTGGGGTGGCAATAAGGGATACCCCCTTGTTTACTGCCTCCAACTGGCCGGCTCAGTCTTTTTACGGCCCCAAAGTAATAGAACAATAAAATGACCGGCAGCTTACCTGAATTAATTTACTGGAGTGTTTAGCATACAGTGGAGAATTGTACTTCAGAGGGACGGATGTGAAGTGTGGGGGCTACAGACGAGAGGTGTGGGTAGCAGTTACCACTCGTGTGCTTTGCTTTGAATTGGTAAGTGCATTTAGGATGAAGATACTGACAGATACTGGACCGTGACATGCTTGTAAAGCCACTGCAATTGTTTGATGGTTTGATATTGTTTGGATAGGAAATGATGTTTTTTTTAAGGACACTACCTCTAAAACACTTTAAAGGTGAACAGCAAAAAATTAATTTAATCATTTATTTCAAGTATATTTCGAAATGCAGTGGCGTGTACAGTATTTTAGGTCTGTTTTCTGCCAAAACCACTAATGGTGGTTAACACATTAATCAAAGGCCAAAGTTCTTAGCAAGATCTTGGTTTCTTGGTCTCTGTTTTCACATAGTTTGACACAAATGGATTAAGATTGAGACTACAGTGAAGGTTGAACATTCCAGTCATTCAAGCATGCAGAACAGTCGCTAATCCCGTAGCCATGGAGCTTTCATCTCCATCACCTTCAGAGAGCCAAAGCTCACATCCCCGACCGACATCTCGAGTGAGGCTTGGCCACAAGGATAGGACATATCTTAATTCTCTGTAATGGCATGTATCAAATTCCTACCTGGAGTGAATCACAACAAAAACTCACAACTAATTTCGGTCGTCACCAAAAAAACAAAATGATGATTAGGGGAAGTTATAAAGGTGGATAGGTATTTTATCTGGTTGCACCAGCATCTAGACGAGGCCGCACGGTAGAGACAAGCTGCCTGTCAGTGTTAGCTTGCTATGCTGGACCAGAATGGCAGCCTCATTACACACTTCTCTCAGAGCTCACTTGAATATGTTTGCTATTCGGTGAGAAATAGTTCTCACTCAAAATGTGTCAGTCAGTTTTTGTTTTGACAAAATGAAGAACTGCAACAAGCCAGCTGACATTGTCACTGCTTATGCACCTCATCTGACACAAAACTGTGCGGTTCAAACTTATGACAATCACCCTGTCTATTTTTACTATCCCAGTCCCTAGGAGGAGAATTAGCTCTCAAGTGTTGGCGAATAAAATACATGCTAGCTGGAATCCACTAAGTATAATTACTGTCTGCTTTTAAAACACAACTGTGGACCATCCACTATATGCAACCCAATAAAAACACTGCCTGGCTGACAATATTAATACTTTGTCTTCTCTCCTATTCCAAGATGCCACAGTGCCTTGCCATATATTAGCAATGGAAAGCAGATGGAATAATCTGAGATGGAGCAATTGTCTTATCTGATATTGTGGCGCAGTCCCGGTATTGGGAAATTGTGTCTCGGTAATTGACTCTGTGGTTTTCTTTCTTTCAAGGACTTATCTTGTTTTTTTTTTGTTTTTTTTTTAGCAGAGCGAAGATGGGCCATATGACTGTAAGCTCACTGAATTATTTAAAGCAGATCTTGCGATGGCGGAAGATTCAGACAGCTGATTTTTGGCAGGCGTTTGAATACCTGTCAATTTGCACATTCTGTGCTGTCTGCCGGGTTCAGAGAACTCTCGTTTCCAGGTTGGCTTCAAACTATGACTGGCATGAGACCAAGAAAAGTGCAGTCACAAGACTTTTTTACTCTGTGAGCTTACTTCACAGATCCAAAGTATGCCTGTAAGTCTTTAAGTATGACGGCAGAATGATTTCACAAGGTCATCTGGTCATATGACTGTAAGGACTGAGACAAATGAAACACATTATTTGATCGCTTTAGTAGGCCCATAAAAGAGCCTGACACAAATTCTTTTGTAGTCATGACAGAAACAATATAACATGAAAATAACAAGCAAAAGAGAATAGAAATGATATTACAAATATACCACGACCATCACCATATAAAGGGACGTGTGTGTCAGATATCGCAACGTTTACACCAAAACATTACATTACTATGTTTCCCTTATTTCCTACATGGTCTGGTTTGTTTCAAAGCAATAAAACAATAATGTCTGGGAAGGGAAACGAAGACTCTGGGATATACGGCAATTATATGAATGATTACACAAGGGCCTCTTCACAGTTGAATACTCTACTCACAGTGCATTTGCCAAGGCCAGCCAATAAATATACATCACCAGCATATCAGTGTGTAAATGCACAAGCGAGTAGTAGTTAGCTTGCTAGCAGGAATGATTTTGGATGGATTTGGTTCCTCGAGCTCAGTGGTTTGTTCAAAAGAGGAAAAAAACACAGTTAGAACAAAAAGAGTATTACCTATCAGTTAATTAAATTTGGAAGAAACAGTACAGAGTTCTTCTTATCGTCACCTTCAGACAATCACATTAACTCCCAAGTCTCACTTTCTTTGTGCAAGTTTCTGAAAGCTTTAACAGAACAAGTGATTGCTGTCATTTCACTGGCATCACCTAGATCTGGAAGGTGTCACATGGGCCCCCTACTGTCAGCTATGGAGGAGTCAATCAGGGTTCGGTCCTTCGCTTGAGTAGATTGGCATTGTGCGCCTCTCTCCAGCCCTGGGTTGGCTCTCGTGCTTCATGTGCTGCTGATTTGGACTGTCACCTCGTAAGCTGGGAGTCAACAGGTGCAGCTGCCATGATGCCAGTCCCAAATTGTCTTTTGTTCACATCTGGCACATTGTAGGGAGCAACAAACTGGCTCTGACTTTTGGATGAATAAAGACTGCCGGACTCTCGTGGTCTCCTCAGGTTACCCCCGCAGAGGAAATTCCCTGAGAGTTTCTAGAAGCTTCTGCAAAATAGGGAGGTGAATCACATGCAGAGGTGAGTTATGTGGGGCTTCCTCGGGACCACAAGACAAATGACCAATTACTTCCTGGAGACGGCTTTCATTTCTATCGAAAACTGCGTGGCAAACTCTGAGGCACTGACAAATATTACAAATTGAGTAAATGTTGCTTGTAAATATATACTTACAAAACCATCAAGGGGGGATGAGAGAGCAGCTTCACAGAGTGCTCGCTGAGAGTGCTTAGAGGAAATTATTCGCAGGATGCTTGCCAGAGCTCTTGAGAAACAGTTTCCCACAGAAAGAGGACGGTGGGTCATTTGGTTTCTCGTGAGCACATGAATAAATTTGCTTCTTCTCCTACCTGTGATTTTCAACCCTCCTCATGTTGAACAACCACAGATCTGTGTGTGTGTGTGTGTTTGAGGAACGCTGAACTCTAAAGACAGTTAGATAATACAATTGTGAATCAATCCTCTTTTTGGTTTTCTTTGCTCGTTTCCTACAGAAATCATCAATGGCTTTTAGTTTTTCCCCACGAATATGAAATGGACTATGTGAAGGCAGCTGCTCTTGGAAGCATCAGACTTTTTGTTGGAGACAA
>NC_085013.1:12440016-12596167 GCF_963854185.1 Sardina pilchardus
CACTCTCCCATAGCTGCAAGGCGAGTCACCTTCAAAGGGCTTCCTACTGTCTCAACAGAACCACCCACCTCTAAGAACTACGTACCATAGCTGGCCATCACCGAAGGCTCATTGCCATTCATGTCACTGGAAATAATGTAACCAAAGGCTCGTTTCCCCCCTATACTGCTGGAAATAATGTACCGGCGTGTAATTGTAGGCATGTGTAAAGATGGATTGGTCCCATAAAGTGAGGTATCTGTATTGATTGGCTTTATGGCTGCTTTATGTTGACGCTAATCTGGTGCTGGGTGCAGGTGAAGCATGCTATCGCTGGGAGCCCTTTTCAACAGCCCCCCCCCCCCTACGGAGCCTGGTATCCGGCTGTGAATGTCAGCGACTGCGCTGAGACCTTTAGCTTTTTATGTGTCTCCAGATCCCTGTCTCACTGTGTGTGTATAGGAGTGTGTGTGAGTGTGTGTGTGTATAGAAGTGTGTGTGTGTGTGTGAGAGAGAGAGTGTGTGTGCCTTTGTGCTCGCATGCCTGCGTGTTTGGGAGACACATCAGTGTGAATATTAATGATTGATCACCAGTGTCGTGCCAGTGCATAAATATTAATATGCAGGAAGGCTCTCTCTCTCTCGCCCGACCTGTTCCCCCCCACCGCCTCGCCTCCGCGCGGGCGCCCCCCCGACGCCCCTCGGCCTAATAAACGCTCCCATATTCCAGACATGAGTCTGCGTGCGTTGCGACTGCCTGGTGCGTGTATGTGTGTGTGTGTGTGTGTGTGTGTGTGTGTGTGAAAGTGTGTGTGTGTGTGTGTGTGTGTGTGCTCATCCACCCTCCTCACACACACCCTGGTGCGTTTGGCCTCCCCAGGACTTTCCATCCGAGGCAGCCAGTGGCGGAGAAGAGGACGCGTCCCAAATCGCTCCCTTCGCAGTTTGCGTCCTGCGGAGGCCTGGTCAGCCATGCTGTACTTCCCCACTTGGAAAGCCCTGAAGACTCAGAGAGATCACACTGCTCTGATAATGAGGAGTTTATGATGCAAGCGCACCCTTATCTAGTCTATTGGCCTGTGCTGTTCAGAGCTGGGCAAAAAACTGTGAGCTGCTTAGGCAATGTTTTTGCACATGCACAGTAGACATACTTTAACAGGCCTCATAGGCTTGGCTTGCCAGTGCTAGGGGTTCACTTTTTTAAAAAAAAAAAAAAAGCACCTTAGTCTTCAGGCCTTGTTTGAAAAGACTGTCTCCTCGAAGCCATCTGGAAAAAAGCACTCATCTTGTCTGCCCCTAGTGATGTGAACACAAGTGGGTTGGCCAATGACTGACAGAAAAGAACAGAGAGAAAAAGAAGAGACAGAAAGAGAGAGAGAGAGAGGAAGAGAGAGAGAGTGAGAGGAAGAGGAAAAGCACTCTGATGAAACTCCTCTGTGCGCTGAGCTCCGGAAGCTTGCGGACCCAGATATAGCAGGTGAGAGAGGCCTTCCGGGACTCTCCCACCCACCAGTAGCGCTTTGAAGAGGGTACGTGTGTGTGTGTGTGTGTGTGTGTGTGTTTACGTGTGCAATTGGAGAGGAAGTGTTTGTGTTTGTTCTCAGATACTAATACACCAAAAGCCTTCTATCAGGTTTGGCCTCTAGTCCCAAGATATGTTTCCTCCTGGGCTTTCCCTCCTCTTCCCCTCCCCTCCCCTCCCTTCCTTGTTCATCTGTTCTTTCTTCTCGTTTCTCTCGCCGTGGCTGGCTAGTGTCTGCACTGCTATATGCATAACATTGTCAGAGGAGAGGTACCAGCACTAGAAATACTTAGAAGAGTGTGACAAGGACAATCTCCATGTGTTCTCATCACCTGCTAGTTTATGATTTTGAATGACAGCCCATCATTTAACCACGTCAGCACCAAGACCATGCTTTTCCTCCATCTCTCTCACACACACACACCCACCCACACACACACACACACACAGACACACACACTCAAGGTTGAACGCCCTCTCCACCGTTAATGTCAAAACTTCTTTGATGGCGCAACATGTTAACGCCCATCTGTCATGTACCTGATGTGTTTTATATCAAATATGCTGTATGGGGATCCACAACAAAGGGGCTGCCTCTCAACCGGCGTGAAATAGATGTGTCTTTGAATGCCCATCAGCCCACTGTCAGCGGCTGACATTTGTTTGAAAAGTTGATTGTTTGAATGCCAGTGCGATCATTTCCATATGTTGTGCAACACGCCGCGGAAAAGTTTCACTTCAGAGTGCCTATTTTGAGAAGCTCTGTTCTGGGTAAAGATCACTGCACCATTCTTCAAAGCCCCAGCATCAACTCTGACATTTCTATTCTCTTTTATATTACGGCTAAAAAAAACTCTTCAAAGCATTACCTGCTCCCTAATGGCACTGTGCCTTTTATGCCCCAGCTTTTATTTCAAGTCTGACAGGTTTTTTTGGTGCGCGGAAAAAACTTTTACACCATTTAACCTTCTGTCACACTAACGGCCACATTTTGCTCCTTTTGATAGATATCATTCTCATGTGTGAAGATGTGTGTGCAGTGCGTTTAAAGATGGTGGAACTCCTCAGTGATGGCTGTGCTGCTCAGCCCTGGGTCTCCTCCTGTTGTCCCCTCGTTCCCTCGTTCCCTCGTCCCCTCGCCCTCCCTCCTCCTCCGTGCTGCCTGGTAAGGTGACGAGGGCCTGAGCCCTCCTAATGAGGCCTCGGAGGGCCAGGCGCGCGTCACTCCGGTGGGCCGCTCAGGCAGAGGTGCGCGCGGGCCGCCGCTAATGAGACCGTAAAAACACTCACCTGCTGCACGCCGGCCGCCCGGAGAAGCGCTGATGTCACACCTGAGGGACAGACGACGGGGGGGGGGGGGGGGGGGGGGAGGGGGGAGGGGTGGAACGAGCATGACGGTCAGGCGACAGAGAATGGCCAATTAAACTGTGATAGCAGCACCCTACTGAGATGAGGAAAGACGCAGGAGGAAAGAGAGAGAAAATAGAGAGAGAGAGAGAGAGAGAGAGAGAGAGAGAGAGTGAGCGACAGGGAGAGAGAGAGAGAGGTGATTTTGTGTAAATCGGCGAGGCGGGTGCGATTGGCGGAGAGAGAGAGAGAGAGAGAGGGAGTGAGTGAGCGAGTGAGTGAGCGAGCGGGTGGGCGTGAGTGAATCTGTCAGCTGTGCTTGGCTCCTTCCCCCCCCCCCTGCTCGCCGCTCTGGCCCGGCGCAGGTTTCCAAACAAACTTGCTGAAACATGTTGCCTGCTCGGCCCCCCCGTGCCGCCAAACCCCCCCTCCACCCACCCCCACCCCCCTCCCTCCCTCTCCTCCATCCCCTCCTGCTGAGCACCAAAGCTGCGGGCCACAATGAAAGCAGGTGGCAGAGACGGCGGGGCCCAAAAAGAATGGGCAGGGAGAGTGGGCGTCAGGCGACAAACAATCCCAAAAATCCCCACTGACCCCCCAGCCTTGGCTCCGCTCACTGCAGAGAGAGAGAGAGACAGAGAGGGAGAGAGAGAGAGAGAGAGAGATGGACAGAGAGAGAAACAGACAGAGGGAGAGAGATGGGCAGACAGAGAGGGGGAGATAAAGAAATCGTTACCACCACACAGCTTTGTTAGCTTTTGGTTGTCGTTTCGCTAGTTGCTAAGAGAGGGAAAAGAATAGACAGCAAGTGTGTAGGGGGGAGGGGTGTGAGTGTGTTTGTGCCTATGTGTATATAATGTGTGTGAGTGTGTGTGTGTGTATCTATCAAAGAGAGCAAGTAATAGTAATCTGTGGAACAGGTCTAGTTGAGCGGTGGAAAGCTGGGTAGTTTTTCCTTCGCTGGTAGAGGGACACCTGTAGCCTCAGGGGCCACTGGCCTCCATCAGATGTTAACGAGTGGAACAGCAACAGCAGAGAGAGAGAGAGAGAGAGAGAGAGAGAGAGAGAAAGAGAGAGTCTCTGATGAGGCTCACAGCTCTGTTAACTGATTTTCACCTCGCCGCTGCAGCAGCAGGTGCAGCACTGCTCTGAGTTAAGGAGACGCAGGGCGAGATGGAGAGAGAGAGAGAGAGAGAGAGAGAGAGAGAGAGAGAGAGAGAGAGAGTAAAGCAGAGAGTGAACGAGGCAGAGCCTGAGCGCCTGGCAGTTGGTCTATCAGAGCAGGTGAATTCCACTCTTTGAACAACACTCAGTCTAATCTTGATATTCTTCTGATGATATATGCTATGACGACAGTTTCGTTCTCAGTCAGCCGGTATGAGAAGTGCAGCTAATACCATGATTGATCAATCTCGCCTCGTACGCACACACAGACGTGTGGAAACGCCTTGCCACAGACCCGCCTGAGAACACCTGCTCCTCTCGCCCCAACCGTTTACCGTTTCGCTGACGGACAGACAGGCAACCCCTCATGCCAACAACAAACAAACAAAACTAGCAAACAAAAAAAAAAAAAAACGTCAAAGGCCGGCAGGTGCCAGCGTTCAGTTTTAACCGCGCTGGCCACTTGAGGATCACTGAGCTACTTGGCAACCGTGAGCAGGGAACAATTTCAGCCACCTTAACCCCCATTTCCACCAGTACGCTCACAAAGCCAAGTGTCCCACCATTTTTGGACATTGTTCTCTAATGTATATGGAGGAGAGGAAATAGCAGGAGAGATATGGAGAGAGGGAGGCCCAAAGAGAGATGTGATTTTCCACAGAGAAGGATGGATAGAGAGAGAGAAAAAGAGAGAGGGAGAGAGAGAGAGAATTTCGACGGCCGCTGGTCGGGTCCAAAAATAACAAAGAACAAAGAGGAATAAATGAGTGCGTTTTGAACACAGGCTACTGGTTTGGCAGCGGCAGGCGGGAGCGGGAGCGGGCGGCGGAGCTGGGAGCCGAGCGGCCGTCCACACATCTGTCCGCGCAGCACGGGGTTCCAGAGACACCCACGGAAGCGGGCTTAACCTTCTCTCTCCCCCCAGCACCTGTTCATTAGCATGGCCCCCCCTGCTGAGACGCAGCCATTCGTACTCCCTCTCTCTCTCTTTTCCCACCTCCTCTCTCTCTTTCTCTCTCTCATCCATCTCTCATCTTGCTTAGTTTATATCTTCCTCTCTCTCACTCTCTCTCTCTGACTGTTTAACTGTCATGTTTCATATATTTTTCGCTCCATCCATCTCCTCCTGTCTTTTGTACTGTTACTTTTACTTTCTTTCCCTCTATTTCCCTTTCTCTTTCTCTCTCTCTCTGTCCCCCGCAGTACACACACACACACACACACACACAGGCAGCAAGCCTTTGGGAGCGTCCTCTTCAGTGGAATCTAATCTAGCATCTGATTCAGGCCACGTTGACTGGGACGCTAGCGCCACTGAGACACGCGGCCAACTCAGTTGGAGGGGGAAGAAACGGGATTGATGAATTGTATCTATAATAGTGCACTGCTTCCCCTAGTGATTCTTGATTTCCGAGCGGCGGCGGCGGCACTTTTTTTATTTATTTCTTTCTTTTTTTGGTCTTCCACCGCATGTCGTTTGAAACTTGAAATTTGCCATCAGAGCTGTCTATATCAATCAGAGCTGGCCTCCTTTCCAATGGCACACTCGTTTATTAGACAACAAGAACAAAAAAAAGGGAAAGTGAAAAAGATGTGTATTAATCTTACTGCGCTGTGCCAGGCGGTGTCCTTGAAAACTGGCATAAAGCAGTAACTCATAAAGGCGCTCTCGCCGGCTCATTTCTGTTCTTCTCCACAAAGGGCTCTGGTGAATGTTATCCATACTTTTGTGGCATCTCTTTTGAAGGTTGTTTCTCATATTATGCTTAAATGGGCCTACAAGTCATTTATATATTCTTAGTGATGAAGCGAACCGTCCTCCATCATTCACAGGGGCGTTTAATTAAGAGCAATTTCAACGAGCGCCAAAACATGTGGAGGGCTAATTTCCCTCAGTCTCTCGTTCTGGGGGGCCTCGGCTTTCCCCGAGTCTCTCATAATCCCAGTGCCCTTGTTGACTTGCATTCTGCACTCTTGGATCCAGCAGAAAAGCTTTGCCATCCTCCCCTCCACTCCTTTAATTGCTTTTCCTCCGCGCCCAGATGATGGCGGGGACGACTCCGAGACAACATCTCAATTCCTGCCCGCGCGCACTGAGGGCTTTCTATTTCAATTACACACATCGCTTTCCCCCCTCCTCTTTGCTATTTTTTCTCTCTCTCACTCCCTCTCTGCATGTCTGTCTTTCTTTTCTCTCTCTCTCTTTCTCTCCCTGCCTCTCTCCCATTTCATACAGTCTATGGTTATTGATATCAAATTCATTTCCTGTACGACTGCCAAGTGCTGTATCTGATGCCGTCTCGCATGAATTTCCATGTGTGGCATCACAGCAGTGCAAGTGTTTCTTGGGAAGAGCATTTGCTTCTGTAAACATAATGTGCATGACAATACATCACATTCACAGGGATGTTTGCTTCTCTTTGGAGACCTTTTGTCTTCCACTCCAGACCTTATGTTGTTTGACCCCAGGAACTCCAAGTACAAAGTGTTCAGTGTCAGTGTCATGTCATAACTGAAGAAGTTATTCACTTCCTGGGAACCATTGCAATGTGGGTGGTACGGATGTTTTCTATTCTCGACATTGCGGCCACTTCCGGATTAGGACAACTCGGTGAGAGAAAACACGTGGACAGCTGAAGTGAATATACATTTTTTTAGTCATTTTTCTGTGAGCCAACTGGTTGTTTGTAGGCACTCATCCAATCCAGCTGCAGTCAACGTCAGACAGTAAGGCCACAAGCTTTTGCCATTCCATCTATAGTTCTATATATTTTCAATGAACAAATACAGCCACATGACTTTGTTATCACTGAGTGCAACCCATAGACTTTACTTTATGTGAAGAGGAAATAACAGCCATGATGTCAGGAAAATGTGTGTTGTTTTTCTACTGCCATTAAGCATTATATGATACCAACTGCTTAGATTCAGATGTTTTTGATCTTCTTCCTGGACATTAGCTTGACCTCAGTGCTGGTGATTTGATTTGTTCTGTGTTGTGAGGGCTGAGGTGACACAATGGTTAGGGTTCATGTAGTCCAAGAGAGGGAAAAAAAGCAACAAACTCTATAACCCTGAGCCTCCAGAAACCCTCACTCCTAGCAGACAAAGCCCAACACACATTCACACAATCACTCCGGCCTGTCTTACATCAGCCCCGCTTTTAGAGGGAGGCTAGCATGCGCCGGGAGTTCTCCATACCATGATATCATTTGAAATGTTTATACCGCCCCGCTTTAATTTGTGGGGGGAAAAACAGTCGGGACCGGGAGGGAATTTCTCTTGTCTGAGGGCACTGGCAGTCTCGGAGCTCAGAGCAGGGGCCAAAGAGTTTCTCACGTGAACCTGAGTACGGTCGCGCGCGCTACGCTGTGAGAAAAGTTAGCCTGGGCAAACAGTGGTGTGACGTTTGAGGCGCAATCTTTAAGTAAAAGTAACAGCGGGGGTGTCTGCGCCTTTTAATCCTCGCTCGGCGTAAACACACAAACCCACGCCAAATTTACAGCCCCCCTGGACACACAACAATGATCACATAAACCTTTGAAATACATGGCAGGCCAGATAAGATAGGCCCGTTTATTGGATGTTATTCTAGATGGTTCCCACAGCCACCAGCGTTCAAAGGTCCTCATCACAAACATGCAGGTTCATAAAAGGCGCTCGACTGCCGAGTATGTGGACACAGATATGTGTACAGAGGTGCTACCGGGACTGTCGCCATGCCCACTGCGGCCACCTTCTGCCTTTGGTCTTCATATGTTTCCCATCATCCTCTCTCTGAGGCTACTATGTGGTTGCAAGCGTATACAGGCCGTTGGGGAGGGTGGCAACGTGCTCTGACAACGCCGTCATTTCCCTCTGGCTCCATTTGTCAATAGGCCGCTTCACAGCACACGTGTCCCTTCAAATCATGGGTCAGGGAAATTCTGTCTGAAATTCAGGGAAATTCTGTCTGAAATTCAGGGAAATTCTGCCTGAATTGAAATCCTCTCTTAGACTGAAGTGTTCACATCTTCCAACTGAAAAAAACACAAAAGCTAAACTTTTGTGGGTCTGTTGTGAAAATTCTTTAAGTATCCTTTTAGAGAGTCCCAGTCCCAGTTTAGAGCTCAGAAAAAAACACTTACAGAGTGAGTCTTGTTTCACCCCTACGCACAATTCAAGCTGTGGATATATATAAAAAAGAGAACATAACAGAGGGCTAGAGTTCTCATCAGCTCTGAGTGAGTGAGTGAGTTAGAGCCTCATCTCCCCAGTATCAGAGTGGGTTTGATCCCTGTGACACAGCATGCCTCCGCTGCCCTCACGCCTTCCTCTGTAGGCATGCAGATAACGGTCCAGGGCCCGGGCTGTAAACAGGCGGGGTGAGCCCTTTCATGTGGAGACTTTATGCCACCACGGCCATATCTTAGTGTTTGCCTGCGCCTCCGCCAACCAGCTATCGGCCTCCGAGGAGGGCAATCAATACAGGCCACAGATAAAGATGAAAGCAGTGCAGGACGGACATTTTCTCCAACGCGAGTGACTCACCACATCAAGCTGACTGATAGAGTTCTGTGTCATCCTAGTTATTATCGGTTTCTAAATTGTGCTCGGCGCAGTACGATAAATGGGCGCGTTTTTTTTTCAGCTATTCGTCACACGAATAGCTGTTATAAAGTCATTGACAATGAACTCTAATCTAGTGTTGGGGGATGGAACGTGTTGTTTGAGAAATTCTTTCTGTGGGTGTCATGTGGTTATAAATGTGGTTTAGATATGTATTGCAAGGTGTGTCTTATGTGTATGGGTGTGTTGTGTATTGTTTAATGTTTAGTAGACTTTGTAATGGGTCATCCGATTGGACTGTGTGTGTGTGTGTGTGTGTGTGCGTGTGCGTATGTCGTTTACCATTACTCTACTATACTCTCATCCCACCTCATATTCCACAGTGCTCATGAGAAGGGGTGTCTGTGTATTGTTCATGTGTGTTTGTGTGTTTGTTTGTTTGTTTGTGCGCTGGCTGTTTACTCCAGTCCTCCCGCTCGCTCCTGCTCTGCGTAATTTAATTTCACCCTGCCTGACTCACACCAATTTCTTTATTATGGCGCCCGTCGAAACACAACAATTTATTAATTACCAGTTCAGTTGTCTTTTAATTACACACGGATCTCATTAGTCTCCTCAGCCGTCATCCAAAGCCATCCCCAGTCCCCCTTTTTTCCCACGCAAAAAAAAAGAGCTTTCATAAGGGCTCTCCCCGAGAGAGACCTTTACACCCCCACCTGCACATTAGAACTCTGATAAACCTGTTATCAGCCCAGCAAAAGTGATGGCAAACAGGTGACTGCGGTTCCTGATAAGTCAGCAGCCAAGATGGGGGTGATTCCTCCCCGAGTTCAGTGGCACACTGCGAGTCTCTGCTCTGTGGAGAGAGGGAGAGAGGGAGAGAGAGAGAGAGGAAGCGTCAGCCGGCATTTTTTTTTTACTGCACTCCAAAATCATTATTGGCAATTAGCATTCGTCAGGGAAGACAGCAGCTGGATGTAATTACAGGTAGCCCCTCATTATGCTGCGGTGAAGGGAGAGAGAGAGGGAGAGAGAGAGAGAAAGAGGCAAAGGGAGAGAGAGAAAGATAGAGAGAGAGAGAGAGAGAGAGAGAGAAGCTGCTGTTGTTTATTCTTATTTATTTATTTTCCCATGCTTGAATGTTGTGCCACACACATCCATCATGAGCAGGATTATCCCAGGTGCGACATGCACAGCAATAATAACTATCTAACTAAATAAATAGACTCAGGTTGGTGAAAAGAAATTCTATAATTGGTTGCTATGTTTAGAGCTGTGTGCAGGTCTGGCGTTTAAGCTCTGCCCTTGTATCAGATCTGAGGTGAAGACCGTGAACACTGACCCTACCGACCTTGGACTGAGAGCTCAGGTTGTTTTGACCCTCGTTCTGTTCCCAAAACATCGGCCCGTGCCAGGGCAGCAGAGCTAGGAATGGTTCAGCGCAGGGCGTTTTATGGGGTGTACTGTATATCTCACCAAAACAGTGCACTTAAACCAGTCCCGGGCGCTGGGCATTCCTGTGTAATCGGCGCGTTAGAGTGGTTTTGGCGCGCGCGTGTCGGCAGTGCCGGCGCCACGGTGGAGCCGTGTGTTGTGATCTCAAGGTGATCCAGCTCATTAAGCCGACCCAGAGAGAACGGCCGCGCCGCGCCGCACTCGCACCACTTCAGCTCCAAAATCCCCATCAAAGCCATCCGCTTTTTACTCTCTCTCCCATGCTATCATAGGTTTTTTTTCCCCCACAATTTTCCAGTTCCCTTTTATAGGTTCTGGGGAAATATCATTCTTCTATGAAATATCAAAGCCTGACACTGGCATGCGTCAGGTGTTGGACGTTCGTTTCTAACAAGTCCCGTAGAACTTATAATAAATTCTTTTCATGTGACTGCTTTTATGGGGAGGTGATGTTTCTATTCTGTCAGACACCTCACTTGCTTGATGCCAATGTAATGGTTTTTCATCAGGTTTTCATCTGCGCGCCTCGTTATGTCAAATAGTTCCTCAATGACATCAAAGGTAAGGCGAATGCTGATTGTGAGAGGCCATCTTATCACAGAGCCCTCCCTTCCTCCCTGGTGGTGGTGGACACTGACATAATAACTGGCCTCCTCATGGCTAATTAATAACATCTGAGCAATGCATGGGCCGAGCAACCGGGGGCGGGGAGGGCTGGGGGAGGGTTACTGACATTGCCCTCGGCCGCAACATAATGAATTGACCCGCAGAGTTAAAGCAAAAGCAGCAATTTAGCCAGCTCGTAATGTGGACCATGCTTACCCCCCAACACTTTTACTTTCAAGGGGATGGTGGGGGGGTTGAAATGTGTGCGGGGAAGGCTGGGAGGTGATGAGGTCAGGGTGTCATATTCTCAACACCAAGGTCGGACGTTTAGCTAACAAGGCCCCCACCCAGTCTGCCCTGTGTTAGTGTGCCGGGGCATATGCTAATGCTAACCTTGGGATTAGCCTCTTAGCCCCTCAGCCCTGACTTCATCAAACAGGCCATGGCTGGCGGCTCTCCCTGGGAAAGCAGGGGTGGTCATAGCCTACTGGCTAGCTTGGCTCTCACTGGTCTGCAGAATGCTGACACAATATAGCTTTTATATTTATTTAATAAAAAAAATATATTTTAATACATGAATTGCTATTGATACGCTATTTTTAATTTTTTAAATTTTTCTCTGAAAACCAGGCAGCGGCCAATTTCTCTGGTTGTGTCCACACACTAGAACACACTATCAGGAGCATTGGCTTCCTGCTAAAGTAAAATCTTACTAATCTAATCTATCTAAAAAAAAAAAACAGCATTTGGCATTTTTTAAATGTAAGCTCATTACACACATCACTTAATTTTTTTTTTTTTTTTTTAAACCATGTATCCCACCAATTATTATTGTTTTGTAATCCAGTGACCACACTGAGTGCTATTTAGCCAACCCGCCGTGATGAGCTAACAAAGTATCTTCTGGGTTGAACAGATTAATTTAGAGTTTGGGAAGTGTCCTGTAGACATTATATCTCTCTCCTTCCCTGGTGAATTGACAGTCTCTGGCCATTCCAAAGCCCCTGATGTTTCCTCACCAAAAAAAAAAACCCAGTCCTCTATAAGCATTCTGAAAAAATGCGACAGCCTGGCTGCGAAATAGTTTTTGTTGCATTTCCATCGCATTTCTCCGTTTCCACTGTACTCCATCCAATGTAAACACAAAGGACAACTGTCATGTTAAAATGAAAAAAAAAAAAAAAAATAGACTGGAGGACTTTCTGATTCAACTCGTCTGCCCTGCTTTCCTTTTTATACCCTGCCATGAAATCCTGGAACTGAATAAGAAAGGGAGCTTTAGTGAAAAGATCAAGTGTGTAACGATTTAACAGATGGAATGCTGACTAAATGAGCAGCCAATGGATGGATATTATTAATACATTACCAGCAGCAAGTTGAAGATGGGAATATTTTGCGAAAGGAAAATAAAATAAAATCATTCTTAAAAATTATGATACTTAAATGTGTACATTCCTTCATACTGTAACATATGACGTATCAGTTCTTATATGCTGATAATCTCATTTTAGTTGAAATGTTGAAGAAAAAAGCAATAATGCCTAGTACAAAAACACACATGCACACAAAACACACACACAAAACTACTTCTCAGACGAACATAGCTCAGGTGAGATTTACAGTAGCTTGCGGCTATTCCTCACGACTGCTTTTGCACAGCAGAAGTCTGCAGTGTGGCAGTATATAGTAGCAGGAAGTCTGGAGGTTATATATGGTCGAAATGCTCTGTTACATGATTGATACTTGCAGTTTATGTTCCAGAAACTCAGAGCGCTGGCTTGAGTTATGTCAGTGTTTCATCTTATCAGGCATGCCTGTCAGAGGAGGGCCATAAATAATGGTGAAAAATGGTGGCGTAGGTTGAACCCTGCTCTTGAATACAACCTACCAGTGCTGCCACTGCAGAGGGACAGAATCAGGTGAGCTTTCATGTACAGAACAGGGAACACTACATGTGTGCACATGCATGTAAACTTCTGACTGGGAACTCAGAAAAGAAACAGTCATGATATGTGTGAGCGGGTATGTCATGATTTTGTGAGGGCATTTGCATGAGTGTCTGTATGCATCTAGGAAACTGAGCCTCTTGCATCCAAGTGTGTGTGTGTGTGTGTGCCCGTGTGATAAAAAGCTCTTTTTGTGTGCTTGTGTGTTTGTGTGTGTGTGTGTGTGTGTGTGTGTTTTTGTGCTCCTGTCATGATTTATTCTCCGAGCTCTCCCATTCAGCGAGCGTTCCATGGAGTCAGCAGGCATAATATTAGCCACCGCCGCCGCCGCCGCTTTTCGCTAAAGACCTCACCTTTATCTGAGCGAGCACCTGTGCAGCTGCGCCCGTCTGGTGCCGGCCCCGGCGACGGCGCCGAGCGCGACACACAGGTGCGCCGGAGAGATGCGGCCCGCCGCCACCGACTCTCCCACTCTCCAGGCCAGCAGGAGGGGGGAGAGAGGGGAGAGGAGGGAGGAGAGAGGAGGCGCAGAGGAGGAGGTGCTGCAGGGGGCTGGATGGGCTCATCCCCCCAAATGTTTTCGGACGCCCCTGGAGGTGGAGGGGCTTAAGCCGCTTTAGGGGGGAGGGCGTGAGAAGAAGGCGTATGAGGGCTGGAGAGGAGAGAGAGAAAGAGAGAGAGAGAGGAAAAAAGGAGGGCAGAGGAAGTACAACAACAACAAGAAAAATGAAATGCAGTGAAAGAAACGTAGAGGAGAGAGACACCAGGGGGGTGACAAGAGAGCTACGGAGAGGGAGTGCGAGAGGAGGAGCGAGATGGAGAGACACTTTGAGAGGAAAGCAAAACAGAGGAGGCGCAGGGAGAGAGATAGAACGAGACAGGGAGGAGAGTCAGAGAGGGAGAGAAGGAGAAGAGGAAGAAGAAGAACAGAGGAAGGGATGGAGAGAGAGGGAGAGAGCGCCGTGGCTGGATCTCAATGGGAGGTAAAGCCCAATCATTTATAAAAGGTAAATGCTGTCAGGATGCGGGGAGTTTAAATGCGCCGCGCCGCAGGTGTGATTTATGGACGGGCTGCGGGGTGATAAATCACACGCCTTTGTTTCCAGGGCCTGGCAGTCGCGTCAAGCCCAGCCTAGCTCTCTCTCCCTCCGTCTCTCTCTCTCTCCCTCCATCCCTCCCTCCCTCTCTCTCTCTCCCTCTCTCTCTCCCTCCCTCTCTCTCCTCTCTCTGCCCCGTGCTCACAGGCCTTGGGCGCTGCAGCACCATACCGACAGTCAGTGCGTTACAATAGAGAAGTGTACTGATCCAGGACTGGAGCATCCCTGATGGATGGCAGCGCGGAGAGAGAGAAAGACCTTGTTGAGGGTTATGGTGCAGTGCACTGACCTGCTCTCAAGTCAGCAGGTTCCGCCATCCGTGGTCAGACACAGACCCCTCGGTCACTTGACACGTGTGCAGTGCACCAAACTCAAACAGCGTCTCGGCCCAGCCCTCTTCAGGCACACGTAACGGTAGCAGATCCATTGTCTCTCCTAAAATGTAAAAATCCAATAAAAACAAATAACCATTTCTATTTAAAAGGGCAGAACAGGAATATGAATATGAATGTGAATAAGAATTAGGGTTACATACTCGTTGTGGATTGCAGGACAGCATAATGGCTATGATCATTGTGAAGAAGGGGCCGCATTTTTCCTCAGCAGTTTGTAATTTTATATCAAAGCCCATTGTGTGTGTGTGTGAATGCTGGCTGGCCAAATCCTTCTGCAGGACTCGCCTACTTGATTCACAATGTGGATGACGCAAAAGCTCCAGTGTCGCTCGAAACGCTCGACCACAGAATCATTGACTCACTTAAGTGACATAATCAGCTCCCCTCTGGCAGGACCTTCTGTCTCCGCGTCGTTCCTCCTCGGCCGCTGCCCGCCCGCCCGCCCGGCCACGTCACTCTCCCGCGGTGCCTAACGAGCCTCGGCGAGACACTGGCCCGCGTTTGAGGGGCGGCCGGAGCAATGCGCGCGTGTGTGGGTGGACGTGCGTCAGCGCTGGGTCACGCATCCCTTGTCATGCATATGACGGACACATCGCTGGCATTCTCCGCGTGGCGCCGGAAAAGAAGGGGGCCCTTCTCTTCTCCTCGCCGCTCTTCTTATTCTATTCTTCCTCCCTTTTGTGTGTGTGTGTGTGTGTGTGTGTGTGTGTGTGTGTTTTTTTCGCTCTCCGGGCTCCGCAATTCCGCTCCGTCCAGCGTCTCGAGCTGATGCAGGACGCTGCCTGTGTTCCAGGACCCCCCGACTACGCGCCGGCCATTCATGGGCGCCCGCTCCGCTGTGAGTGAGGGTGTGAGAGGTCCTTCAGGGTGAGAGCGGCCGCGCGGGCCGGACACACTCGGCCCTTTGTTCGGCCCCTGCTAATGGAACACAGAGCTCCTGGCCTGCGCTGGACCGGACTGGGCTCGGCTCTCGGCCGCTCGCGGAGCTCAACCTGATGGCCGTGGCCCTCAGTTCACCCCTCGTCAGGCAAAGCACTCATCTTTTCACTCGTGCTTTTCTAAAGGCAGCCATTCATGACACATCCCCCCCAGTCCACTGAATGGGATGACCCTGTGAAATCCTTCAATCACACACACACACATGGGATCCACATTGTGCAGCATAGAAAGTATGGGTAAATACAGTATACGTACAGATACCTGAATAACAGCGGTCGCATGTATGGGGCTGTGCATCTGCCCTCAGCCTTTCTCTCCTAACAGTTGAGGAATACATTCATCAAACAGACTATAAAAGGGGACAACGAGGACCATGTGAATTCCTCCAACAAACATATGGAATACACATTCTGTGTACCATGTGCTGTATACTGTACATATTGTATGCATACAGCACAGTTGTGAATGTATGCATCTTGAATACCTACAGTATGAATATATACTTGCATGGGGCTTTATGCGTGCATTTAAAGCAACAACAAAATAGATGTCCAATATGATATACTGTATACAGTAGTGATACATACTGTATCTGTACTTGTAAATCCAGATCTGCTCAGTGACATCTGTGGCCATCAGTGTGGTATGAGCTGCCTGTGAGAGGTGATGGAAGCCAGACGGAGAGAGCTGTGGTGAAGAGGGCTCACTCACGAAACCACAGACACCGCTCTCCTCTCAGCGCCGCCCGCCATCCAGACGGCGTCCATGTTGTAATCGCGTCTTATCTCTGATAGTGGTTTTAACACTCACCTCCCTCCCCGAACATCTCAGACATACTCATGACCAGGGGCACAGAGGGAGGACGTGTGTGTGTGTGTGTGTGTGTGTGTCTGGGGTGAGGGCACAGGCGGAGGAGGATGTGTGTGTGTGTGTGTGTTTTTGTGTGTCTGGGGTGAGGGAGAGAGGCGAGACCTCGATAAGCCAGCAGCCGCCCTCTCCTGTCTTCCCCTCTTGTCTGTAGTGTGTGTCGTCTCTCACATGCCTGCCTTAATGAGGCTGCCTCTCTCTCTCTCCCCCTCATCCCTCCCTCTCTCTCTCTCTCTCTCCATCTTGTTCTCTGTCTCCCCCCCCTCTCTCTCTCTCTCTCCGTCTAGTTCTCTCTCTCCCCCTCTCCATCTCTCCAGCCGTGGCGCCTCCTCTGATGTCCCTAATCCCATCAGTGCTCCGCTCCTCTAGATGAGATGCGCCTTTCAAGTGCCGCTCAAGGTCGCCCGGCGCCCGGGGTCCAGGGGTCATGCGGCCCCGGTGACCTGGATGCACGCGGCCCGGGGGGGGCCACTGGAAAAGGTCCGGACCTCTGCTGAGGGGTGTCACATGCTCATTTGTCCCCGCTGACGGCCACCGACGGGGGGTGGACTGACCCCGGCCCTGCTGCCCCGTCCGTCCACCCCTCTACTGTTGGTGCAGTGCGCCGTGCTAAATGTGTACACGGCAACAAAAAGCACAGTGCATCTTTTTTTTTCGGAACGGCGAATTGCGAAATGTAACGCTTTGTAAAAATTACATCAGCGCTCGATTTCCTTTCTTTTTTTTTTTTTTTGTCACCATAGGTGTCACACGAGGTTTTTTTTGGTGATGCAAGAATGCGAGGCTTGTGAAGTGCGGCCCCAGACATGTTGGGGGATTTATGCTCTTGTGTAAACACAATCTACCACACAGGCCCCCCCCCCCCCACCTCCCGGACTCCGGCATTTTTATTCATGGTAAACAGCGGGAGAGCAGCCGGCCGGAGCTCGCACGTGGGCCCGGTGAAAATGGAGCTGTAACAGCGCCGGCGACTCGATTGGCTGACGACGGTCTGATTTCCCAGCGGGCCTCAACTCTGCCCCCCGCAACAGTGTTTGAAATTCCGCCGAGGGGCCATTAATGCATGGGTTGGCGCACTGATCCATATGTATGGTCAATGTTCCCTCCTGGGTGGAAATTACAACCCCCTTCCCCCCCTTTTTTCTCCTTTTTCTCTCTTTTCCTCTTCTTATTCCTCCGTTTCTGTCAACAAAGATGGCCGGGGCGGAGGAATAATAAGAAACTACATCTTCGGACACGAACCTGCTGGGAGAGAAGTGCCGACGCAGCGCGGGCACAATTACCCGCACGTGGCATCTCTTCCCCCGCGGTCGTCGCAGGGCGAGTTTTGCTATTGGACGTGTCGCCGCACCTTCAGAACGAGAGCCGAGCTCGGCTCACTCACATCACACGGCCCCGCTGTGGGATCCTCTTCCTCCTCGCCCCCCTCCACACACACACACACACACACACACACACACACACACACACACACACACCTCCTGTGCTCCTCTCACCGCTGTGTCGTGTCTTGAGTCGTGTCTCCCTCTCTGCCGCTGTCAAGGCTTCCTGTCACAGAGGCGGGAAATGAGCGTTTGACGTGACAAGCCTGTGGATGTCTCCCTACCCCCCGCACACACACACCTCTCTCTCCCTTCCTGTCTTCCTGCCTATCCCTACCGCCTATCTTCCTGCCTGCCTGTCTGCTCGTCTGTCTGTCTGTTCGTCCGTCCGTCTGTCTGTCAGGTAGCGGCGCGGCGGAGAACAGACTCGCCGCTGTGGCGGCTGCAGGCTCTCGCTGCGGCATAATGACGGCTTCGTGTTCGAGCCGCGCGGTCTCTAATTGGCGCCTCGTATTAGCGGGCTGAACGGTGTCTAGACAGTGTAATTAAGGAACAATCTCCGAAATGGGCATAAATACTATTAACCCCAGATACTGAAGCGGGACACTGCTGCCGGGGTCGGGAGAGAGAGAGGGAGAGAGGGATCCGCGCGCTGTCATCTCCCCCGTCCCGGGGTCTAGACTAAGACTAGCCCTCAGCATTCATTTGCTAAAGATGACCTCAGGTTTTTTTTTTCTTTTTTTTTCCGGCAGCCATTTTATCTCTTGACTAGAGTGTGCATGTGTGTACGTGTGCCGTGTGTATGTGTGTGTGTGTGTGTGTTTTTGTCCTTCTGGTGAAATCCCGGCATTCATGGCTCCACACACTCCCCTCCCCTTTGCCTCCACGCGTGTGAAGCCACGGCACTTGTTTTATGTGCTGTGGCGCCCGACTCATGTGCCGAGCCAGCAGGGCATCTTTCATCAGCACCACTTATTTAGAGCAATTTTTGGGGGCCCCGGCTAATATTAAAAATTCATGCGTTCGTGGGAGATAAAGTGGAACAGGAGACACACAGAGAGGGAAAAAGAGCAAAAAAAGAGAGAGAGAGACAAAAACAGAGAGAGAGAGTGAGCGTTCCTGTCTGTGCGAGATAGCAGCCCTTTTTCTTTTGCTGGAGTCTAGGCCCCCTCATTGTTTCGATTTAGCCCCGCGCATGACGCTAAGTCATTTTCTGGAACAAATTATGTATCTAACTCATGTCACAATATATCAGTCACATTACGGCACATGATGAGGCCGGGCCACTCCGGGAGGAGGAGACCGACGGGAGTCAGGTCAGCGCCTCTCATCCTGAAACCAAGCAGAAAATTTAATTATTGCCTTAGCTTAGGGAAGGTGGCTTGGGGGGGGGGCTGTGTAGGACTGAGAAGGGAGGGAGGGAGCGAGGGAGTGAGGGATGGAGGGAGGAAGGGTGTAAGGGGGTTGACGGAACGCACCCTCTCATTTTAAAAAGACGTCCCTGCCTCCAGTCATGCCATCCTGACTGCATTGCGACAGAGAGGAAGCTTCTTCGTCTTCTCTCTCTCTGTCTCTGTCTCTGTCTCTCTCTCTCTCCTCAGAGCCTCGGGGAAAGTGCAGAGATATATTTCCCCACCGTGACCACTGAAATGCCCGATAGCGCGTTTTTGATCGACGCGGAGAAATCTTGCTCGGTCTCGTTCAAAAAAAAAAAAAGGATTGCGCATTTTGTTTGATTTCACACCAAAAACAACCTCACACGGCGTCTATTCTGTGCGAACAAAAACAAGCCTAATCAAACGATGACGCTGACTTGTATCCACACTTTGTTATTTCTGACAAGTATTTGTTTTTATTTTCCTTTCAATTCTATGGGGGGGGAAAAACTACCTCGCTTTGAACTCACAAGTGGGTATGTGTGTGCTTTGAAGAGTCTAAGCAGGGAAGGGAATCAATAGAGACACCGTGGGCTGAACAGAAATTAATGACTTCAAAAAGTCTTTTGAGACAAAGTGAGTAGATAAAATCAATTTCAGATTTGAATCCGCACTTTTGAAAGACACGTGCAGTGTCACATCAGTATGCAGGCTCCTGTGAAGAGACACTTTGTGTGGCGCCACAAGCCGAACGCCATCACTCTAGGTGCCTTCCGCAGAGAGAATGACAATGGGGGAAATGTTGGAGATGTTCGAGATGAGGTCAGCTGATTGCGGAATAGCCATTTAAAAAGCACTGGAGAAAAGCTCCTCTTATCACTTATGGCAATCAGGTGACAACTAGCTCCCTGTGCAAAAATATTACATCTCTAGAAAGCCTTGATAGTATCTACTCAAATCAAATCTAATCAATGCATGTTTATATTATGCTGACTGTGAATCTGACAACCCATACACGTATGGACATATATGGACTGATAATACATATATGGGATGAGCATGGATGAAGCACTTTGATCAAGAAAAGCATCTCTACATACTAGAAATGAGATCAGCAAACCATGTTGTTGCACAGCGTTGCAGCTGAAAATACATTCATTAAAATGTGTTTTCTTCCAGATATAGTGTCTCTGGGCTCACAGCTTCCATGGAGAGCAGATGTTTTACCTGTTTATTTCTGAAGGACAAATCTGAGGAGAAGACAAGAACAAAACAATGGATATTATGCATCACCTATAGTTAACGCATCAAAAATGACATGGCGACTACTGTGGAACTTTTATTGCAAATAATATAGCAGACTGCTCTCTCTCCCCTGAACACAAACGACCCGTCAATACAAATAATAAAAAAAATCTCCTAATCTACCAAATACCCCTAAGCCATTTTAGCTCTTCAATGCTCATTCATCCGAGCCTGAACACATTTTGGTTGAGAGTGGGGCTTATTGTGTCGGTGAGTCCTGAGCATGCATGGTGTCCGTGTCCCGGTGAATCAGACCTTTTGTCTGGTGCTGCCCGGTGGCTGTGTGGAATGTGGGGGGCTCAGACGTTGACATTCATCTCCCCCAGACGCCGGCGCGGCGGGCCTAATCAAGTCTGATTAGTCTGGAACGCTCGCGATATCACGGCCCGACTCCTTCAGATGCCTTCAAAAGCCGTCATTAGCTTGGTGAGCACATCTAATGTTGCTTCATTTAATTAGAATTTAAATGACTGAATGCCACATTGGAGATATTGCTTTTGTCTCCTTTCACCTCCTCTTAATCTCAGCCATTTCTCTCCTAATAGCTATACAAGGATATTCATATATTGAGGCCATATATAACACAAACAGCTATATAGTCCAGCTAATCTGTGGACATACAGGGTATTAAAGGCATGTTTATGTATAACAATTACTGCATACAATTGATACTGAGTAATCTGTTTCTGTAAAAGAAAATGTAAATATGTTTGCCTTATATTTTTAACCCTGCATTTTGTGAAAGTTAAAAGTGAATTTGAGAAAGTGAAAAAGATAACTTCAAACTTCGGCAAAAAATAATTGGCTTTTTTTCTGTGTCAGCCGGAGTGAAGTCAGCTGTTCCTGCAGCGTGTCAGTGGGAAACCCTGATAGCATCTCAGCGAGATGGGGAATGGTGCACTGAGATCTCCCCTCGTCCTCCCGCTTGAAGTCTCCAGTGGTGGACGGCTCTGACGGGTTCGGTATTAATAATATCCATCAGGCTCGGAGAGGGCGGACGGACGGCCGCTCTGGCCGGTCACTCGCGTCTGTCTCCCTCTCGCCCCCCCCTCTCGACCGCCTCCCTAAACTGCCCCTTAAAGCGCACCGGCGGCACACAGGGAGCCATCACCTCCACTTAAAACAAAGGATATTCATCAGGGCTGTCTGCCGGAGCGCCACTGAAGGATTCTGGGAGAGCAAATTACGCCCTGAGTGCATGGCTGGAGGTGAGCAAAATAAATGGGTCTGGATGTAATGGTGAGTGCCCCCTGGGTGCCGCTCCTGTGGGACGAGGAGAGGAAGATGGGAGCGAGAGAAAAAGGTTACGGTGAATATGTCTGCGCTCGTGGAGCGATTTCACCTCCCTCTAATGGATCCTTTTTTCCTTTATTTTTTATATCTCTACTGCCGCTCCTATTTTGGACATCTATCATTCTGCCTCGTCTTCCTCTCTCTCTCTTTTTTTCTGTCTCTCTCTTTATCTCACTTTCGCTCTCTCCCTCTGTCCCTCGCTCTCTCTTTCCTCACGTCTCAACCTTACACCTACACGGTGCAGATGGTTTCATTTTATAAGAGATAAAACCACATTTGGTTGGAACTGATTAAACAGCGAACAACATCCCCATCTGCCATTTACTCCCATATAAAATTGCTTGGGCAGATGCTGACATCTTTGGAGATGATTGATTCACCTCTGACTGGCTGCAGGGATCCAGCTGCCCACTGCTGCCGAGAAAAGCCGGCCCGCTTTTTTTACAAGGGCCGACCGCAATCAGCGCCGGCCTTGATTGGACTCCGGCAGGTGAGCGCCGAACACTTTAATCATGATCACAAGGCTGGGCCTTGATAATACGCTTTTGTGTGTGTCTGTGCGTGTGCGTGCATGTGTGTGTGTCAGAGCGTGTCTCTCTGTGTGTGTGTGTGTGTGTGTGACTGCTGTCACTGCTCCAGACAGGGTCAACAGATAACGATGACCCTGAGGTCCACAGCCCCTGGAGACATCAGATAGATCTGTGTTTGTCCATCAGCATTAGAATTGCCCCCTTCTCTGACTTTCAAGCAGCTCGTGTCGGAGAACAGAAAAGAAGGAGGGAGGGAGGGAGGGAGGAGGAGGGGGGAGGGGTGTCTGGGTGCTGTGGGTAAACAACATGTTTATGATCTGCTCTCCCACTTTATGCGCAAGAAATAATTTGGTCTCTTCACTTCTTATTGTTGTGCGTGATAAGCTACCTCAAGGATTTGGTCAACGAGCACCCGAATTGTCTTCCCTAAATTCCAATGACGCCCTCAAGATTTTATTGTCATTCTGACACTCATTTACCCAGAGTTTTATAGCGCTCTGTCGGAGGAAGGACTGTCTCCTCCAGTAAACGTACTCTGAATCATGACTTGTAAACACTCAAGCGTTTTAAAGATCCTCTCCTTAAACGCATGAATACCAATCAAAGGCGGAGGACGGGCAAGAGTAGAGGAGGCAGAGTGTTTGAGCACAAATATCGTAAAACTGCTGAGTTGGTCTCTTCTAAGCAATCAGTAATCGGTCTCAGCTCATATACCCGTTCTGATGAAAGCAGGAGCCTGAAGTGGTGAAAGACTGACAAAGAGCGAGAGGGAGAGGAAGAGAGCGAGGGAAAGAGAGAAGGGAGAGGAAGAGAGATGCTGAGGGGAAGGGGAGGGGGAGGAGAAGAGGAGGGGACACTGTGAGATGTAGTGAGAGTGTAGTTGTGTATGAGAGAGAGAGCGAATAAAACGAGAGAGAATGAAAGAGATGGATTTCACCTTGAAACCTGTGTGTGTGTGTGTGTGTGTGTGTAAGAGAGACTGGAGGAGGCGGAGAGGCAGAGATCGGGCCGTGGAGGTTTGCTCTCACGAGTGGCGTCTCCGGCAGCCTTGCGTGGGACTCAACATGATCCTCCTGCCAGGCTTCACTTTTAATGGCAGTGGAGGAAGAGGAAGAAAAATCCCCCCGCCAGCCTCCCAGACAACCTCAACCTAGATTCCATATTCTGACGAGCGGAACAGGCCAGAAAAACCCCATCTGAGCTCGAGAACACGAGACTTGTCCCCAGCGTTTTTTTTTTTTTTTTTTGTCGACGCCAACCTTCAAGTCGAGCTCGGGGTGTGTGAGGTGTGTTCCCACTCACTGGCACGGTTGTGACCGATGAAGCTAACAATGCCTCTCAAGTGCTTGTCAGTCAAGGCTTCGCCCTCACCGAGCTCACGTTAACTAAAACAACCAAAACAACCTTATCTTCTGCCGAGGTTATTTGTTAAGGCACCCTATCAAGTCAACTTAAATTTGCATATTAATTGGATTTGCATCCGCTCCTCTAAGGTGTCGCTTTGTGCCTGTGCGTTAGTGTGTCGAGTGTGTACATCTTTTGTAAGTGTGTATATACTGTATGTGTGTGTGTGTGTGTTTAAAAAAAAGCTAAATGTCCGCAGGGAGCTCACCTGCACTGAGAGAACAGAGATCTGATTTTGGCAGGGAAATTGCTTTAAGTTGAGGAATAATCGCATGAGAAGCCCACGCGTATCGGCCCACACATCTCCCTGCCTGAGGTGCCGCGGGGCACCGCCGAGCGCCACACAAACCCACCGTGCCTCTGCCGCCGCATACGTGGAGGCTTACACATTCACACACACACACACACACACACGTATGCGAGGGGAGCACATACACACTCACGCACGCACACTGAGTTGAAACTCCCACTATCAATATATACTAGATTGTTTCCTTGTCCTCTTCCTCTTTCCGCCTTGACTATAGTAGCCTGCGTCACTTTGGTCCATTACACAAACACTGACATTATGTCCCTTATATGTGGCTCAGTAGAGTCTGTGATTGTCTTGATGTCGCTGATAAAAACCACTATCCCATTTCTGTGTGAAATGTCATCTTATACCATCTCAGGTAAAAAAAAAAAAAGTAATTTCGTGGTGGAAATTACTAGTGATGGTGAATCGACTGAGGGGACCTGATTTTTTTTTTTTTTTTTTTGCTATGGCGTTCTTTTCTATGGGTTTTGAGCTTTTATGTGTAAACAGGGAGAAATCGATTTCATACCTCACCCTTGCTGTACGGTCGCTCGTTTTCACAGAGTGTTATCTCATCGAGATGCCGTTCTTGATATAAGCCCTGTGTTTACCCGATCCCTAATAGAATGCTATCTTATCGCTGCTTGATTTATGGGACTGTGACGCTCATTGTGTCAGCATGTAATTCCTGAATATTAGTTGGAGCAGATATGACATGCGGTCTGTAAAGAGAGGGGAGAAGAAGAAGAAGAAGACAAGGAGCACAGAGACGGAAAAAAAATGGAGAAAAAAAAAAATCTAGGACGCGTTTGAAGGCGTTTCTTTTTTTCTTCTTCTCCAGTGCCGCCCTGGCACCCGTCACGGCGAGAAGATCCCCAGTGTCCTCGGCGTCTCAGACAGCAGTGCATTTTTAGACTCCCTCCGCCGGCAGGTACTTTTAATTGGTCCAGGCACCTCCAACACGTCTCCCTCTCTCCCCCCACCACTCCCCGCCCCCGCCACACCCTCCTCCGCCACGGGCTGCTTCGGCAGGCAGATGAGGTGGGTGCGATGGCTGCTTTTTCTTGGGTGGCAGGGCCTCATCCGGCCTTGCGTTGATTGACCAGCGATGTCTCACCCTCTCCACACACACACACACACACACACACACACACACACACACTTACACACACACCCTCAATGCCATAATAACCCCCTTCTCCATTATGCTTGGATAATAAGTGAGAAGAGGCCAGGAATAGCTCGGAATGGTTTCTCATTACTGCTCTGTGAGATGCAGAGGACTGAGGCTAACCGCACCCCCCTCATCTCCCCTCACCCCAGCACCAGCACCACCACCCACCTTCACACACATCCTCTCCACAAAGCCACCCCAGGGACTATGGCCCCATCCTATCAGAATAACCCTCGCACTCATTCTCTTTCTCTGCCTCCGCGACCCGTCATTCTTTCACACGTCTTAAGAGCCTAGCACCAGGAGACTGCTCTGGAGGTGATGAGGGAGGTGGTGGATGTGTGTGGGGGGGAGGAGGAGGAGGAGGAGGAAGTCCTAGCTGGAGCTCAGGGAGGAGAGTGGAGGAGGGGGAGGAGGAATTGCCACGTGACCAAACGCAGGGAGAACGCTCTCCTGCAGATGCAATTAAGTTAAATGGGATTAAGCCTATCACATTTCAGCCAGCACGGGCCCCACTGCCACCTGGGAGCGGGGGGGTGGGGCCTGTGTTGCCGTGGAGCTATAGGCAGAGGCGGGGTGAGACACCACCAGCATGGCCTGCCATAAATCGCCTCCAACTCCCCACCCACCTACCCCCCCAAGTCCCTTAATACAGCCGCACTCCATAGAATGGGTCAATGCAACAAAAATACATTTCTTAAGCTTCGCTACTGGAGAATGGTACTACCAACAAGGTCAGGGGGGCAGTCTTCAGTGCAGTACCACGGCTAACAATTGCATGCCTCCACTGTCAGGCTCTGGTGCTGGATAAAAGCGTTTGCTAAATTTATACATCACTGTAAAATTGGGTCCACTGCTTAGGTGTCGTCACTGTTGATTTAGGTCCAGTAAGAGATTAATATCAGCAGGGCTCCGCCACTGATAAGTGCTGACATTTCCTGATGTTGTCTTGGGACGCCGCTGATTGGAAGGTATGCGGCGGCTGCTTCCTGCCGTAAATGTCAACATAAACAAAAGCAGAGGCGGCTGACATTTTCACACCATGTGATTTCCAGTGTGCGGCGGAGGTGCGCGCGTCGCTCCTCTCTCCCCTCTCTCCCCCGTGGCCACGGATGGAGCGAGAGGAGAGAGGGAAAAGAGCCGAGGAGGAGAGCGATGCAGTGGCGTCGAGTCTGATGGAACAGAACTAATGGTGTTCTGGAATGGCCTTTTCTGAAATGAGGGAGCGCCCAGCTGAGATAATCCATCAGCGCGACGCATTCTTCCATACATCTGCGTCAGCGTCGGTGTCTCATTGCCTTTGCAATTTTCTCGTGGCCGCGATGGGAGACCCCCAGGCCACAATGAAGTCGTATAAATAATTCAAATGCCAACAATGGCAGATAATGAAGAGTTCTGTATCCTAAATTTTGCATTGAATGTTAAAGCAGCGCTCGTGTGTATATTGAGATTATTGCTTTGACGGACGTGCGAAAAAAAGCACAGGGAGGCGCACTGTGCATATCAAGCACAGAACACAGGAATAAGGAATATGTTTAAAAGCATCACAGCATAAGTGAGTCCATAAACATTCAAAGCACCGGAGGTCAGAGCTCTTATCAGGAACACCCAGAGTATTTTGTATGTACATAATTTACCCCTCAGTGTTCCTTTCAGTCATTCGATTGCATTGTCCTTTTTCATTACTCAAGGCTAGGCTGAGATGCTACGTTCGCTAAAAGCTTTGGAGTGGTGTTTATGTAGCAACAGCAGCTTAGCAGGCGTGCCTTATTAGCATTAACATCTGAATTGCTAACTAGCCAGTTTGCTAATCTGACATTTTAATGGTGAAATTTGTGGGCCCTTTTCTTATTAATCTAATTGGATTTACCTATTCCCCGCTTCTGTCGAATGTTATGAAATTTGAGATAGATGCCATATATCAGCAGCGGGCTGTGGAGAAGCAAACATTACCGTAACTCATCTTAATTGCATTAAGGAAATGCGCATTGCTGACAAACCGGACCACAGTAATGCAATTAGAGCAGCCTTTTGCAAAAAAAAAAAAAAAATTAAGAAGAGAAATGCGGCAGTGTGCATTTAGCCTCACGCCAGTGTGTTTTGAGGACATGAAAAGTACGGATTCCTTCTCCCAGTGTCCAGTGCGTGTGGACGGCGTCCGGATGCTCCCACGCTCATGCGTCCATTCATCACATGGAGAACTCTCCTCTCTCTCTCTCTCTCTCTCTCTCTCTTTCTTTCTCTTTCCCTGGCTCACCTCTGTCGTTTCTGGTGCCAGCTGTGTTGGGACAGGACGGTCTGGTTCCCACACTGGGGCCACTGTCATTGTTTCCGTCCCGGAGTAAACACAGCCGCCCCTCTCTCTTCTCCTCTCCTCTCCTTGTCTACAGCTGTTCAAATGCTGCAGCGTTTCCCCTCAACACATCTCCTCATGACTCCCATTCACCTCCTGCTTCACTCGCGCGACTCTTAATAAGGCACTGGCCATGGGAACAGGAGCACCATCTTTGATGTAGCATGTGTGTGTGTTTGTGTGTGTTTATGTGAGTATAGTAATACAAAGATTCTATATGTTTATATTTACGGTGCTTCATGAACTAGAGTTTTTTTTTTTAATGTGTGTGTGTTTATGTGAGTATAGTAATACAAAGATTCTATATGTTTATATTTACGGTGCTTCATGAACTAGAGTTTTTTTTTTTAATGTGTGTGTGTTTGTGTGTGTTTATGTGAGTATAGTAGTACAGAGATTCGATATGTTTATATTTTCGGTGCATGATGAACTAGAGTTTTTTTAATGTGTGTGTGTGTGTGTGTGTGTCCATATGCAGTATTCAATGTTAGACTCTGTGTGTGGTGGTGCATGCATATGCTGTGTAGGGACACATGCAGGCCTGCTGTTAAGTGCATCTGGGCATTCCCCATGCGCTGGGCCCCCTGAAACCCAGAAAATGCAACTTTTACTGAATAATTATCTGTACTGTGGCACTGAGGATGACAAAATTGTTATGGTATGTTGGTCTCAAGGGCCAGCATCAACTTAATTTGTGATGAGTGCATAAATACAGTATAATAAATAGTTATTAATGAAGTATTCTACCTTCCTGTTTGAGACAAAGTCGAGTAAGCTACTTCTTGCATATTGTACCTACCCTTTCCGTCCGATTCTGCTGTTTGTTAATGTGTATCAAACTTGTAAAAGTGTTAGCGCGTGGTAAAAGTGTTCATAGGGTTGTACATTTGTTTAAGATTGTAATTCTCTTTTATGACAAGTTAAGTAATTGTGTGCTTGTACTTTGTAAATGCGCACCCGCGCAATTGTTTTCCATTATTGTGATCTTCCTAATCACAATAATATCAGCTGCACAAACGCACAGGCACGCACACACACACACACACACACACACACAAATGCACACACAGACACACACACACACACACACATATAAACACACCCACACACACATACATGCAGGCAAAGTAGGCACATGCACACACACACACACACACACACACACACACCATTACCCATGCACACTCACAAGCAAACACACACACACACAGAAGCACACGTATACACAAAAACAAACACACACTATGCACACACTCATTTACATACACAAAAGTTGCAAGAGTAGGGAGATGGAGACCAATTGACAAGCATGATCTATTTTTGGAATGTGCAGGACTGAACAGGGATCATATTTTGTACGACTTTATGGTACATCTATTTGATTGATATATTTATGAATTTATATACTGTATGTCTGTGTGTGTATTCAATTATTTTGAGTGTGTGTGTGTGTGTGTGTAAGAGAGATGTGGAGACACATAGGGTATGCATTAGCTTATTTGTGTGCATGTCATTGTGTGTGTATGGACACTGCAGTAAGTTAGGACTGTGTGTGTGTGTGTGTGTGTGTGTGTGTGTGTGTGTGTGTGTGTGCGTGCATGTGTGAGTCAGTGCTGCATGAACAAAGATTATTTCCTTTTCTTTGCAGGCACATCTCATTAAATAATGTGGAAAGAACAAAGGCCCCGGTTCCCTCATGCATTATTTATTTATCTATGTATTTGTGTGGATCCATATACAGTATAGTGCTGTGCTTTTAGTGTGTGCCTGTGTGAATGTGCATGTATGTATTGGTGTAGTCTATGTGTTCGTACGTGTGTGTGTGTGTGTGTGTGTGTGTGTGTGCATTAGAGCACAGATAGCATTGTCAGTGCTGCATGAGCAAAGATTATTTTCTTTCCTGAGCAGGCACATCTCATTAAGGAGTGTGGAGAACAAAGGCTCTGCATTTGTTACTGCTATTCACTCACAGTGTGAATCCTGATATGCTGCTCTTAAGGCTGTCTCTCTGTGTGTCTGTGTGTGTGTGTTTGTACCATTATATCTGTGTGGGAGTCTGTTCGTTTAATATTTTTTTAATTATCTTTTTTCAAACTGTACACGCAGGTAATTGTTTTGTTTTTTTCTTTTACAAATTTTAAAAAAGAGCTGCCACTCTTGGGGACAGACCATTTAAAATAGCCCAGGGATGTGAAAATGTGTACGTGTGTGTGCATGCGTGCTTGTGTGTGTGTGTGCTCAGAGGCGGAGGTGGTAGTAGCGATGGTTGCGGTGTGTGTGTGTGTGTGTGTGTGGTAGGGGGCGGTGATGGAGGAGGGTGATAGTTTGTCATTGCAGGCAAATGAACGTCTTAGTGCGACTGGATGTCTCTTAATGATGAGGAATTAAAAACCTGGTGAGGGCCGCAGCGAGGGGACAATATGCCTCCGACGGCGAGGCCACAGGCCCGGGAGCGCACAGAGCTGCGATACGATACGGGCCATTAATTATTGAATCTGCTGACGCCCAGACAAATGGCATTGTCCTAGGCCCTCATCTCACCCAGTGACTTCCACACACATGGGCAGTCCAGACACTCAGCACATCAGAGCCAGAGAGAGAGAGAAAAAAAACTGCATCAGCCAGGCTTCAAATATGCTGTTCTGTACAACATATGGATATGGAGCTGCCCCTTTACGGTTTCAGTCAGGTATATTGGATGGGAATAAATGGCACTGGTTTTGAATGTTAAATATATTTGGTCTTTATACTGTTTCACAAAATGCATTTTCAGTCTGTAAAGAGTCGTGTTAATAATGCTCAAGTTAAGCCTTTGCTGTAGACGTAGTTTGGTATTACGAGGATAAGTTTTTCTCTTTCATGAATTAATTGTGTGTATACAGAAAATATCCCCTGATATTATTTTTCCTGGAGTAACCCCCCCCCCCCCCTCCCTTTAATCCAGAGGTGTCCATCATAGGAAGGTGGAGCAGCTCATGGAGGGGTGTGGTAATGTGGTAACATCAGCTACTCCTCAGTGTTCACACATTTCTGTTTTTTTTTGTCTTCTCTGTTTTGCTCAGGAGCAGCTGGCGGGTTTGCAGACGGGTGGCATGAGAAGAAAGACGGAGAGAGCACTTTTTTTCGTGCGGCTGGACAGCGCACAATCTGGGATGTTTTTTTCCCCTTCCTCGTGATGGTCAGGCGGGCGCGGTGCGGTGCAGTGCGCCTGCTCCGTGCCCCCCGGAACACCTGCACATTCTCATCGGCGCCGTCAAGAGCGGAGCCAGGATGCACGCCGGGCCCCGGCGCTCCGAAATTGTTTCATGCCTCCCACCAGCTAAATCATCAAAATATTTACGACAGGTTTCTTAAAATACTCTCCGGTTAGGCCTACCACCCCCCCCTATCCCCCCTTCCGCTAGCCCCTAGGTGTTCCTAAAGAAGGGTGCAGTTTGACTGTATGGGGTTAGGCTTAGAACTACTCCCCAACACACACTCTCACATGTACACACATACTGTACACACACACACAAAAAGAATGGTAATTCTATTTAATGAAATGCAGTCATATTTTATTTATTGCTATCCACCATCATTTATTTAGCCAATATGTGTTTTAAGGATGGCCTGGTTATGCTTTTGCTTCGTTTAACACTGCGTCAAATCTTTAACACGTTATTCCACAGGGCGAGAGGACATTCTAAATTCAGGAGATGCATAAAAAAAAGAAGCGATCTCCATCTATGGCAATGTTTTCCTTTCGAGAGGGAGAGCAGCCTGCATACATGGTTTTGGTTTAGTCCATATAAATGTTCATGCTTAATAGGGATTTGGATGTGAAACAGTTGAGGGAGCTGACTTAATTATGGTGAGTGTACATAAACAGACCTCGGAGCCCTCTCCAGCGCTAAATACTTCAGGACATCTTAAAAGCCTTATTCTGTACTCCTGCTTATTCTGGCCATTCCCCTGGAATGCAGAGCCAGTAGGTAGAGAGGTGAGGCTGGATCTGCCTGGCTTATATTAAATCGGGACTGTCCAAGTCTGCGGGGACTAAGTCCAATGACTTAATGACCGGTGGAGTGGCCTTTTCATTTTTCACCTTTACGGCATGTGTCGGGTCAGCAGGTTCATCTCCTAATGGTAATGATCGTAAGTCAAAGTGCACGGCTCCTTGCACAAGTGGTCAATACAGAGTTATTAGGCTTCTCCTATTTGTGTCTTATAGCCCTTTTGCTTTAATTGCTTTGCTTCCAATAAGATTCCATGCATGGTCTTTCATAACTCACCGCAGTAAACGATGGGGGTGGTAAAAAACAATGGCACGTCTGCGTGCGGACGGCTTTGCTAATTAAAATGAGGAATATTATTTGTTTTCGCCCGACAAATGAGTCGTCTCCCAAGGCCCGTGGAAGGTGAAGAGTGCACAGCGAGAGGGTGCTTTTTTTCTCTCTCTTTCACTTCCATTTCTCAAACTCATTCCACCTCCATTCACGGACCCCCACACTGAATAAATGTCCCCTTTTTAAAAGTCAAACGGAAGGTTGCGAGTCAATGGAGTAGTTTCTTAATGGATCTCACCTCCTGCTCCCTCCCCCCCTCCTCCTCCCCTCGACTTGTGCGAGGCGGCCTGTAGCCGGTGACTGTGAAGGAGTAGGGGCAATGCTTCATTTTGAGGTAATGACAGTCCCTGCAGATCTATGCAAATGCCAGCTGCTGCATTGGCTGCCGCTGTAAAAGATGGTAGCAATTAGACCTTGCACTTAAAACAAGGTGAGTCAGGACCTTTTAATGGCGCGCTGTTCCTCAGCCCCGCGCGGGCGCACGTGGCGGCTCATATTTTAGCTGGAGAACCGCCCGGCGTGCGGCGCGCATGGAAAACCTCCTCGGGCTCCGCGCGCTGACATTCGGTGCCTTTGTCTAATGAAGCGAAAGCTTTTTTTTTATTATTTTATTATTATTCGTTTGTTTTTCTTATGGGTATTATACTAACACTAAAAGAAAAATGATTACAGCAAATTAGTAATGGCTAGTCAAATGGAAGGTCTGCAGAGATTTTGGATGTTTTTATGCTGAAAAACATTAATGCTTTTGAACTGAAACCCCTACAGTCAATCTACAAAGCTTTCATTCAATTTAACAACCCCAGTTATATGAAAATAATATTCGTATACAGCAACTGCTTGAATGTGCACAAAATAATTGTGCATTCAAGTATATGCACAAATGCTCATTGGAAAAAATAAAATGACAAAGGGCAGATCAAACAGACTTCATTAAAAGTGAACCTTACAGCAATCGATTGGCGCGCCGGGTCTCCACACAGCTGAGTGCACCATCCATCATGACGGAGTAGACCTCCTCTCCTCCACCTAAACAAACCAACCCCCACCAGCCTGCTCGCAGCCTCTCCCATTCCCCCGCTATAGCACACCGCACAAAGGCCTGCAGATGCCAAGGTTATCGGTCTTCTGATGTGTGTGTGTGTGTGTGTGTGTGTGTGTGTGTGTGTGTGTGTGTGTGTTTGTTTGTCTGTCATCTCAGGCCTTGGTGGTCACTGGGACAAACAGACAATGTTTGGACTGCAGCACTAGTGCTCTGGGACCTTGCACTGACAGCCTTGAGGATAGGGCTGGCCCTGTCCCCCCCTCCCCATCCTCCTAGCCCTGGCCTATCACCACCACCAACCCCCCCACCACCACCACCCAGAGGTCGGGGTGCAGTAAGAGTTGACCCTGACTAAAGGTCACGGAGGTTCAGAGGCCATGGCGGAGCTCGCAGACACGTGGAAAGCAATTAGAAAAGCGCTCCTGAAAATAGCCGGGGCCCTGGTGATGTGCCCAAGGAGGGGCTGCTTCCTCTCTTACGCCGGCGCTGTATTTATACGGCCAGAGAGCTGTTATTCAAAGTAAAGGTAACACAGACCAGTGCACACACACACACACACTCTCGCTCTAATAATTCCCTCAGTCATACTCCGTTTTGAATATGTGGCTGTCCCCTGTCTGTGGGCAGAACGTTGGCATCTATTTCGGTCAGGATTTTCATACACACCTGCTCGAGCTGCCGGACAGTCAAACCAAAGCTGATATTGTCTGTCTCATTTCTTTTTTTTTTTCTTTTTCAAAAAACCTTAGCCAACCATTTCCCTTCTGACACAAAGAAGGGTTTATATTTTTCACTTTCCCCTCTCGTTCCCTCTCTCTCTCTCTCTCTCCCATGCACAGAGGATTCACTCAGGCGCTCCGGTGGCAGATGTGGAGGTCGCTGGTTTTGGGCCTGCTTGTCGTTGGGTCCGGCGTTGCAGCTGCGGCGCGGTGATATTTTCATGATAAATGACATCCTTTCACCTGGCCAAGGCAAATAGATTATCTTGGCGCTTTTGCGTGCGTAATGTACGGGCCGCTCGCCCTCTTAATGAGCTGGAGTAAGTGAGCAGTCACCTGCAATATTCTGCCCATTCTGCTGGTAATTCTAGTGAAGTGGACATGTTTACACAATGTCCAACAACACGCTAAATAAACGTCTGCGTCAGCTCTTTTGCTGCTTTTCTGCAGAAGTAGTTCATCGTCTCTCTCTCTCTCTCTCTCTCTCTCTCTCTCTCTTCTCTCTCTCTCTCTCTCTCGTCATTTCCACACTGCTAACATTAGTGCTTTACAGTACATGACCACCCACAGCTCTCACACATAACCCTCCCATTGTGGCGGTGAAGTAACACTGAAAAATATATACGTTTATACTTCTATAGTAAAAAAACGTTCATATCCATTCCCATCCTTACAGTACCGGTATGTACTGAAGCCACAGAACAACATGGCAGTAGGTAGAAATGATTGATTAAACCGCGTTTATTTTCTCTGTGTTGCTGGTGGGAAGGAATAAATCAGCGAGAACAGCCATTGAATTGTGAGAAGACAAGCCATCTTCTATTATAAAAAATAAAAAAAATCCCCACCTTCCCCTGAAAGTCTGTCTTCTCTTGAACCTGAGCACTTCATAGACAGCAAAACACGGTTGCCACATCCTCTTGACTTTTATGAAAACACCATAAAAGGTAGCAGCCCTCCTTCATGGCATCAGTTTCTGTTTAGCTCTGTTCAGTAAATATTGTTGGTCTCTGTGTGGCCTTCGCTCCTCGAGCAGCTTGTCCGTCAGGGGAGGTGAGCGCGTGCCCCATACTTTGAGATCTCTCCGCCTGGCGATCATGGATCCGTGCCTGCGCGGTTATCGGCACTTGCCATGTAACTCAGTCGGTGGGCATTCGCCCAGGGCTAGTGCCAGCTTCTGGTGGTGTTCTCCTCATGCCCTTGTGCCCAGGTCAGCTGAGATGGCACTGGCATTGTGCGCTAATCAAGCCCTGGGTCGTCTGTTAGCGAGGATTTGGGAGCACGGTGGAAGGTGTGGGCTGGGCAGCACACATGACTGAACATTGGGGTGTGAGCAGCAGAGAAGAAGAGATGAGGGGAGGAGGGGAGAGGAGGGGGGGCAGGGCAGTCCTGGGCCTTCATGCTGACTGACATGCCTCCACTGGCAGCCTGGCAGATCGCTGCGGTGAGCGCCGTCTATCAGGTGAGAGGAGGAGGGTAGGAGTCCCCCAGAACAAACACGGCCCCTCTTTACTGCCCACGGAGACGCGGGGCCCCGAGCCCGAGACCGAGCCGCGCGCTGAAATAAATACAGAAAAAAGAAAAAAATAAGATGTGCATTTATTTGTTCTGCTCGGCTGAATTAAAGGGAGCCGTCATGCGTCAAACGCAAAAGGTCATCATGTGGCCGTATCGGCGGGGGGAAATCTCCTGGAGACGATCCAGATCCCTTATTTGAATAAGCAACGGCGCAGGATTACAGGCTCCAGCCTTCGGGGGCTGGTGCGCCTGCGGTGAGCTGCTTTGGCAACTCTCGATCTCTCAGCTGGGGAAATCCGAGCGCGTCGCGAGTGCATCTGAACATGAATGCATTATATCTCCCCTCCCATTAGGATGCGTGCGCGTATGGATAATGCATATGAAACACGCACGCGTGCACGCAAACCCCCCGTTTCATTTCCCTCCTCCTATGCATCCTTCAGATTCAATGCATCCTCTTATTTTAGATTGCTCCCTCTCTCTTTTTTTTCTCCGCCTCTAGAATTTTGTTTGCCAGTGAATTTCGAACGCGAGTGCCTGTGGTATGTGAAGTGTGATGCTGCGATAAGAAACAATAGGCAGACGGTCGGGGGGAGGTGTGTGCTGGTGCAGTGGGGGGATAAACCTGGAGCCTGACACATACGTGAGAGGCAGCAGCAGTGGCAGTGGAGGAGGAGGAGGAGGAGGAGGAGGAAGCAGCGCGGCTCTCACAGCAGTGGTGCGACAGCAGGGCCATGTGGCAGCACAGGGGTCCTTCAGGGCAGGGTGACCTTGCCGAACGCCTGCTCGGCCGGCCAGCCAGCCAACCGCCCGCCCGCCATCACCGCACGCGACAACAGGCTGTCGCGGGCAAAAAACGGTACGCCCGTCGGCTAGATGCGTCGGCCAAAAAAAAAAACACTCCGGATTCGCCATCCCCGGCTCCTCGCTCCCCTCCGTTCTGCGGACACGCTGATAGGTGTGAGCCAGGTCGAGTGGCCTCGCATTGGCCTTGCCACTTTGTTTGCCCTCCCAGACTGAGCGTTAGCACGTGCGGCGTATAGATTAAGCCGGGAGCTGTCAGAACTAATTGAAAGTAATAGGGGTAGGCGTTATTGGATTAGTGCACAAGACATTGATACTGTAAGGGAGGAACAGTTGGCCAGCGACTGAGGAATATTAAAATTGGCAGTGCCTGCTTCCAAAAATGGACCGTGAAAGTCTTAGGGTGTATTAGCGAATGGGGAAGACAATTCGTTGCAGATTGTTTAGGCCTACTTTGATCATCACTGCCTGCTCAAGCACGATACAAATGCTTGAAAATTATGATATAATGGTGAATTATGATAAAATTCACCTCCAGCACAAACACGTCAAATATCTTGGATTTTCAGAATCTGGTATTCTACTGCAGTTTCACAAAATAACTTTTTAGAAATGCAATATAAAAGTATTACTTTTCAAATCTGTAATGGATGTTTCATTATTTTCATCCCAAAATGTAAAAATAAAATCTGACACACATAATTTGGTTTAAAAATTGTGTGTGGCTCGGACTGTGGTAACCTAAACCTAAAACACAGTGCAGTATGCATTTGAGAAACGTTGATTTAAACCTACATGCTACATGCTACGAGCTATTTCCCCCTCCCTCCACTGTCACCGGTTGGCCAGCAGTCCACTGCATCACTGCACAGTGACAGGTGGAGGCCAACCTAAGAACCTCTAAGAGATGTCAAGGGTGGACAGAGGTTGGGAGAGATCCTCCTTCAGCACAGTCGCACACAACTATCACTGGTCCTCCCACTGGTGAATCAAGCGCCGAGACGAAGGATAGAAAAAAAATATGGTCACATTTGAAAAGATCATAAAACAAGCGTCATAAACATGGTCCCAGCCATTCTAATCAGCTGCATCAGTGATTTATGCCAGAGGAAAAAGGAACTCATCCAAATAGTCAGAGTTACAGAAATCTCTTCTCTTCACAGAGAAGGCAAATGGGATTCATTTCTATCACCATGGCTACCAACATATTTAAACTCACCTTGGGGACACAGGAGTTGAGAGCGTAATGTGGTTAGGCCCCCAACAGGTTGAGGGTGATATAAGTCCTCTAATGTCTCTTATTGAAAACAGGTGAGATACAATATATTTCCCCCTTTCCAAGACAGCACATTAAAGGTAAATTGTTAGTAGATAATAGTCTGTGTTCAATCTTGTTGTTCTCTGTATTAGAAAAATGACCCTTCTGCCTTTGAAAGAAAAAAATGCGACTGGAGGGCAGATTGTGCACAATAACAAAATCTAAAGTCTGTGTGTGTGTGTATGGGGGCTGGGGGTGCAATTTGGATGGAGTACAGTAATAACATGATAAATTATGGCACATTTTCTTCAGGGGACATTGCTTGAGGAAATGTACTAAAACGCCCAGGGGAACTGGAAGTCATCAATCATGGCGCCGCGCCGCTGCTATTGTGGTGGCCCTGAGGAACTGGCTTTGCACAGCAGCCAGCGTCTAATAGTGACATAGAATGCAGGCCCCCCCTCGGGGAGAGACCAGCCACTCGCCTGCTAAGAAAACAGAGCAGGAGAGGGGATCAAGGTTTGTTTTCCCTCTCCGCTTCGCCTTTCTGGGTCATTATGTATCGCGGCCCGGACGGGTGAAATATCAACGTCCTTGGCTACGGGATCTCCGTCCCCCTCCCCGAAAATGACAGATCTCATTATAAGATAAAAGTGACAAAGATAGCTCATAATGCTTCAGAGAAATGTAAAACCATTAGCAGGTCATTGTCATAGTTCTAATGTGTCCCTTTAAGCGGCTTAGTGAACTGGTGGTGAAGAGTGATATAAGGATTAACCTATAAGGGAGTTTACTGAGCAGTTGAGCTGGCATTGATGAAATTTCGATGTGTAGCGGTATCTTTCAAGGCACCAAAGAGGCGCAACATAGCACTAGAGGCCTTGGCAAAAAAAAAAGAGGGGTGCGGGTGGGGGTGGGGACAGGGGGGGTCAGGGAGTTGGCCGTAAATCTGCCACCATGCATGTGAAGGATGACACAAAGTGAAATTGGGTGCTTCGGGAATTTCCGAAAGCGGTTTGATGTCCTTTAAAGCTACTTTTTTTTGTTGTTGAGGGGCACACAAACTTAATGGGGGAAGCAACTCCAGTAGAGACTCATTGCTCATGGCTGGCGACAACACTAGGGAATTGTCTGCCATTAGTCTGAACATTACATTTACATTACGTGGAATTTATGGTAGTCGACATCGCGTTAATTTTGTACCATTTGTGCACGTAATTAAGTTCTGACCTACGAAGCAAACAGTTTGCCTTTGCGTAGATGATAGTGCCCAGTCAATTACGAGTTGGCAGCGGCTCTGGTTCGAATGGTAGAGAACGACTGCAGCGTCCCACTGACAGCACATGAAGCCTGTAACGTGGTTATTTATGGACTCTTTGTTTTATCAGAGCAGAGAGGGAGAAGCTCGGCAGTCATTAATATAGATTTGCCTTTGCTCTCTGCTTTTCGGGTGCCTGCGTTTTAAACACTGCTGATGATTAATTACCCAACCATATCAATCATTATATTAACTCTGACTGTGTCTTTAACACATTAGAAAACGCTGCTCATTAGCAAGGGGGAAATTAGCTGTTGTGAAGACCCATTCATGCGTGCGTGCGTGCGTGCGTGCGTGCGCGTGTGTGTGTTTTTCTCTGCACAAAGTTGTCAGGTTTGGGGTTGCTTGAAGAGGACTGGCATCTTCAGAAGTGTGCTCATCACTATTTTTCATCTCTTGAGGAAACATTGGCTTGAGATTTAATCATGCGATTTTCGCACCTTCCGCGCGCATCAACTGCCTCCAAAATAACCGACGCTGGCCAAATGGCAACGCCATGGCAAGCTGCGAGCAAACCAAAGCATACTGCTAAGTTTGTGAACGCAAGTGTAAACTCATCTAGAGCCATCTTGGTGTAGAACTGTTTCAATAACATACACACAAAATACAGTGCTGGTGTCATAATGATAAAACCCCTTTTAGTACATCCGCCATGATTAGCTTGGCAGTAATGACACATCTCAGAGTCTATAGACGGTTGCTGTCGCGATAGCAATCAACCACGTTAGACCTAAATATTCCCAAGGTGGCAGGCATATTAGTGTGTCTCTGTTGCGTTTATGTTGTCATGCCTCAGCAGGTATTATCAAAGCCCCTTTGATTACATTTTCATATGACCTTGACCTTACAGGGTGTTGCAATCAATACAATGGCTATTAGCATCCAAGTAATTGCCACAGAAATAATTATTTCACAGCCTTTGCATCTTTTCACCCATTTATTTCTCTGGCAGATGGAGGAACTAAAGAGCTTGTAGAGAAGATGGATTTGATGAATTAAAACCCAAGATGCAAATGTAGATTTCTGTAATTACATTTTCTGATCATAATGGTTTTTCCACCCAATAAAGCTGCCACCTTTCCTTTAGCGGCATTTTGATGATGGATATGTGACAAAATAAATGGAGAAAGACATTTTTTCCTTTAAAGATCACCTTGATACTGAAATACAGAGAGCAAGAAAACTGGGGATAAAGTACTTTGAATAACAAACCATTATAAAAGTCCTCATAACATAACAGCGAGATGGCAAAAACAGTTTGATGATGAAGAATGCTCATTATATTGTGGGGACACATGAAACATTCCTTCATTCCAAAACCTGGCTCAAGACCATTTTAATAGGTCCTTGTATTTGCCTCGCAGACTGCAGCTTGACTTTGTATTGTTCTAGTTAAGATTGTGAGATGTGAATTGCTATTGTGCCATATCATTTATAGCATTAAAATTCTTCCGTTTATCTTCTCCTATTAACTCTGTAAAAAAAAAAAAATACAGATTTGATTATGCTAATAAACCATCTTTCCAGGCATGGTAATAGGAACAGTTCAAAGTCATTAGTGGTATGAAAAATATCCATTTGCACCCGCGCACACATGCAAACGCAGGCAAAGTGCACATTGTTTAATGGTATTGATCAAGGTCTGGTGAGCTCCAGGGTTCGTTCTCATTATGGGCGTCTTATTCATGGTTTCTTGGGTAATGATGCCCACAAAGCAATTACCCACAGTCCCATTTGTGTGATCCAAAGGAAGGCAAAACACAATGAGAAGATGTTGTAGACCAGAGAGAAATGTGATGTTGTGTTCCTTTCCTGGGCACTTCTGCAGAGGTACATGTCCAAAGTGCATCATCATCAATGATACAAAATGATACTGGTTTCGAGAAGAAATGAGCGTCATTAAAATCGGTCGCTTTGATAAGATCATTTAATAATATATAGAGAGGGTTGCTTTGGTTGCATAGATTTAACACGGTATTATGATACATTCTAACAGTGCATCTCTAGCATTTGTTCAGCTTTTTCTTCTTTTTTTGATTCCCTACCTCGGCAGCCACTCAGACACACATCCCTGGCCTGTGTGAGAATGGCCTACGTGCTTCATCGAGCGCCTCAAGATTTGTTCCCCGCTACAAATGTGCAACAGCTGGAGTGCCGCAGAATGCATGTAAACTTTGTATATATAATTTGGTGACAAGTCAGGCTTAATCATGCTCCACTCTGCCTGAACAGAGGAGGAGGAGGAGGAGGATGGGGGGAGTAGATAGAGACAGAGAGAGAGAGAGAAGCAGAGGAAGGTGGCATATGGGGGCTGAACGGGGGAACAGGCAGCGGGCAGACTTCGCTCGCTCGCTACTGTTGACGAGGATTAACATGCAGGCAGCAGACAGCGGCACAGCCCCTCGCGCACCCCAGCAAACAAGCCGAGCAGAGGCAGCGGGGCTGCCAGCCTGACGGCAGTGCCAGTCATCCTCTGAGCCACACTCATCCTGTTAGCACGACGCCACGTCCAGCTTCCCTAGCGACCGCCGGTGGATCCCATGTGCTATTTGTTTAGGTCTTTTTTTTGTGTTGGTTCATACTGGAAGAGCTTAGGCATGAGCGATAAGGACTAAGCTACTCAGCTACAAGTGTCCTGACTATTTGCCAGGCGTCCCCATTAGGCCAGAACGGGAGTATGTGTGTGTTCCATTAGAGGGACACAGTTAAACATACACAGTTATTGTCACTGAATGATTTTGGCATCCATCTTCCGAGCAGCATTGATACCTCACTCTTGTGTTACAAACAGGATGCCGCCTGGTTGTCCAAACACACCCGGATGCACGGCAGAGTGGAGAAGTAATTGGAGATGTGTTTGCGAGCAGGGTGGTGGCAGTGGCAGCGGCAGCGGCGGAGGCAGCGCGTGTTCTGGCCGTGCTTCTGGCACCGGGAGAACCGGGGGGGTGGCGTTGGGGGGTGGATGGGCGCTGCCGAGAGTGCTGCGCGCGCTGGCAAGACCGGCCTGCGTCTGCCTGCATGCCACATGAGCCGCTGGCTCCAGCTGGTGCTCTCCAGGCGTCCAGCTGCAGGGGGAAGGCGGCCCGGGGAGCGGAGAGAGAGACTGCGCCCCTTGTTCTCGTGGCGAGGCCAGCGAGCGAGTGTGTGTGTGTGTGTGTGTGGCGGCGAGCAGCAGCTGATGCGGCTGTGTCAAGGAGAGGCGGCGCGACGCGGTGAGACCCCGCTCCACCACGCCGGCCCGCTCGCCGACCACTGTGTGCCTGGCTCGGCACCGCCGCCGCTGCCCCGCCGGGCACACAACACCGCATGGTCCCAGACAAAGAGCATCGCCTCAGTTGGGACAGAGCGCTCGTTTCAGAGCAGAATAGACTGCAGAATGTCTTCATTTGTGGGGGGCCTGGGGGGACACATCAGAAGTGTCATCTCTCACAAAAGCGTTTTATTTACGGACTTCCAACCAACACCTGATTCCTACCTCCATCTCCACCTGATCTCCTTATCTACATTTGACGATAGCTTGATCAGTCTGTCTCAGAATGTGGCAAGGCCTAGGGACAAGATGGATGTGAAGTTCCCGAAAATAGGAAAAACTTCCCGGAGATTCAGTTCAAACATATGGAGACCAAACTTTTCGCCTCGTCTTTGTTTGGATTCCAACTTAAATATGCTGTGCGTGCTTTTGTGTAAAAATAAACGTGTAAAGCAGAGGGAGAGGGGTAGAGAGACAGCAGGGCGAATGGTGATAAGAGTATGCGTGTTTGCGTGAGTTTGTGTGAGAGTGTGTAAGTGTGTGTGTGTGTGTGTGTGTGTGTGTGTGTGTGTGTGTGTGTGTGTGTGTGTGTGTGTGTGTGTGTGTGTGTGTGTGTGTGTGTGTGTGTGTGTCTTTCTCTTGTCGTGATGCATTATACTTTCTCCTTGGGAACACATGGCAAGGTATTTACCAAGCCATCTGCTAAAACTGCCTGGCTAAATCTATCTATCTGCTGTTTGGTTGCTAAGGAAATGGATACTTTGGCGAATGGGGTGGTCGGCATTGTGCGGCGCCTCACCTGTCAGCGTTGGAGGCCCCGTATGTTCAATTGTCATCCATTTAGACGGGGAAGCGGCGCGCTGACCCCTGAGACGCTGGTGGGAGATGAGATGCGCCGGTCCCTCTGGACCGTGGGAGGTGTACAGTACAGGCTGTTCCGCTCTCTCCAGCTCTCTCTATCTCTCTCTCTCTCGCCGTGCAGTTGTTTCATTAGCATCGCCAAACAGAACGAGCTACAGTGCGTACAGTACACACACTTCAGAGCAACGCGGAGATCGTGGAGGAAATGAAAAAATGACAAATCCGTACTAGAGCTGGCTACAGGGATGGTTCTCGGGGTCAGCGGGGAGGTTGGGGGGGGGGGGGGGGGGGGTCATTGTTCCCGTGTGCTTGTAAAGCAACCGTTATACTGTAGTACAGAGCACCTGCTAAATTACCCACAAATGCCAAGCGAATGTCTTTGATGCTTATGAGGAAGCATTCATATGTTGTGTGAACCGCTACCATAACATTTATCCAACATTTATCTGTGCTCTTCCTCCCCCACCCCCCCATTGGAGCTGACGTACTGTACAACACGAACTGAACGCCATTCATTAAACATCTGCAGCCCGTATGTATGCAAATGCAAATGATTTGTGTGGGTGAGATTCTTCCTCCTGCACCGTGGTAGCCAGGTAACTGTCACTTTACCTGCAGGTTATCCACCGTCTTTACATTTACGGGGAATTTGAATTGGGCAATGTAGCGGGTGCAGGGAGTGCCCGGCAAACACCAGGTGCTTTGCATCAGGGCCGATAGCATGTGACAGAGATGCAAAACCAGAAGGCTGGTGTCATGGGCGCGTTCGTGGCATGCCATCCCAGAGGCTATGTCACCAGGCAGGTGCGCCTGCCAAGATAAATGGCCACGCTCTTTTGCCTACAACTGTCCTGCCATTCACGCCGGCCGTGAGTCATACCTGGGAAAATACTACGATTGTTCCAGGTACACGGCACGCAGGCGAACGGGAGCGCGACCCCGCAGCGAGAACTCCGGGTCGTCCTTGCGTGTCTCGGCTAATTGCTGAATTAATTTCTGGAGGCTTTCCACATTTATGTCACAGCATGATCAGGAAAGCGTTTCCTTTTTACACAGCGTTCGAGTTGATAGTCCAGATAACATGGCTGCACCGGAGCGATCGGTAGCCTCACTCTGGCGTTGTGCTGTGACACGGGCGAGAGCTGGAGATGGTGCTGCCGACGAGCGCGGGGCCCTTTGAGAGGGGTCGCGACCTCGCGCGCGCTGCTTTGTCATATTCATCCGGTGCCGGTGACAAGTATGAGAGGTCTCGCGGAGGGCACGGCGGCGGTCGTAAATCAGGGAGGGGGGTGGGGAGGGATCGCGGGACGAGGTGTCCTCTCTCTCGCTCCCGCCGCCCAAGGCCCTGCCCTAGATTCAGGGCGACTGGGAAATCATATTAACAAAAGGCTCCGCGCCTGGCGCGTGCCGCTGAGGCGCTGATGAAAGATTAGACGAGGGGGACGAGGGGGACGAGGGCTTTTCTGTCTTCCGCACGCGCTCACACTTCTCAAAGTTCCTCTCAAACTTGGCCGACTTGTCATTCACAGGTTTTGCAGCAAGAACGTGACCTCATTTCTACCGACCTCTTCCGTCGCCATCTTAACACGGCCCAGTGATAACTGGATTGTTACTGAGACAAAAGCTTCATCATTTCAGAACATATTGTCAAACAATGAAGATGGGTCGTAGGTGTCCCCTCTCGCCCTTAAACAAGCGGATCATACAGAATTCCCCTGTAGGAACACAACCCCATCTGAACCAAACTTAAATCATAACCCGGCGCAACCAAGCAGAACAAAGGAACTTCTTAATTTCCTAACACGGAATACATTACCGCTGAGTGGCGGGGGCTATTGCAAGGGGCCGAGGCTGCGGCTGGACACCTGGGATTCTCCGCACTGTTTGATCTGGCCCTTTTCAAGCACTCCGATCATCCAGCTAAATTGCATCTAATGGACAGGGCCCTGCCACTCGGAAACGGAGACGCGGGGGGAACAATTTGCCCGTGCGTGCACACCTGTCCTTTGTAGTTCAGAGGCGCATTGTGCCGTCCCTCGCCGGCCGCATTACTCTCGATTCACAAACAGCACTCAGCGCGCCGGCCAGAGTGCACCGGGGCCATTTAGGGGCTGAATGAGCCGGGGACGCTATTAGTCCCCGGTGTCTGGGTCCTCTCCTCCGCCAGAACAATGCCAAGGGACGGAGGAGGAAGGGGGGAGGGGGGGGGGATGAGGGGAGGGGTGGGTTTTCGAGGGAGGGATGCATTGCTGCACCTGTCCTTTCAATGGAATCCCCCCACATACAGCCGTGCATGATGTATGGGACACACTTTATCCATGTGCAGCAAGGCTCCGTGAATGGCTCAAACAAGCAAATGGAGACCTATCCATTGTACAGTGTGTCAGGATGATTTATCAAAGTGATTCCCTGGGCCTGGGCCTATGCATAATGATGAAAACAGTTAGTATACACATGTTTGTGGGCAGAGCATAACCGGCGCTGGATTCAGGCTGCCCCATTACAGCCGTGCGGTAAGCAGTTGGACACAACATGATCAGATGTATTTCCCAGTTGCGACTTATACAGCCTAATGACGGTACCACCTGTACCAAGTTAGCCGCAAACAATGTTATTCTAGAGCTGCTTGTAAACTTCCCTCTCTTTTCAGTTTACTTTTTAGACTTGACATTTATACACTATTTTTGTCTGGCTTGGCATTTACTTAATTAAGAACACTAATAAGTGAGCGGCGCACGCTCAGCTATGATTACATGATCAGTGGGCAATTTAACGTTCATTTACTAGCTGTGCCTGACCTTCAGCTGGAGTCACCACTGTCCTTATTTTCGCGTTGGAGGGAAATGTCACAGCGTTTTCACCACGTTATTACAGATTTAGCAGAAAAAAAAAGCTTATCTCTCGCATCGGCTAAGACAGATAGGCTCTGCTGTACAGGCTTCCATGGCCATACCACAGAAAAACATTTCAAAGTTATCCGTCTAGAAATTGCTCCCATACTTGTAGGCGGTATTTAGGATGACATTTTTATTTTTATCCGCTTTTTCATTACTTTTTTTTGTGTTTCCTTTGGAGAGGACAATTACTGCGGCCGTGCTGCCTGTGTGTTAGCGAGCAGGTGGCTCGAGTGGGATAGAGCGCACATTCCACTCTCTGATTCCAGCTTCATCCTCGGTGTCCTTCACAAGTCCTCGCCGGCACATATTGTCGGCGGCTGAGAGACGTGGCGGAGTTTCGCCGCCTGTGCGTCTCGCGTTACTTTTTTCGAAACGCGGCCCGTTGTCACTGCGAACAGATTGTTCCGAACAGCCTCTCTGCATCCACAAGAATTTAATGGCACGGCACTCATTTGAGAAGAGACTTTCAAAGCGTACGAACAGAGCTTCAGTGATGATTTTCCGGAAATTTATGGGGGAGCTATGGGCTGGGGAATGAAAACATCCTTATCATTCACATCCGACAGTCGTATAAATGACTTTGCATTAAGTCTTAACGCAGCACATCTGTGCTGGTGGCTCTATCAGTGACAAGCAGGGCTGAGCAGGAGGCTTCCTGACCTGCTTTACAGCCTGCTCATTACACAGAATGGAGCTTTAATTTTTAATGGAGACGACCAGGGAGGCTGACAGAGAGCTGTCGAGATGTCATTCACCGGGAAAGGTGATGGATGCCCCCGAGCGCATGCAGGCAACAGACAGGCCGACTGATACACACACACACACACACACACTTAGATGTGCACACAAATACAGTCAGACACACACACACACACACACACACACACATACCTTGGAGGACAGTAGAGGCCAAGTGCCTGAATAATATATAACAGGAACTCTCGTCTCAGGTGTCTGGCCCACGGGTCTGTGACATGGCTCTGATAGACAGAAATTCCATCACATCTTTACATTGCCTTATAATGAGCAATGTGCTACATTCATACACAGACGCACAGCCATAGTGGTGTGTAAATAACCATGTCTCAAGTGTACCACTTATACTATTCTGTCATTTCTATTCTGTTCTATTAACCTCAAAAACATACCCATTCCCTCCTCATATTACATATCTCAAATCAGTTGTTCATTGTGTGCTCTCCTAATACACCTGTCAATTAAAACGAGGCAATGCTAACCCCACTGGCGTGTACATTACAGTTCCTTGGTGATGCTAAAGAAGCTATAGGCTGCGTGTAGGTGGTGTAATGAGCTGCCGACGCGTTTGATGTCGGGCTCTTGTGCACATGCACCGTACGCATGGCTAATCTGCTTAAACAAGGTAAGGGATCCCCTCGCATGGAGGGCGTCCTCTAATGAGAAGCTAGCAGAGTATCCGGTTCTCATTCTGCTCGCTAGGAACATTGAGAACGCAGCCAGCTGACTCACCAGTGTCGATGTCGGATGGAGCATGTGGTACACTAGGATTGTACGGTGCTCAACGGGTTACAGGCAGGAGCTGTGTGGATGAAGCGTGCAGAGCGTTTAGAAAATAATGAAGATAAAAGCCACAGAACACTGCCACAGAATGTACTTGCATGCTGCAGGGTCTGTTCACGAAAGTGTTTATTTGGCTAAATGGTGTGTCGCCACAATTTTAATAAATTCATTCAGAGGCATCTACATAAACATATTACATTTACCTCGATTTTCTACCACAGCTTTGGATGTCATGAATTGATTATTTAACAGCAGTACGGTCATTGATGTAGTCATTGATGGTTGATTATTATAGGTAAATCATTGATAATTTATTATTATTGGTAAATATTAATAAATGCCCATTGTTCAATGCGCTGCAATACAGTAGATCTATTCCCTTTAAAGAAGCATTAACTCAACCAGGAAGACGACTTCTTCTACTACCTCTATATTATGTGTAGCTGCTGTAATTTCCGCCGATATCAATAAATAAATACAGCATTAAATTACAAGTAAGTCTATATATTACTATTGGCATTGATGTTTACCACTGAGTGACCATGACCCTCCCATATGGGTATCACATATCAACTGTACTTCGATCCGCTCGCCAGTGGAAATTCATACTCCACATTTGACCCTGGCATATATCCCCAGTAAGTTGTAGCAACACACATGAATTAACAATAGGCCACAGCAGAGCCATGGAGATGGCTCTGGGCCACACGGAGCCTAATTCGGTTCGGGTTCACGGAAGGCCATTGACACGCTCGCTGTGTAAGATCAAGGAGGTTAGGGTTGCTGCCAGAGAGGCGTCTTGTAAACGGATATGGCGTTTCACGCTGCGCTGCCTTCCACCGCCGCCGCATTATTACCGGGTACGACCTGCCTACCAGCGAGTTCCGCCACGTGTCAGTGTGTGGCAGGCAAGTGCTCTCGTTTTAAAGAGCGTCTTGGAGTAACGATGCTGGCACTAAAGAAATATCGCTGGTGTTGAAAGCTTGCCGGTTTCCCTTTTATGAGCGAGACTTTAGGTGTCCTCTGCAGCCTTGGCTGCGTGAAGAGAGCTTTATTGTCATCTAACGAGTTGCAGAGTTTAATATGGTGGCCTGCCAACTCTTAGGGATGGCACAAGCGCTGGAATATTCTTTTCAAACAACAGATATGAGATACAAGATGATTCACACAGACTATAACATTTTCTTGGGAGGGCAAATAAGTGAGGACGATGAACTTCATGAACCTCTTATCATTTCACTGAATGACATTTCAGGCTTGATCAAAAATGCATTAAGTGGCTTTGAATAGCATTAGAAGTCTTAAAGCTCTGGAAATATGATGGAATCAATTTGTAGTTGAAGTGTGTGCTGACCACTAACGCTAATCCCATTGAAATTCATGAAGGGAGCCGTTCTAATTCTTGTGCAAGTGACCTTATCACTCTTGTTATGTTGTTAGACTTGTATACAAAGTCACATGGACGGAGATTTGGCATGTTATTGCAAAATTATGCATGAAGTGTGTGTGGCTCTCACTGTGTGTGTGTGTGTGTATGTGTGTGTGTGTGTGTGTGTGTGTGTGTAACGGGCTGACACGGCATATAGAGGAATAGGGGATATCCTGTTTCCTCTTCTGTCACACTGAGGATTCCCTGAATTCTACCAATAATAAAATTTGGAAATTCCTGTGTGCATTCTGCATGTTCCTCAAATGCCAAGAGTTCCAGTGAAGGACATCGACTGGAGCAGATAACAGATGTAACTAGTTCCACATGATGTTATGCTGAAAAGGGATGTGAAATGTGCAATGTCCTCTTTCTGTATGTGTGCGCGTGTGTGTGTGTGTGTGTGTGTGTGTGTGTGTGTGTGTGTGTGTGTGTGTGTGTGTGTGTGTGTGTGTGTGTGACTTCAGGGACAACCAGAGGTTAAGGGACTTAGTCAGGACTGTGTGCATTCTAATGAGGACCATGTGTGGTCCAGGGCCTTTGGCATTGCGAGTGAGTGTGTATGCGTGTGTGCATGTGTTTATATCATTAGGGCAAGCATTTACATACAGTACATCAGCAAAGTGTGCATGTATATACGAGTGTGTGTGTGTGTGTGTGCGTGTGTATGTGCGTGTGTGCATGGCTGTAATGTATAGGGGAGCAAGAGTACCTATTAAGTATGTAGTCCAACAAGAGACTTGAATCTATTTGGAAGCAGGCATACAGTATATATCGCATCTGAAAAAGCTGAGTGTATATGTGCAAGGGAGAATACAATGTGTGAGTGTGTATTTGTGAGAAAGAGAGAGAGGAGAGTCTGTGGGTGCATATATGTGTGTGCCTGCGCGTGATTGTGTGAGTGTGTGTGTGTGTGTGTGGTACATGGCGATAACTGTGCCGATTGAGCTGTAAGCGGAGCTGCCCATTGACCGAGGGGACGGAGCCGTGGCTCTCCCCTCCCTGGCAGGTGCGGCGGGCGGGCGGGCGGGCGGGCGGGGAGAGCAAGCGTGGCGTGGCATGGCGCGGCGCGGACAGGACACAGCTGTCAGAACAGGGCCTCCATTATCTGGCGCTGCCTATTGATTCACCCTGTGGGATGTTTCCTATCTGACTGGGCTCATTTGCGGAGCGCATTTGCATGGCTAGGAGCGGAGATCGATAGCCAGAGGTGTTCCGGGCTCCTTTTAATGGTCTCTTCTTCGATCAGCCGGGGACCGCCCCGACAGAGGGGATGCGTTTCCTCTAATTATAGTGTATGCTAATGGGGAAGGGACCCAGAAAGGAGATCACGGCGGCGGCTAATGCAAGTGGGTTGGCTACGGAACAGGAACGAATCAGAGCCTGTCAGCGAGACTAACAAATGGGGTCATCTTTTAATATTTGGACTATGAGTTGAGCTTGTTTTTATACTGTCAAGCCAAAACTCCACTACATGATATACAGTACGGTGGGCGGTTGTGTGTGAGATAATTACCTCGTCATATTCATCTGACATGTTTGGAATATCTTTTGCTATGGATGGCCATTGCAAGAGCAAAATTTAAAGTGGAGCACATGGATTGTTTTATGATGTTTGTTTAGACATTTTTCAGTTACACAAAAGAGATGGCTGGCTTTGTTTAAAAGGTCCTGTAAGGCGCTGCGAGATCCAAATCTCTTGTGGTGCAATCGAATAAAAAAATCAAAATCAAAACAAAAGGTAAATCATTTATAAATCTTGCACGGCTAAACATGTCATATTCACAACCCATCCTCGTGGAGCTCATGAACAAGTCCCTCTTGTGAATAAGACAGCTCATGTTAATAAGGGCTAATGTATTCCCTAGTGTAGCTTCAGACAGTGAGGATGCTGTTTATTGGAGGGTGCTATTTATTGGGGCTGCGTGCTCAGTTGTTGTTGTTTTCTTGCTGACTCTGTGTGCTCATTAGGTTAGGATGGAGAGGACAGACACACAGACAGACAGAGAGACAAACAAACAGACAAACAGACAGACAGACAGACAGACATGTTTGGTTCAGGCCACACGGCTGTCTCCTCTCTCCAGCTCTTCGCTAATCAGCTCTGGGAAAGGAGGCAGAGCCGAGGTGGGGAACGTTTGTGGTGCTGGGGCTTGGGGGGGGTGGTGAGGGTGCAAAACATAATGAATAAATAACATTCCCTAATCCCGCGCAGGAAACATCTTTTCATATGAAAATCTCCAGGTTTTATCTCACGATCCGAACATTGTCAATCCAAAAGCAGGGAAAGCTCTGAGTAAATGTCCCAGTAATCTTGGCTTAATCTGCCTCCGCCTACTCTGTAAATACCCCTGAATGTGCATCTGCTTGCAGCCTTCTTGTTATATGTGTATTTTAATCAGAATAGATTGTCTTTAAATACCATTGTAATATTCCTCGTGTTTTTCTTGAGCGCGGTGAGCGACTTCGGGCCCCGTTCAGGAATATTCTTGAGGGGAATGCGTGCTTGGCTTGGCTGTATCTAATTTGGAAATTACAGTGTTTATGGCTAAGAATAAAAGCCTGGGTTTTATAGCTGCGAGCCGCAGTCTGTGCCTGCCGCCTTCAGTCCTACTGTATTGTTGTTTGTCGGGGGTGGGGAGGTGGCACCAAGGGGTGTGGTGGTGAGAGAGAGAAGAGAGAGAGAAACAGAGAGAGAGCAAGAGGGAGAGAGAGGGAGAGAGAGAGAGAGAGAGAGAGAGAGAGAGAGTGAGCATTCAGAGGCCTTTTTCTGCTGGAATGGCCCTGATGTGATAAGTACTGTTTTAGGCTGGCGAATGCATGTTCGCCTCCCATGCCTCTGTTGTTTATGTTTCTCCCCCTCTCTCCGTCCTTTCCTCTCACATACTCTCTCTCTATCACTTCATCTCTCTCTCTCCTCTCTCTTACAGTCTCTGCATCCATTGTTCAGCAGTCGTCGGAGCTCATTGGGAGGCTGGCCGTTCGGAGCAGGCAGAATGAGTTGCACTGTAGTGTAGTGCAGCGCGGCTCACCTCGGGCTCTTGGTCCACTCGCTCCTCTACATGGAGCCGTGCACATGATAGCAAGCAGATGTTGCTCAGATTACGCATCGCATGGACCGGCCTGTCCCTCTCCCTCTCCCTCTCGCTGCCCAGCCCAGCCCAGCCCGACGGCCTACCCAACCGAGCCGCCAATGCAAGCACAAAACCCACCCGCCCATCCAACCCGCCCATCCAACCCGCCTCCCACTCCCCTCCTCCGGCAGCCTCCTTAGCACCAGCACTCCGGCGCTTTTCCTGGCAGCGGCAGTGGAATCAGTGGGCCCAGCGGAGCCGACCCCAGCGCGCTTGTGGGGGCACTACCCGAGGACTCGGGGCCTGGACGAGGCGTGGGGGGTTGGGGGGGGGGGTAGACCATGATGTCAGTGGGGGGAAATGAATAGGTCACATGTGGCCGTGGTGAATATGTGTGTAAGTGTGTGTGTGTGTGTGTGTGTGTGTGTGTGTGTGCGCACGCATGTTGATTAATAGGTCACATGTGGCTGCTGTGAATGCGTGTGCTGGAGTGTGAGGAAATCAATTGATGGTTTTCAGGCTGGAGCAAACAGTGGAGACACAGAAAGGGGGGGGGGGGGGGGTGGACAGACAGTCAGGGGGGTGACTGCGCCACACCCACGCACACAAAAAAACACCCCAGGATGAAGCGCCGTCTCTGAATCGTGGGGTTCCTGGAAGAGATGGCGAGATATCCTTGTACTTTCCTTGTCCACATTATCTGGGATGGGAATACTGTATATTAGCTGGTGCCTGGAAACCGTACGCCGCATTCCGCTTTGCACCACACGAGGCTATTACAGCAGCAAATGAAACACGTTGAGACAGCGGAGGCAGACAATGTGACGCTCTTTAGAAGTGACACAGACTCTAATCCCTGCCTGAGGGTGAAGCAAGAGGGAGAAAAAAAAAATGTGTGGCAGCCATTGTGCCTGCTTTTTTTCAAGTGCATATCTCTGCAGGGAGATGGTAGACTGTGTGTGTGTATATGTATGTATGTATGTGCGTGTGTGTGCCTGTGTGTGTGTATGTGTGTGTGTGTGGAGAGAGAGGAAGGCAGTCGGCGATAAGAACCGAACGGCGAGCCGGAGCGTCGGACAAGGACGAGGTGCACACAGACTGCCGAGTGGCGTGGCTGTCACCAGCCTCCCCCACCCACCCCCCGATTTGGGATCCAGAGCACCAGATCCAGCAGCCCTGTCGGGGAGATAGCGCTGCCAGGCACCAGTGATCCGGAGGCGACGGCGGCGGCGACAACAGAGGCGGCGATGGCGATGGCGGCGGCGGCAGTGGCGGGCGGCGGAGGCCGTGGCGACAGCGTCCCGGCGTTATCGGCTCGTGCCAGCGGCGTCCTTAGGAGCTCAGATCCCTAATCTGGGCACCCGCGTCCCCGCCGAGGCTCTCAGGAGTAAATGAGCCGGCGCGGAGCCCCGCCAAGCCCAGCGAGGAGAAGAACAGAGGCGAGGAGGAGGAGGAGGAAGAGGAGGAGGAGGAGGAGGAGGAGGAAAAAGAGGCCAGCACAAAAGAGTCCCCCTACCTGTGTAAACCGTCTCCGCTGTCGGGCCGCTGAGAGGATTTCACAACGCAGGCCTCGCCTCGGCTGTTTTATAACCTTCTAAGCACAGGCATTCTGGGCGCTAAGAATACCTCCTCAGGATCCGGAAGGTATTCAGATATTTCTGTGTAGGAGACTTGGATGCTCCTCGTCTGAATGGGAATTGTAACGAGAAAGAATTGCGAAAAAACGGATTTGGTAAATCACGATTATCTTTATAGCTGTGGCACAGAGCTAAACATCCTTCCCTTTAATAGATGCTACAAATAAAATCAAGATCTTGATTGCACAAAAAAGGATCCCCAATGCAAGTCTCCAATGACCCTTTTCTATGTCAAGGTGCCACACCTAAAACACAATAGCCAAGACTTCAAGTGAAAAAGAGCAAATGACTCATCCTAAACTGGATCCACAAGGATCCCCCCTCCCTCCCTCCCCCTGTAGGTCCCTGTAGTAGGAAAAAGTCTGTTTGCACTGATCGTCACAATCACTCGTGGACCCTTTGCGTCATGCAAGCACTTGGTAATTAGAAACAGTTGTAGTGAGGCCACCGATGTTTACAATGTCGTGTTTCAATGTTTTTCGAAGCTGAATGACCTTCCAGGATGATTACTTTATGAATCCTTTCAAAGTAAGAAATACATTATTGAAAAAAAAGTAATAGGAGTCTTGAATCTAATACAAATAACAGCTATTGCTCTACAAGGCCAAACTGACATTGTTCACCTGATCTATTGTCCATCTATGCCATATTGTAATGGGGGAGTTGTTGAAAACCTCCAACTCTGCCTCGCCAATCAATTACATTTCAACCAAACCGAAGGAGCGGAATATTTTATTACGATTTTTAGTGCATTTCATTGTGCTTCAAGGGCCATTATATAGAAGAATATGTTTAATGCAGCGGAGAGCATTCAAATGGATGCTGTAGTTTGGCAGCGCGTCTGAATGGCTGTGGCCATTGTGTTGTTTACCACACTTGATTGTGCTGCTTTTCATCAACACTCCAGACTTTAATTTGGCCTGAATATCCCACTACATTGAACAGGCGCACTTGAACCGCCTTTCCACATTAAGGTGAAGAGGGACCGCTCGTGATCTCTGCTTTGTTTACAATCAGTCCAGATTATTAGATTATATTTGCGCGCATATGATTTACTGGACAGATTTAAGCACTTACAAAATCTGGCTCGATCCGTCTTCTCTCCGACGCAACATCGGTTGGATTTATGAAAGTGTGTCGCTCTAGAAAAGAAACAACAGTCCACTGATTGTTCACAGCCATCGCTATTGTCCACATTCCAAAAAATAAAAAACAACAAGACTGATATCACGCTCTCAGACAAAAGCACATGCGTGTAGCGAGCATTTATCTGCCACTCCTGCAGGAATGCGACAATGGCTGCTAAAGAGGGGGTTGGGGGGGGGGGGGGAGAAGCTGTCAAACGATGCCATGGAGTCTCGCGGAGCCTCCGTGATGGCGCTCCGGCCGGGATGTCTGCTGTCAAGCCAAACAACACAGCGTGTCCCTCAAGTGGCTGAGGCCTGTCTATCTGGGGCTGCGGCGGCCATTGTGAGGGGGGGGGGGGCCCATTCAGGCCAACCCCCGCGCGCCTGAATGCTTCAGTGACACGGCTCAGCGGCAGCAGTGGCCGCAAAACAACACACAGCTGGACAGTGTCACTGACCAGTCACGAGGAGGGAGGGAGCGAGGGAGGGAGGGAAGGAACAAAAGAAAGAGCGAAGGAAATGACATGTTTTCATCCATGGTGGATGGCAGTTTTTCCTCAAATATCAAACAATCATATTCATCCAGAGACATTTCGATTGTGAATACTGTCAATAACCTACCAGTATGTGTACAAACCAAGACAAACACAAGCCTTTGAGACAAAGCAGGTCCTCCCACACTCTCACATATAGACATACACACACACACACACACACAATCAAAGAGAACACAACTAATCAAACAAATACACAGACACACACACATACACACACACACACAAAGAGAAAGACACAACTAATCAGACAGACTCACACCACACACACACACACACACACACACCTCTACTGTGGGTAAGTGTGCACCTTGTGGGCACAGGCCTGTGTAATGCGGTGGCACAGCTAATGTAGCAGGGGGCCGAGGGCTCACGTCCCTGTGCTGCTCCACGCCTGTGTGCGGAGAGAGAGGGTCACTCGGTAGAGAGATGGCCACGGAGCACTCTGGCAAGGGGAGGGCACCTTCATTAGTCTGGGGAGCGCGCACACACACACACATACACGCACACACACTTTCTGCCGCCCATACTCCGCTCTTGTGTTTGTAAACAGTCCATTAGTTGGGTGCTTGAAGGTAAACATGTTTACTTGCCAGTGATGGCTTGCCAGTGCGGCTCCTCGGGCCTCTCTGCAAAAGGGGATGTCATTAGAGGAGGAGGTGGAGGAAATTAATGTGCCATTCAGGATGACTTCTTTGTTTCCCATTGACATGATCATAGAAAAGGCTGGAGGGGAAAAGTGATTTACGCGCACACAGACAGACACATACACACACACACACACACACACACACACACACACACACACACACACACACACACACACACACACACACACACACACACACACGCACGCGCACGCACACACATATATATAACACATCTTGTGACAATATTACCACAGCATCTCTTGTGATTCAGTGGCTGGGATGGAGTACAAAATGTGCTGCCATTTTTGTGCTGGCAGAAAATGACTTTTCCGCGCCCAATATGAGCCTTTTGTCGTCGGCTGATTACTGATTGTATCTAGTCATTTGCAGGCATTGTACCACCGCAGCGTAGTTGGTCGATAACTTTTTTTCCAGCTCTTTTGTTTCCAGATGGAACCGTCGGCAGTGAGGCAAAGTAAAACTGCTTTGGCGGGCATGCGTTTTAATGCTCATCCCCATTCAAAAGGCGTGGGTGGAGGCTTGGGTGGAGGGGTGTGGGGGGTGGACGTTGCTGGTTGTGACGACTGCTCCTTGGCCAACACTGACCTCACCGACTGACTGACTGCTGTGGGTGGGGGGAGGGCGTGAGGAGGATGTACCTGTAGTCTCCTGTCTGGCCAGAGTGTGATGGATGGCGGCGCCTCGGGCTGAGGTGGAGCAGGACACCTTCTCCGAGTTCACGGCCTCTCTCTTATTAAAGTGCAGCCACTCGGCCGGTCCCTCACGGCTCGCCGACACCCAACACACTCCGCCATGCTGCAAGGCTGCGCTCGTGTCTTTCAACATTCTCGTTTTTGAACATTCCTGTCTGATGCAAAAAAACCAAAAAAACCCGAACAAACACAACAAAGCACCGACACTACTTTTCGAGCTACTTTTAGAATGGACAATGACTTTTGACAACAGGTGCAAATGAAATGGGTGGTGGGATATAAAAATAACCATTTGTTTATGCTGTTGGCGACCTCAACCTGAGCAGCAGGTGCTGTGCTCTGATAACATCATAAGCGAGCGTGCAGGTGTGAGCAAACAGGAGGGAGCTAGGCAGTGCATCACGCACTCAGGTCTTGGGTGTCAGGCTGGATACCAGAGCTCCTTTTGTGTGGCATCCCTGGGAAAAGTCTGTCAGCACAGAGGGTGGGTGGAGGGATGGGGGGGGGGGGATTTGAAAGGCAGAGGCATGAAAAAAGACAAGACCGGATAACCTTGTTTCTTTTTTTTCCTCCCTTCTTCTGCAGGTCCTTTTTCTAGTCACGTTGCATTGCGAGCCAAATAAAAAACAACACAAAGGGGTATCAGCTCGCCAATTCTCATATTGCACTGTTTCAGATATGATCAGATGTTTCTTCCTCACCTGTGATGTTGTAAACTCATAGCTATTACTGTGTTTGGTCTTTGGGGGGGCTCTAAGACTAGACTCTTGCTTAAAGCACAATATGTGTGTGTGTATGTGTGTGTGTGTGTGTTTATTTATTTATCTATTTTATTTTCTAAGAGGCTGCAACTCAGGTCAGAAACGAAGCAGCCCACTGGTTGATCGAATTCCATTTGCATTCAGCAGTGCTTGCCATTTCAGCGGCTAATTGATTTGTAACCTTGCAGGAGCTCCGGTGCAGCAGCGCTGCGTAGGGCGGAAGCAGGAGGCGCGAGCGAGCGCGCGGCGGTTCTGGGCCGAATTAGCGCGGCGAGGAGGAGAGAGTCGGGTCACGGGCGCCCAGCTGTGCGACAGGAACCCCACCAGGGCAGCGGCAGGGTTGAACTCCGAGCCGCGGCAACACAGCTGCTGCTCCCGGACTCGCATGTTCTCGCGGCGCGAACAAACAAACACGCGCACGGGATCGCTGCTAATTCTCCGCTTTCGGATCTCCCACAAGCAAGTTGATTAAGACAAATATTATACGGGCAAATATTTACCTCGAGTGTTAGTCGACTCTTTTGCATGCTTGCTTTACTTATGGGGTGGTGTCATGCATTATATGCTACATTTGCATTTGATGTGGCATATTTCAATGTGAAGCAGCATGCTCATATGTAAGGTATGGAATATTTCAAGAGATAAAGGCCATTAATTTGAATTAGAACAGCACTGCAAATATAAATTTCACACATTCTCAAAGTAAGCTGGTATGCAAATTTGCATCTGTCTGCGTGAGACTTAAGTACATCTAATTATAAATTGTTATTTGTTAAGCTTACTTATTGTCTCAAACATACATATCATTTACATAGTCCATATTTGCATTTCCATCCTCTAATGCCCTAAGAGCTGCACGATTATGTATTTGCGGGAGCCGTGGCGAAGACGGAGGCACTGAGGGAGAAAGAAAATCAACAAATCTATACTTTTCTCTCTCGTGATTGAAGTAGTGTCCTTGACATAAATAGGACTTCTGGTGAGAGATAATGAGGAGGAGTCTGTGAGAATCCCATCACACCAGGAGAAGAAAACACTCAAAATGAGCAGAATCCCCATAACACAACACAACAGTGAGCCAGAGCCCCCCCCTCCCCCTCCCCATCACACCTCCTCGCTGCATTACAGGCCTGGGCCAATGCCGTTCCACATCCGACTGGCTTCAGGGCAGGAATTAAGAAACAGATGATTGTGTATTGCAGAGACATTACAAGAGGACAATCCTGTCACAATGATGGCCCTAGTTAGGGAGCTTTAGGGACTCTCTCTCTCTCTCTCTCTCTCTCTCTCTCTCTCTCTCTCTCTGTGTGTGTGTGTGTGTGTGTGTGTGTGCGTGTATTTGTGTGTGTGTGTCTGTCTATCTGCCCTGGTTTCCTTAGCTGGCTGCAGCTGCTCACCCGCTGCACCATCAAGTGGAGGGAAGGGGAACAGCACTGGCCTCTCCTCCGGCCCCTGAGACTCCATGAAATCTATTAAGCCGGCATCAGCATTAGCACACACAACAGCACACACACACAATCTCATCAAAATGGAGAAGCCCAAACAACAATATTCTCAATGCTCCCACGTTTGACATGGTCTGTGAAACATCGCAAGAGCTACACGTGTGTATAATTGTGTGTGTGAAATAGAAAAGAGAAAGAGAGAAAGCGTGACTGTGTGACTGTGTGTGTGACTGTGTGTGTGTGTGTGTGAGAGAGAGTGTGTGTGTGCTAGTATTGTCTGCCATTACTAAAAACGGGTGTGGGCAATTCCAGCAGGACCAATCAGCCTGATGAATGGAGCGCTAATTGGCGGCGTTTGTGTACCAGCGAAGAGGACTATATGCGCCAGTCACCACTACCATTACCTGCAGCTAAGTACTGGTGCTCTGCTCACGCAATTATTACAATCATATACCATCAGCCTGTCCTCAAGGTAGTGGTTCACACTATATGGCATATTTATTGCCCCTGATAAGTAGGCAATTAATCCATGTGTCTAATAGCACAGAAGATTCAGTGGAAAGGCTTAAAGCTATAAGGGGTTCTCCTGAAGCAACAATCTATTGATGCATGTGGCTAAGAGTAGGAATTATTAGTCTTGAGATATCTTTAAATGTGCCTTCAGGTTTTTGTAATGCTTTAGCTTTCAGACCATAACATATTATGCTATATACATTATAGCAATCGGTAATTGTAATCGTGAAGGGCTGTTAAATGCCTGTGAAGATGAAGGTAAATCAACCACTATGCATCCATGCAACTATGGAGAGAGCTATGAAATGGCCGAAATGTGGAAATATATCTGAGCTATTGTGTTCTTTTATGAGGTCTTTGGCGTTTTTATTTTTCTGCCGTGCCAAGGATTGGGTGCCCGGGTCAGAGACCTCAGGGTTGGACACCATGCCTGCATGCTAAGTGTGAAACTACACAGAGATAAAAAAAGAAAACATCTCACTGTCTATGGATGCTTCTGACATTTCCTCCTTCACTTCCTCCCACCCGACAAAGAAGTAAAAGCACGTATGTGGGCCCTCTCTGTGGACATAATACCAGGGTCATGAAAAGAATTTTAATGAAAGGCTTCCCATGGCAGAGTGGCATTGGGCTCCCCAGACAACAGCGCAGTATTTTACCGTGTGAAAGCCAACGCTGGCGACAACATGACGAACAAAAAACAGTGGACGTTTTTTTTTGCCACTGAAATATGCACACCTCGGAAACTCATTCAAAGTCAGTGACAGATAGTTCATCATGGCTCCTACGACTTGGAATGTGGCTTTGGGGAGAGGCACAGGGAGAGAGGGAAAGAGAGAGGGAGAGAGAAAGGAGAGAGAGAGCCATGTGAACTTCAAAACCATGTCTCGTTGAGAATTTTAATGGGGGAAACAAAGAGGTGAAGCACGTGGGTGGGAAGGAGGAGAGCCCTGGGTAGCGCCCAGCTCTGTTTGAGTATCTTATCAAAGCTGTCGCCGGCTCGACCTGGCTCGCTTCGCCCCTTTTGACGTGAATTAAAAAGGGCCCACGACGCGCGATTATTTGGGTGAGTGAGCAGCTCCGTGTAAACAAACATGGGCCAAGCCGGGCCTCTCGGCAGTCACAACACGACCCGGCCCTGAGCGACGCTCCATCACCGCCGAGGAGAGCTCCTCTCCCACCACACCCCACCACCCCCCACCCCCCACCCCCACGCCCCCTTTCGCCCCCTCATCCACCCCAGCCATCCGAACTGGCTGCAGCACAAACACTGCGAAAGGGTTAAGAAAATAGATTTAGACAGCTGCTGTCTATCAGCAAACGCTTCGCCGAACTCCAAAGTGTGAAAAAAGGGGCTGGAGATAACAGCTCGGGTTTCAGGTATGCACGAATCCTGGCATCCAGACGCTCTCAGGCACCGCGAGTCAAGCCGAGACACATTAGAAGGGGAAGAGGGGTGAAGCCATAAAACTAAATAAAGACGTTACCTGCTTTGTCTCACCACGCAAAGCTACCTAGAACATCCTGGACAGCAGATGGAGTTTGTCTTTTCTTTCGCTTTTTTTTTTTTTTTTTTTTTTTTTTTTTAAAGCTCAGAAGCGGAGGGATCCTCGGTGTCTGTTTTACTTTTCAGTTGCGAAACTGCAAAGGTGCGGAGAAGCGCCAGCTCGTGCGAGCCGAGGCCGCGTCTCCTGATATCCATTCCAGATGCTGGCTAGACTTTGTGGAGCCGCGAGCCGTGGCACTGGGGCTGGATTTAGTTGTCTTTTCCTCCAGGTGTGATGCCTCACGCTGATTCCTCCACATGTTCCGCTGGCCTTATCCAAACACGGTGAGTCCCTGTGACAGCCCCGGCCCTCCCCTCCTGCCCTCCCCGTGGCCCACCCACCGCAGCAGCGGCGGCAGCAGCAGGAGCAGCTCCAGGATGGAGGCGGAGGAGGAGGAGGTGGAGGATGAAGGAGGAAGGAGGACTGGGGCTTCGACGGCAGCACTCCTCCTCGACTTGTCCCCAGCCCAGGCCCTGGAGGCTGGCACCTGGGCGCTCCAGGGCATCGCTGACCCCGAGGGAGCGAGAACCCACCAGAGCTGCTGTTCCGTTTAGCTGTTCCGTTTAGCCGAGACCTCCATCCCCCCCCCACCACCCCCTCTCCCCTCTCCCCTCTCCTTCAACCCTCCTCTGGGCCGCTCACATCTGCAGCGGTGTGGACTGCCTTCACACAGCTCACGCAGCCGTGACCTCTGCCTCAACCACGGGCCTGACAAGCCCACTGTTGCTCTAGTAACGTGATCTCGGTCCACGCCGCTGTAAAGCGAACTCGACTTGTCATATTTCACGTCCAGTCACCTTTTTTCAAGGGAAAGGACAGGCCGTTAGGTAATGGTTGGGGAGAGGTTTGGGAAGGGAGAGTGAAAAATGAAAACAGAAGCCAAATTTGCTTAGTGTCCTCTCCTGCTGGTTCCCTACATCTGGTTCTATTAACAGTGTGGCCACACACTAAAAAATGAGGACATTCTTCATGCCGAGAGATTAAGTAACCAAGCGAGAGAGGCACACTTTCTTGAACTGTTAAAAGTTTTGAGCGTAGCCCGCTGACTCTTTAAAGATTTCCTCTCTATATGATTCAGTCTGCGATTACGTAGTTATACCAACTTAGAAACTCCGGCACAAAGAGCTTTTTTTTTAAGCGTGTGCTTTCAAGAATAAAAAGTTCCTAACTTTTTTTCATTTTGTGCTTTCATTCAAGCTTGCTGGTTGCCAGTTGAATAGAGCGATGATTGTAATCACTGTGATTTTGCACGTTATGACCAAATCCATTTTCCTCTCTGGCACTCTTTGATTCCAAAGCCACCCTTACTGACTTATTGAAAAGTCTATTGTGAGAAAGCAGCTTTGTCATCTTAACCCAGACAGAGTATTTCTGATGGAGGAGACTGTTTCTTGCTTTGTCTGTGCATCTTTTTGTTCTATCATACAATACATCTTGTGTCAAACAATACATCCGCCATTAAATCTTAGCCTGAAACGTCACCTTTCTGTGAACTTCTACAAGCTCCTTTTGTATTCTCCTGTATTTATACATATGTGTCACAAACAGCCACATGGCTGCATTGTAATACCCACCCTTCTTCCCAACGCTGAGGAGAATAGACATCACAAACATGGAAGTCTCTAGTTAGCCCACTGCTGGTACATTATGGCTGATCTGAGGACACAGTGTGTTTTAAAACACACCAAGGAGGCCGTGCCAGAAACCAACAGAAGGTCTGGGTTTCTCTGTGGGAGCTGACGTTTGTTTTGGTATGGGGTTTGTTATTGATGACTCTATTGATAACCTCTATCCAATTTCCATACACCACAGAGGCCTCATCCTGAAAAATCCTCTTGAGGAAGAAAAAAACTGGCTGACGTGACAGAAAGATTCTACCCCTCACGCAAAACATAATTTCCTGAATGATTGAGGGGCAGAGAGTGATTTGAGAGACTGCGTGCGCAGGGATAATTACATGTGCCGAATGAAACGCAGCTCCTTTTGTAAGTAAATGTTATTGTTCGGCGCTCCTTCCAAATGGAATTCCGAGACATCTTCCGAAGCGAAAAGACGCTCTCAGATGTTTGAGCGGCCGAGGCCGGGGCAGGACCGGGATGTTCCCGCCAGGGAGTGATGGCACCAGAGACACATTGCTGTTTGGGCTCTCCACCCCGAGCCCCCGTGCCACTCGTGTCCGAGCCCAGTCCAGTCACAGTCTGCACACGGAGACAAACACCTTCATGCTGACATCATTTCCAGTCAACGCAACAGAGCTCTGCATGGATTCTCCGGCCGGCGCTCCAGAGCCAATCGGTTGGGGCCCTTGTGTAGCCCCATTGCTGGTATTAATTTCTGGCGCCTGTTGGCTTGTGTTCCCTGGCATCCTCTGAGCAGTTTTTTTTTTTTTTTCTGAAGCAGTGTTACTGGAAAGCTGGCTTGTGGGATCTGGAGTTGATAATCATTTCTGTCCAGATCTGCCAGCATCTGTACCAGAACTTACAGGAGATTTGGACTAGGGCTGTCCTGAGTGCTGCGCCTAACAGCTTAAAAAAACAACTGGATGTATTTATCATCGCAGTAGAAACTGGAGTAACACAAACAAGGTCTTTTTTGGGGGGTTTGCTTTTGGTTTCAAATCGACCTCTAACCTAATATTGAAACAGGGAATACCACTGTCGATTCTAACCTTGTTCAAAGTTTTGTCTACTTTATCTGTGTCCAGCAGGCCTGTTTTTGATAGTAAAACGGAGTAGACTGTGGGCTAGCGGAGTCGTTTATATAGGGAATAACAAACACAATTTAACGAGACCTATTGTGTAAAAACGTAAACATCATGAAACACAACAGTCATGGTCTTAGGGAGTAATGGTCCAATGGAGTTCATGAGGAGGTTCAGTTTATATTGGGCACACTTAACAGTGGTTCCTATGAGGTACAGTCAGAGGTTGGTTTGCAAGCAGCGCTGCCGAGGTCTTATTAACACAAACCATCACACTGTATCAGGTTGCGCGCAAAACAATTCCAAAACGTACGCTCTTCGTAAACATCTGTTGGCATATAAGGGCATGTCGGGTCATGTTCCCCCGGCCCAGCAGCGCACTCCAACCCAAAGATAATGGCCTCTTCGCTTGTATACTTCTCCCCCTTCTCCTTTTCCATGACGAGGCATGGCTCGAGCGAGCAGCTCGGTTTAATGTGTTTCTATTTAAGCAGAAGGGGGAGAGCATAATGACTCGCACCACATATACATCATAATTCAGGGCCGCCAGGACACTCGAGCACTTCCAGCGGCAATCACAACACCACGGCTCGCAGTGTCGGCAGCGGGGGAATGTGCGCTGCCGTTACACGGACGTCAGCGAAGTATGCGGCTGTGGGATTCCGGCGGTTTGGGAAGCCACAGTTCCTTGCCTATTAGGAAATGTTTAACAATAAATCAATACGAGGAAATACTTTCCCTCTTTTACAATCTAGATCCCATAAAGAGGATTTTTTTTTTTACATTAAGTCTCTGATATTCAGAATAAAAGTTTACAGATTTTGCGGAGCAGACTGAGGGTGCCCGATAAAATTGTTTGCTGGCGCACTTGAGCGTGGAGCCATGGTGGCGTTTGTCGTGACATCAGCTCCGACTATTGTGACCAAAGAGAACAATAACATTCAGCAATGTCTTTCCATTGGCAATAAGCTGTAACAGCAGTTCTCTGAAGTTGTCACCAGAGCTTTAAACCAATGATTAATAATGACAATAAAATAGCTAAACCCTAAAGAGGGAAAAAAAAGCTGTTGTCCAGTGATCAGTTGAAACCATGTGGGGAATATCAGTGATGCATCCATCAATCATACTTTTAAAAGAAACCGTGTGTGCTAATAGGAGAAGTTGGACGCATGACTTTTTGGATATTCCACAACACACAAAATCTGCCTTGCCACCTCACGGGGGATATCCCACACAAAAACGCCCTCCTCTCCCCCCTTGCCACTGAATTCCCCCACCCTTCCCCATCAGCATAAAAGTGCGAGAGAGAGAGAGTGTTGTCTTATTTCTCTCGAGTGGAAACGGCTCATTACCTCTCGCCTGTTCCCCTTGCTCCCGTGACGGCCGGAGCGTCTCGCTTGCATACTGAAGGTGACCCCGTGTGCACCAGGACTAAGTTACTCCTCCCGCGTCGGCATCTGCAAAAAAAAAAAAAAAAGGTAAATATATAAATAAATAAGCGAAAAGTCTGTGCCGGTATGTTCTCGAGAGCGCCACATCTCATTTGTCACCGTCGCTGAGCCGGGCTTGATGCGACGCGCAGGTGAAGGTGACCCTGCCTGCCGGCGAGACCAAGCGACTGGGGGCGCTGATGCGCGACCGACGCTTTTCCGTGTCACGCAATATGTCGCGCCTGTCGCTGCTCCTTTCGCCTCTCCCTCAAGTCCGTTTGAAGGAAAAAAGTCATTTAAATGCGCGGTGATGAATGCCCTGCTCTCATCCGCGCTCACAAACACCTTTGATACGTTTCCTATGCATTATGCTAACATCTCCTTTATCTCTGTGGAAAGAAGCGCTAGCTTGCCGTTGAGTGGGAGGGCTGGGGTGCGAAGCGATTCTTAACCGCGAGACAACGGTTCGCAAAACGTGCCGCGTTTTTTTTTCCCGCGGTCGTGCCCCGGTGATGAACGAAGGTTAGCAAAAACATGTCAATAAACAGGTGCTGCGTGGCGGCGGCTCGCGGAGGACGTGCGGAGCGGGCGAGTGTGTTTTAGATGATGGGTGGTGCGGTGGAGGTCAGTGCTGCTGGAGCACGTGGCGGGCCTCCGCACATGGCTCGGGGACTGAGGGACCGAGACAGATGGCACCTGGTGGGTGACAAACAATTAACAAACCTACCAGAATAGCTGGTTATGACACAGTCACGTAAGCAGAAGACGCGCCGGAGAGCGTTTCGTCAAGATGGCTATTCCATGCGAGTCAACATCCACTCTCTCTGTTGCTGCGTTGAGCAAACATATTTCATCTTTAAGAGGCATTCGAGAAGGCTCAACTTTTCAACCCTTCGTCTGGGTTTTTTGCGCTGGCGTCTCCAGGTTGAAACTCTTAGTCCGCACAGTATCCTGTGGGTGTCCTTAATCCCAACAGAAAAGCTTTGCCATTTCACAAAATTACCACCATCTGACTTTTGCAGTGAAACACTGAAAATAGAACTACCAGAAATGAACTTCATCTAGACTTTTTTTCCCCCTCATTTAGAAATCAACAATAGGTCTGGCCCAATTTTCATTAAAATATTTTCAGACGTCTGAGGAATGCGTCGCCGCAAATAACACGTTTCTGTTTTTCGGCGCTCAGCTTCAACATATAGTGGCGCTCGACTCTCCCTACTCATCATGGTTAAGCCTGAGTAACAAATTCCTCTGCCCTGGCGCGGTCCCTATTTTAGCAGGCCCTGTCCTGTTAGCACATAGCTGTCATCTGGTTGAAATATTCCGCTGGACTGAAGCTGGCCCTGGTATGGCATTGCTCAAGCACATCTGGAGTCTAGACTCACTGGCTCTGTGGGCAGGGTTGTATCACTGCTGCATCAGGCCCACAGCCGAGTGCTGTTTACATAGGTGGCATACACACACACACACACACACACACACACACACAAACACACACTATCATCATCTGTTTCAACAGTCACACGCATGGCACCCACCCTTACCTCCAGCACCACTCCAGCCCCCCGCATCTTTGCCTCCGTCCACTGGTGAGAGACAAGGGGATTATGGCAGAGTGTGTGTGTACACACGGGTGTGTGCTTGTGTGTGTTGAGGTGGGGGGTTCAGGGGGTGGGCTTCCTGCTGCCATCCCAAACTCAGGTTGTTCCCACCCACAGGGGTCCCCAGTAACCACAAGCAAATGCTGGTTCAGAGAATCTGGCTCGTAAATCCTGACATCCAGGTTTTATAGCCAAGTCAAGATATTAAGACCTGGGACTGTGGTGTGTGTGTGCTTATGTATGTCTGTTGTGTGTCTCAGAGTAACATGAGAGAGAGTGTACAGAGACTAATTTATTTTCTTGAGAAAAATGATGGTTAATCTTCCAAATGGCCCCTCGGTAGAGTAGGGCTTGTCAGTGCTGCTGGGGTTTGTGTAGAGAACTCGGACTCAAAGAGCCCACAGCAACTGCAGACCCTGATGCTTTTATAGGTTTGTACAAAAGTGCTGCCACTTTTAATTTACATCTCAGCACAAAGCACCCTTAGCAAAATTACAGGCACAAAATCCTACTGAAGATTTATATCAGAGGTTGGACACATTATCAAATAAAATATAAAACACATGGTTTGAAATACCACATAAATAATAATACTAATACTAATACTATTACTACTACTAATAATAATACATTTTCCTCAGTGAAACACTTCATTGGGGATTATATTATACTATATTCAATATTCCAGGTTGAAGTAGTAGTTCTAAGAAGGGCATTGATTATGGTGTCCCATGATGTACAGTCAATTTAGGTCATCCTTACTAATGGCACTCATACAAGGTCTCTCTTCACTGCTGTCCATAGAACTTCCTCAGCCACACAAATAGATTCATCAATAAAAGATCACAGTGATATGCGAGGGGGTCAATACAATTGCAGGGGGTAGGGAAATCAAGCCTTTAATCTCATGTAACAATGAGAAATGCCCTTACGCCGTATGGATTTCTAGGTGGCCGCTAAATCGACTCTATATGCAGTAGGCTACATTAGATATACTTGGATATTCGGTTTTCGCCTCGCAGCAGAATGAATCTTTATGTGTGTGAGAAATGAGGTCTGACGTTGTTAAAAAATAAGTGCCATTACTTCAGTTGCTGTCTCAAGGGCTCTTTTGCCAATTTCTGTTTTTCCAGAGTATTATTTACGGTTGGCTGCTTAGAAGTTGTGATTACTTGATATAGTGATTTAAAGAAAGCCACTACACAGCACTTGTGTGTACCTTCCCCACATCTGAATGGTTATAACTTGTCATTAAGTAAAATTGAAGCTGTTGAACGTTGACAAACACTTTTTATGATCATTCTAATCATTTGTTAGCTGTTATGAAACTCAAAATAGCATGTTTGGAGGCTATGCTGATGACAAGAATGAGAGGAAGCTTTGAGTCACTCCAGATCGTGTTGACCTTTACGCTGTGAAAGGACTCAGTCAAACTTGATCTTGTGAAAGTGCTCTCATTTTCCTCTCTTCCCCCGGTGAATCCCGTGCTTTCTCTTTTATTCTGTGATCAAGGGGGAGGACCAACTAATTAAAGATTATGATTTCACCCCTCACTGTCTCATGCATTAACCACCCCCCCCCCTTTTTTTTTTTGATTGCTGGCGTACAAACAATTTGCAGCCAACTCTTGTTTGTTATTTAAAACCAGCGAGGTGGGGATCGGGCGCTTGACTTGGTTCCAGCTCCTAGATAATTCCCATTCACCTGGACCCTGCCTCGGTTTTGGATGCCCTTCCTTTGCGGCTTGAATCCCCCCTCTTTGTACCATTTAGCTAACAATAACAAGAGTCATTTAGCACAGATAATTACAGGGACGGGAGCCAGCATGTTCTCTGTGCGGCACGCTCCCTGCGCTCCAGCATACCCCAGTGCCGTGCGGAGTCATGCCCCTACACACAGATCCTCCTTGTAATGGCCTCGGATAAAGATGACCCCCCCCCCCCACCCCCCTTTACCAACACACACAAACACATACAATCAAATGCTCAGCAGGCTCTGCTGAAGGCGCCAGTGCTATCTCCCCTATCTCTTCCCGGGAGCGCCAGCATTCCCCAACACACCGGCGCAAAGAACGACCCGCACACTAGAAAAATGTGGAGATTTGTGTCAGCGGAACACAATATCTCCCCAACCCTCCCCCCCCCCAGCTGTTCTCACTGGAAATGTGCATTCTAAGTGTAGCTGGGTAGGAACTGTTATGAATTCAAACCTTTGAGAGAGAGAGAGAGAGAGACAGACAGAAAGAGGAGCCACATATACAGTATGCTCCGATAGTCCTTTTCATCTCCTCCATCACGCTCAGATGTGGCAGCTCCACTGGCGTCTCTGTTGTGAGTAAACATGGAGGGAAGGGGGAGAGGATGGACATGCTTGGCAGTAAGCAGGAACGTTCGCTCCAGCACAGCTCATGAGAAGCCACCACATGTCTTACACTACTCACTTTGGACTGGAGTAGTAGCCGTAAATCTCTCAAAGGATCATTTCAGTTCTTGGTATTTCACAGGAGTCGGTTTCTCCATGTCCCACTTCATAATACATGTATCGCACTGACACATGTGGCAATTTGTGTCTTATCTTGTGACAGTAGAAAGTGGAAATGCATTTAGAAGACACAATAAATGGTGTGCTAAGCGAATCCATTATATAAAAATGTTATGTCTCTTGAAAGTCAATGGCCACAACGAATGTAGCAGTGGAGGGGAGGCTTGATGCAAGTTTTGAGTTCATTGGTCTGATTTCAACAGAGGGCAAGGCCTCTGACTCAAACAAGATGTGCAGGACATCAGCAACTACAGCGTGAGGAAGTCACACACTGCCATTAATTTAAACTCTGACACCACATTTAACACTCCATAACTTATGCACTAGGAAAGGCTGCGGTGGCTTATCGTATTATAACAAGTCAAGAGTTTGCCAGATTCTGTGTTTTGGAAGTAATAGCTGACAGAGTTTCGTGTACAGTGAAATATACTGAAAGCGATTTTAATTAAGCGAGCATTTTTGGATTTCCAACATGGCTTCCATCTTGCCTGTGCTCCCCTTCCTTGACTTGAGAACTGATGATGGTGAGACTACTCTGCCTCTCTCTAACACAATGTTTCTGGGCTCTGTCTAGGCTATCCTGAACGTAGACCATATTATACTATGCAACGTACAGTTATTTGATCAAGTTAAATAACAGCTTACCGGATGGTACTAAGAAGCATTAGTAATGAGTTCTCATCAAAAACTGGCCATCTAACTTGCTTAAGGCAATAGACTTACACACACATCAGCCAGGTGGCACTGAAGAAAAAAATAGCTCAACTTACTAACTGAATTTATTTTGCCAATAAGTTTCACTAGAGTGGCCAGGATGATTTGCCGTGATGGCAGGTGTGCTTTTCTGTATCTTACGTGATCATATGTGACCAATTAATCTGTGAATGTTCTACAAAGTAGTCTACAAAACGTCTTTCAAAAATATGTTTAAAAACCTGAATTGTGTTCTTTAAATATTTGTAAGCATGTGCATTACAATAAATGAACATTTCATCTCACATATGCTTCTGCCAACTAAAATGGACAATTATAAAGCGGTTTATAACCAAAAATAAACAGAACCTTGATTTTGTTGAGTTGAGTCTCCAAACATATGCAACAGCTGTTCATATTGAAAGGCAACACAATTGACATCATTTCAAACACTTCGCATACACGGCCCCTCCAGCTAGCTCACTGTTACACCTTTCTCTGCACTGTTGCAACAGTACCACTCCACTTCTTTTGGCACAGCTACAGAACTCACATCAGAAGTCTCCTTGAGGGACACCAGGAGCGGTTCACCCACCATCTCCACGGTCTCTCCCTCACCCACACGCTCATGTTCTCACAGCATCTTCTGAACACATGTGGACCCCTAAGGTGGATGCACCCCCCCCCCCCCTTCCCCCTCACCTCCTCCACCCTCCCTCCCTGCTGCCTCCATCACCTCCTCTGATCAAACAAGGTGCCTTCACGGGCCTCGTCGTCAGGCTCTGTTTGTCAGGCTCCATGTGGTGGTTCACACCCTGGGAGGTGGGAGGGCGGTGGGGGGAGGAAGGAGCACAGCGGGGCCCGGGCCCTTTTTTAAACACGTCGCCCGCAGTGGCATCTGGCCACCCCGGGGCCCCGAGCTTGCGAGCAGGAGAGGTGGCTGAGGAGCGAGGAGCCGCTAATGAAGATAAAAGCTGCGCCTCCGATCTGCCGCTGAGGAGGGAGCGCTCTCGCCGGCAGACTTGAACACCACCACCACCACCATCCCACACACCTGCCGTTCCCCCCCAGCCGCTATGCACCACCACATCTATGCTGTTTCACTGGATCTTCATATACTTTTATTGATTTTTGTGTATATTTTCACTTGAAGCTTGCTTGTGAGAAAGTATCTTATTTTATCAACTCGCAAACTTGAAAGAGGTCATTCTGTCAGCTTTTTTATAAAAAAAAAACAACAAAAAAAGCTGAAGGTTCCAAATACACCATCAGAACACTTTGATAACCAAGTGGGGTTCTAAATTCTCGGAGGGACTGCTATATGAAAGCAGAAAGCCTTCATTGGAAGGCTCATAATCAAAGAGGTGGAGGGAGACCCTTTAATGAATGAGATAACCCCGTGACCTTGAGTTTGTTGGCACCATGATATTCCAGCTTAAACCAAATGATGTTTGCGTGATTGCACAAAACAGACGACACGGATGACAACAAGATAATTTGAACAGCGTCTCACTAAACAGTCACCAGTTCATTGTTGGCAGAGACCATGTAAAGATTCCCCAAAGAGTTCCTGCAACCCAATTTGTAACATGGACAATAAATTTGGCTGGGTGCAAAGATTACATGATGTGAATTGGATTAAATTGTGTGTGTCAGTTCACGGTGGGTAGCCAATTAAAGCCAAATTTGTTGGGAAGTCGGTCACGGCGCTACTAGTGATTGAGTGACATTAGAGACACAGGACCACTGTTCTTGTGTCACACCAATTAACATGCACTGATGGGGTGATGGTAGGCATATAAGTCAAAGAGAGCACAGCACGCACACACACACACACACACACACAAAATAGCTGGTTCCAGATGAGTAAATATGGCCCAGACACTATTGTAGAGAAAATGTTAAATGTTAAAATACTGAGAGGCAAAAATGATTGTAGTTACTTATGACTGATTTCAATATGCATTCCATCAATATTTGGTCCCAATAGCAAATGAATGCAGTTTCATCATAGAACACTGTTTACCAGAGAAATGGAAAACTGGAGCAAACATAAGATGCATGAATAGTATGGTGATAAAAAGTACAATATTTTCTTTCATTCCGGTATGAGTCTTCTGTTGTGCAAAGCATCACATTAGGTCTCCTTCCAACATGTTCACTTTTGTTTTCACAACCCCGCCCCCCCCCCCCCCACCTCCCCTCCATTTTACCAGCACGCACACGAACACTCATTCAGCTTGTTCTCAAATGTTTGTTTGTTTTATATGCATCCCAGCTTGTTTATACATATTTGATCAAACTCCAAGCGCCAGCGTAATAATCCCGTGCGGTGCCAGTTATGGGCGGCTGGTGAAATTGCTGCAGAAGGCCTGTGTGTGTGTGTGTGTGTGTGTGTGTGTGTGTGTGTGTGTGTGTATGTGTGTGTGTGTGTGTGTGTGTGTGTGACTTTCACTGCTGTCAGCCTCTGATGAAACACATAGCGGGGGGGTTGGGGTGGAGGGATGGAAGGATAGAGGGGTTTGTGGGGGGGGGACACAAAGAGGGGCCCAGAGTGCAGATGTTGCTGCTGGAAGCCGGGGGACTGCGGGCCACACTGGCTCTGGCCCGTGGCTATCGGGAGCCCAGCTGGGAGAGAAAGACTGAGTGCATTCATCTGGGCTCTCTGGGGCCCTGCCGCTCGGCACAGGTATCCAGCTATTCTGAGGCAGGGGGATGAAAGGCTGCTACACAGATGTCACCTGCTGGGGTTCAGTGGCCTAGCCAGCAAATGTCATGTTTGGCAGCTGGTGCGCTGCACTCGCTCCCACCAGTTGTTGGCAGAGAGGCTCCTAAAGGATGCAAAAGATGCTTGCACCGGGGGCATCCTAATGGGACGACATTAAAGAGAGTTGCTGGCTTCTGTCTGTCATAGTACATTAACCTTGTCCTGCCTCCTGCTCCTTCAGGGCAGCTGCTTCTGCTGGCTCCCCCCAGCACTGGAGTGGGGCGAGCGAGCGCGTGCTCTCCAGCAATTTGGCCCCCCCACCCCACGCTTCATATGGTTGTGCTTAAGGTCCGCCGCACACATCTGCGGGTCCGGCCGTACGGTACGCGTGCAAACAACAGTTCCCCTCTCTCCTCCATTTCAGCCAACAAACCACTTCCTCTTCATCCATCAGGAGGGTCTCGCTTTTCTCTGCAGCATATTTATGCACACTGCACTGCGGACACGGACCAAATCTTCTGAATGTGCAAGGCATGACTGACTCTCTACACTCCCTCCATATTATCCAGAAATGTTACTCATAGCAAATTAGGATTTCATATTAGCAAGCTGTCGCAGACTCTTCCTTAAAAGTGGCTAAATTACATTTCCTTGCAAAATCAGTGGCCAATGAACAATCAACAACCAAGCATATTTAACATACACAACAACATAATGTAAGATACAACCATAATGCACAGTTGGCTGGTGGCAGTCGCAAATGCACGGCAGGTTGTACCCAAGACACATAATGACACTTCTTCACCATACCACGTTTGCTGCCAGTATCCGGAAGGCCCGACCAAAGCAAATCGATGCAAAACAACAACATGACCAAGAAAAGCAACCTTTGTGCACAAAAAACAGCATCACCGAGAGGGCAGCCTTCGTGAGCATTTCACATTTCATAATTCAGATTTCATATCAAGCATACAAAAGCAACACAAAGCAATACAAAAGATACTTAACATATCTTCCTCATCGATAGTGTTGTTGGGAACATTGATGCGTTGTTATTTTTCTAAAGGCGTTATCTATGACTGATTTACATACAATTCTCCATCTGGATATACTAAATCCCACTGCCTAAGGGTCATCAGTCAGGTCGTGAAATAACACAGGAAATGAAGATTAAAGAGGCAGTTATTCAAATGTTTAAGTGAGGAAAATCTTCCAAGAAAACATCCATGTGTTTTGATGTCCAACTGAGCACTATTGGATCAATAAGAAAAAAGTGGATACAGCATCACACCACCCACATGCTTTGTAGAAAAGAGAGCTAGGGCTTAAAGATGGATTTATTTACCAGTAGGACAATAGCCCAAGGCTACAGCAACACTGGAGTGACTTAAAACAGTTAAATTAATATTCTAGATGGCCAGTCAGTCAAACCCTCAAAACTCTGCTGAGAAGCTGCTGTACCACAGTGGTAAACAAGTAGACTAAATAACTTAAGGCTCTACAAATAGACTATGGCATAGATGTTGTTCATCATGGAACAGATTAGGAAAATATAAAGTGCTAGTACTGTATCTTCTGAAAATCAGAAAAATATGCCATTTTCCTAAGAACTCTCTAAGGAAGCTGAATGCTTTAGCAAGCCCCGTCTTCTAATAGAAGCTTGACCTTAACAATGGTAATATCTATGAGCAATTGCTAAAATAATTCTTCAATAGACCAATCCAATCTAAATGGGGTAAACCCAAAAGACCAAAAGTTCTTGGAATTAGCAATTATAATGTACATTATAAGGTAATTTGTAATCATTATACTGTAATGAGAGGTCAAACCTCATCATATCAGTCAACATAAAAAAATCCTATTCTGGGATCAGGCTATCATAGCGCTCTCATACGTTAGTGGCAGGGTCCTCTCGACACATGGGGCATGGCTAATCTCAAGCCGCCATCTGGTTCCAAAGACAGGGCCGCATAGTCACACAGTTCCTATGGCCCCACAGCCTTCCCCTCGCCTGCTGAGACGGGGTCCAGCGGGGCCAGAGGTGAGTCCCTCGGCCTGCAGTGCGGCGGTGGCCCCTGCTGCTCAGAGGTCAACTGGCCCCGCTCCCTCGGACTACACACACATTATTGCATGTCAAAACACTCGCAGGAACATACGATGGGGGGGCTGGCACAGGGGGGACATGGCGAGCTCTTCCAATGCTGTGCCTGTGTGTGTGTGTGTGTGTGTGTGTGTGTGTGTGTGTGTGTGTGTGTGTGTGTGTGTGTGTGTGTGTGTGTGTGTGTGTGTGTGTGTGTGTGTGTGTGTGTGTGTGTGTGTGTGTGTGTGTGGTGTGTGTGTGTGTGTTTGTTCAGTGGTCATGTTTCTCCAGATCTAATTCCTTTTAGCTGTCTGGTTTGTGTATCTTCAGGGTTGTCAAGGGTGTGCCAAAAGGAGGTGTCTATGTGCTTCTTGTAGCTGACAAAGAACTGATTTCGCTATATTCGTAAGAGCTTCCTTGAAAAGAGAGAGAGAGAGAGAGAGAGAGAGAGAGAACATCCATACTGTATACATACTTCACACAAGCAGAGGCAATTCAGAGGTTTTAACTTAGCTCTAGTTACAGGGTGAACAGACCAGGCTTTCGGCTCACCATATTACATGCCTCATGGACGACACATAAACCATGTAACAGGGTGAAAGATTTGAGCCTGAGGCTGATGTAGCAGTTTTCAGCATTACCCAGCAACTTATCGGAGGTACAGTGTACAGTAAGCCCTCTGGACTTCAGCATGAACTCTAAGCTCTAGACACAGAAAAGCTTCAGAGGCTGTTGAAAATAGCGGTCTTATTTCTGTACAAAATATAAACCAAAAAAGTAGTAAACATCCTGCTATGAAAGAGTGTTTGATTTTACTGAAAAAACGCACTGCGCAGATGGGCAATATGACATGCGTGACTGTCATTTTGAGTTTTTTGCGGTCCGATAATTTAAGCTTTGTTCTGCTACTCCGAGAGGCTAGCTGCTCTAGTAACTTATTCCATTGGCACCTACCATGGTGCTCTTATTGCTGGCCTTTGTGAAAACCCACTAAGGGTTCATAACTGAAATGCCAGGGTGTGTACTGCATGCCTGCTGCTGTGAAAGGCTGCGGTAATTTGCCAAGAACTCATTAAAAATCTTTAAAAATCATTAATCCTTTTTTAATAAAGACAAGCACGAGGCAACAGAACAGGGTTTGGAAAATGTGATGCTCCATCCTACAAAGTGCATCTAATCATTCTGAAATATGTCTTACCTGTTAATTTTACTTTACAGCAGATGCATGTGTTTTTGCTGAGGTAAACAAACAGTCAGTTACATTATGCGGCTTCACACACCTTGTTTCCAACCTCCCAACGAAAGCATACAGTGAAGTACTTTAATGTATCCATCTGTATTTCATAAAGCTCCGCACTGGGTCAATATCCATCCACAGTTTAAACAAATTAATGGACACGGGGAAAGTGCCGGGGAGACGAATCACACCCCAGAGAATTTGTTTGCAATTAAGATTATCAATGTCATGTCAATAATTTTGCCCTGGCCTGTCAGTGAGAGGCAATTACAGCCTGCTCCAGCTGGTGAGAGCTGCCCTGACCCAATAAAGAGGTTTCCCTGACCGGGCCACTCCAGTTGCACTCACCATCAACGGAGATGTGCTGATGAAGACGAAGGTTACAGGCAGAGATTCTAGAGCACTAACGCCTGAGCTCTACGTGAAAATCTTTGGGTAGAGGCAGGTTCGTAGATGACGATGAGGGGTAGAGGGGGTTGTGAATGAACATAATCCAAATGAAGGTCCACTAAACCTCAATCTGACATCTGTGTTCTTCTTTTAGATAAGAATCGAGTGATATAACACAGATACCCTCTTAGAATGACAAAACCCCAACTGCAAAGGAAAGATTTAGCAACTAAAACAGATGGACTTCTCTGAAATCTAGACTCTATATCTATGACATAAAAGGATATACATAATTAAATGCCAATCCTTGCCTGATTTAATATGAATAGCAGAGATTTAAAAAGGCACTGCATGACATAACAAGCCATTACATTCTATAGAGTACCTATGAGCATTAGTTCTTCATCATCATAGCTCAGTGTCAGTGATGACTCCCTTATCAACTCGGCCTCCCTAAAACTGTTAAATCATCTGCTGTACTCCACAGGGTCACCACAGGGTCAAGGGTTCAGCTGTAAAGGCCTCAGACACAACAGTAGCTGTCTTGTAGACATTCATTTATAAACATTCTTTGTTGTCTGTATTGTTTCTTTGAGCCATCTCTCTAAGTCATACATTGAAGGAGTGGGTACTTTCCTCAGCTCAGGATCAAGGCTTCATTCCAACATAATGTCAGGGCAGCCCTCTTAACAGACTGTACATTTGGAAAGAATGTACTTTACTTCAGAAAAGTAAAAGTAATCCATCAGCCCATCGAGCATTATATATAGTCTATCTGGAAATTTCAAATACATATTGATGTTGCCAGTTTAGAACAAGGGCAATATTTATGTTAGCCGGAGTGAACTCAAATGAATCTGCTTTAAATTTGCTCAGCACGTCCGTCTGGCGACCATCTCATTCAACCCCATCTCTGAATCACCAGAAACCCAGGAACCAGAACAGCTTATCCAGCATGGGGCAGGCTTCACATGATGACAAACAGAGAATAACGGTTTAACATTACCAATGGCTGTGCTGAGGGCGTCAATGTTAAACGACATAAACGTATATGGCGTATTTTGGAAAAGCTTTGGCAAGAGTACAATTTGTATTTGATTTCACTGCTGGTTATACCCCTTGAAAATCAGGAAGAACGAAGCATTTCCAGACCCATTTTCAATTACATTTGAAATTTGAGCATGAGTCTGGTGTCAGCCAGGCTATTCACGTAGCTCTTATTTTGATTAAGAAGAATGAGGTGCAAAACAGACAGCCCTGACAGCTATCCAACCTGTCAGTGGTGTACCACCATTTAAATGTCAAAAATGCATAAAGTTGTGAGGTAAGGCTAAATTAAGGTTCCATTAAGTAACATTAATTTGCATTAATTGCAGTGGTTAACAGTCATATGGCATTTCCTATGGCACTTAACATTAATGCTTTGCTAATGTTGACTAATGAACTGAATAAGTTAATAATCCCATGGGATAATGGATGACTAGATAATATAAACAAGCCATACATATTCAACCTTAGCATCCACATTCTGTGTCCCTGTGTTCACCGACAGGTTTATCAGACCATGACATATTCTGTATTCAAAAGGATTTGATATTTATCCTTCCAAATGGTGTCCAGATTTGGGCATAATCTGTTTTTTTTTTTTTTTGCAAAACTAGCAAAATCTTTGATCTGAATTGAGTACTGTATATACTGAATTATGCATTTATGTATGTTTGCACAATATAAATGACTATCATTAAATATAACAAATTCTTTGCATACCACATCAATTCAAATCATAGCTTCAATGACAATTTAATACAGTGCACATATTGTGCTTCCAATATTGCAGGTAAGGGGCAATCAATGCAAATGATGCAAGGATGGCAAAATGAATGCAACTGATTATCTAAGCAATGTGCTATGCGGCAATATATCAACAGCCCTGTCGAGAGCATTAATAGATCAAGTCCATTAAATACCATCTAAGCATAGGTGATATTGGATAAGCGAGCGTGCACTGCACGCACAAACAGGTACACACTAACATCAAGATGCACAGCATGACCGCAGTTTCTTGTTTCCATGGATTTCCTGAACAGGAAACAAAGAGTCTTTTTACATTTTTAAAATTCTCAGGTAGCCCTGTTGCCGGGCTACAGATGGTTGGTGAATGGTTGGAAGTGTTCTCTATGGTGATGGGATGCTCTCCCTCAGAAGCCCCCCAGCACCGAGCCCTCCATTAGCCATAATGGTCTGGAGGCACTGTGCTCTCCTGCGCTATCTTCAAGCAAAATAAAGGAGGCAGGTGTGAGAAGGAAATTAATGTAAATCCATCAGTGTTCAATTAGGCCTCACACACACATGCGCGCACACACACACACACACACACACACACACACACACACAAATGGGGGAGGAAAAAAAGCTTCTACCTCACAAACTATCAAGACCTCCCTTTTGTGTGGAGGCGACCATCCTTTTCAGTCCATCCATCCCTTTTATACCACAGACAAAAATCACGCAAACTTTAATTATGACCCAAAAATTGTTCTATGAAATTTCCAGGTGCAAGCTTTTCTCCCTCTCCCTCTCTCAATTCGGATGATTTCCTTAAGCGGCCGTCAACATGCTTTTTCTCCATTATGGTGCCAGCGTGTCGCCAGTGCAGTTTGGAGCGCCTCGAGGCACAGGGAGCACTGGCCCTCTGTGGTCTGTCGAAAAAAGCACTTTAACCTAATTTGTTTCTAATTACAAAACAGGAAGTACACCTGCCATGTATCAGGCGGTTCTCTACCCCTCCAAGGCTGCTGCTGCTGCTGCTGCCTAGCAGTAAAGCTCTGTAAGGCTGGGCTCCCAGTTACCAGACATCTGCGACATTATTCCTATTATATTGCATTTCATGCCTGACCTCTCCCTGTTCTGCAGTACGTCATTTCTCATATCGGAGGTTATGTTGCTGGTGTAAAAAAGGGTTGTGAGATACTGGGAAGTAACTGCAGCGCAGATTTTAACACCCCAGTACTAGCTTTGCAGTGATCCAACAATATTGTTTTCAAAGAGTTGTGGAAATGTGGATGATTAAAAACACTTGAGAAAATAATTGTGGTACAATGCCAGCGAGAGTGATGCCAAAAAAACCTTAAAGCTGTCAAATAAACCATGTTTTCCTGTCACACACAAACCACACTCTAAACAGAAACACAAATGCTTTATGCCTGATTCTGGCTGTTTAACGGCCAAAATAGTTGAGGATGCTAAGCTTGCAATTCAGCACTTTCTATCACCTGACAGTAGTTTAATCAAGAGGTATTTGCCAAGTCTGATGTAACTCTGACTAAAGCCCAGAATAAAGTCATCGCGAGTGTTTTGTTTAGTGATGTAAAACTTTAATTACTAATTTGCACACGACTTCTGCCAAGCTCCTTGATCTTCGCCGAGGCAAACGAGATGGTGAATGAAAACAAGCGTGTTGCATTTCAATCAATCACCATGTTATCATCATTCAAAATGATATCAATGAAAACAAACCCAGTGGGGCTGGCTGGGCTCCCCAGCTGTGAGCTCATTGTTATTGCATTAGTGCAGCAAGACGATGTCAACTGATGTTCTACGATTACATGCATTTTCTCCTGTCTGCCATTACGCAAACTATGGATGACTTCAAGAGCAGCACGAACCTGCACTGCGGTACATCTCAGCCTCTATTCTCTTTTCAGGGGGAAAAAAACCCAACCAGTTTTACTTGTTACCTTTCATCAAGATAATCTCTTAATCACTTTTCTTTCATTTCACAAAGTAGTGTGATAGTGGGTGACAAATGAATTTAATAACGTGCCGCGCACCTGAAACATCTCTGATTATCATCGGCAAAGTTTAATTTCAGGGAAAATAAATGATAACGGCAGGTTTTTAATAAAACCTTGGCATTTGTGTGTGAAGAGCAGCCCTCGTCCACCACAGCCGCTGGGCCTTGGGATGTGGTATTGATGCGGTTATATCTGGCTCCAGCATGGAGCCGGTGCTCTGATGTGCTAATGGATTCACCAAGGGCATGTCTGAGAGCGAGCGAGCGAGCGAGCGTGGGGTGAGGTGGGGAATGGGGGGGGGGGGGGCGAGGCGGAGTGGGAGGCCAGAGAAGTGCACCATTAACTCCCCTGTCTCCATCCACGGGAAAGGTCAGCAGTCCACCTCATCTGTCAGGCCTTATCAACGGACAAAAAGACCACTGGTGTTAATGGCCTCCATCCCTCTATCTGGTCCAACACATATACGACACTAACAAGGGGAAGAGGGAAAGGGATGGGGGTCTGATTGTTTCTTCTAATGTGTTACTTCCCTTCCGACGGGCTGCAATAGGGCTTGAAAGGCCGGAGCCGGAAGAATTACCCCAGGATCAGAGGAATCATTAGCCTCCATCTCAGCTGAGCTCAGCCGCGGAGTTGGATTTCAACTGTGCCGGTGTCCTGGGAAACTCTATGCTGTTCTGTGGAATCCACTCTCCCTAAAAAGCCTGGGCAAGAGGCTTTTTTTTGTGAGGAGGGGGGCTCACTGCTGACAGAGGCAGCCTGTATTACTAAGGCATACTTAAGAGGCCACCTTCATTTTCTCCCGAGAATAATTACGCATATTTAGAAATGTGTGTGTGTGTGTGCGAGCAAGAGACACTTTTTGGAGAGTGGCTTGCTGCAGCTGATTCTTCCACTCGGTGATTTGCACTTTCTGCAGAACTTTGATCTCGCCGTATTAAAGTCAACCGAATCCTAATAGGATGGGAAATATAACCGGAGATTACAGGTTTTATTTTCGCCGGCGCTACATGTGAGAGGCTATCTGAGCTTAGACAGAAGCCTTGAGAAAAGGCGGAGGAACAAAAAAGAGAGAGAAGCCCATTTGGCAGACTGACTGCTTGTCGAAGGAGCAGGTCAAGTTCTTGGCGCAGAAAGTGCTGTGTTGCCATGGTGATGTGAGGTTTTTTTTTTCTCCTCCTCCCCCCCCTTTCCTTCCTCCCTTTCTCTCGCTCCAGTGTCCTGGGGTTAGGGCGCCATCAGCGGTGTGAGTGTTGCTTAAGAGCCACTGCATCTCTGGCCCGTGAGCAGACCCATTTATTTTTGGGGCCCTGACGTGTCGACGCGCCAGAGGCCACGCAGAACAACAGATCGGCAAACGACGCCAGCGAGGCCCAACAGACAGCTCCGGAAACACCCATAATGCATGAGTAAATACGGGGAAAACGGCGTCATTAATACGTGACAGGAGCCGACAGCCTCTCCATAAATCTCGCCGTGTCTTGGGGCCTCCTCGTCGACTCTCGTGCCTCTGACTTGCCGGAGATGATTAAAGTTTACGGACGCGCTTGAATCGCTCATCATCACCGTGAACACTGGCACAAACGTACAGAGACGCTGATCCAAGAGTTGCTTCAGTCAAATTTTCATACAGTTGCTCTGTTGTGTCAAAAAAAATAAATGAAAAAAGAAAAACAGGAAAATACAGAATGTGACTCTGAACCTGGATTCAAAGGATCCTTCAGCAGCTGCACTGACACCTCGTGGGCCTGTCAGCTACTCGTGTGTGTGTGTGTGTGTGTGTGTGTGTGTGAAGAAGCCTGGAACACTACAGTACCGCTCCCAAAAATACCTACTTTAAAAACATATAGCAAGATGCATGGAATCAATTCCCCGGTGGCGTCGCGATATGCTTTACATTTTATAAAATAATTCCTGTTTTTAACTACACGAGAGGAAGTGAGGAGGGAAAAAAACTTGGCACGCACAATCGGCGCTTGTGGACAGGACTCGGGATGCCAAAGAGACTTTATTTATGTTTGGATGGAAGCGTTCAGTTCAGGCTGGCACAGTCTGTCAGCTGTAGTCTTTGGCTCCCTTTGCCCATAGCTGTAGTGAGCTCTCGCCTCCTGCTCTGCTTCTGTGGACTGTCCGACAGAAAGAGGGGGGCAGGGGGCGGGGGGTGCTGTCGCGTTCCCACTAGCCCCAACCCAAAAAACCAAAGTCAGTGAGTCCACCCACATGCTGCCCAGTCTCACGTGTGCACTCCTCTCCACCATCTGATAAACTCAAGAGTGTGTTTTGCTTTCTGGCCTTCTGTGCGCTGCGCTTACAACTCGCTCAAGACGTCATGCGCGGAATATGTGTGAGTCATGCCCAAACTCACATGTAGTGGCTATTCTGATCCGGCGGTGTTACTTAAGCGAGCCATTTGCCAGGCTCTAAAACCGTACACCGTTCATCACGCAATGCTGGGAGGTCAGGCCGCACATCTGCTATCATTTGGAAAACGAGGCGGACGAATACCGGCGAGTCTCCTCGCCCGAGAACCATTACTTTCCTCCACTGCCACCCTCTGTTTTTATTTCACTTTAGATGAAAATCGAGATCCATATTTCACTTCCCACCGCCTTCCACTCTGGTTTCTCTCTCGACGTATGCACACACCGTTTTCTGCTGGTATATATTTATACGCCGGTGCCAAGAGCTCGCGGCCTTAAAAGGAAGCCGGGGCCGTTTTCCCAGCGCTGGGCTGGCTGGGGCCGGTGCCTGCGGAGGCTCAGGAGAGGACACGCTCCGTGGCCTGGGATCCTTCAGAGAGGTGCAGCAGGACGCGCAGGACTGATTCCAGCCTGCCAGAGTGGCCGCAGTCAGATAACGACCCGTGTGTGTGTGTGTGTATGTACGCGTGTGTATGTATGCTTGTGTGTGTGTTTACGCATGTGTGCGTCCGAGTTTGAATGTGTAGCTGTGGGCATATTGTATCTTAATCTCACTGTGTTCGGAGTTATGAGTTGTGTGTATGCATTGATGTATGAGGGTTTTGTACATCTAAGTGTGTCTGAATGTGTGTGTGTGTGTGTGTGTGTGTGTGTCGGGGGTCTAATTTGGTCATGAGTTGTGTGCTGGTGGCTGACGGGTGGCAGGGCTCTGCTGGCATGGTGAGGTGTGTCTGATAAAAGAGCTGCAGCCAGACGGCTTCTCGCTGGCGGCCGGCGCTCTCTCAAGTACTGGTTTCTGTCTTGGGGACCGGACGGTGACGTACGTGATCCTATTTCCATTTTTTTCTCTCTTTCAATTGTCATCTCCTCTCTATCTCCTCTGTCCTTTACTCTGTAATCAGTCTCTATACAGCAGCCTCCACTATTATTGCCACCCCACGTAAAGTTGAGCAAAAAAAGAGTTATACAAAATCATATATTGGAAATGTATTTTAATCTCACAATGGGGAATCTGTTCTAATAGAAAAACAAAGCATCGTAAAAATATATATTTTTTTTAACAAAAACATGTGCCACAAATATTGACACCCCTCTATTTGATGCACTGCATCCCCCCCACCCCACACCGTCAATAAACCAATCTTTTACTCTTCTCCTTTGACGTGCCATAAAGTTGGAGAATCTAAAAAAGGGACCATTCCTCTTTCTAATCTCTCCAGATTGTGCATATTCTTAGGTCTGTTTTTGGCCATTCCCCTCTTTAGCTCACCCAACAGTCTGCGATAGTCATGGCAGAAGCTTGATTTTGTGGTCAGTAAGCCATTTATATGTTGATCTGGACATGTGTTTTGGTTCACTGACCAGCTGGATGATCCAATCGTGACCCACTTTTAGTATCTTGGCAGAGACGGGCAGATTTGGATTTGAAATGGCCAGGTATCTCATGGAGGTCATGATAGCATGCACCCTAATAATGTTCCCAGGGCTTTTGGGATAAAAACAGCCCCAGAACATCACAGACCCATACTTATCAGTAGGCATAGGGTTCTTAGTATTCTTAGTATCTTAGTATAGTTTGTATAGTTAGATGTATGCCAAACCCACCAGGAGTGTTTTTGACTAAAAGCTCATTTTCATTTCATCTGACCATAGAACTTGATTCCAGCCAAAGTCCAAATAGCAGTGAGCAACTGCAGCCTGTTGTATTTGTAATTAAGTGACAAGAAAGGCTTAACATGGCCGTCACTTCTGAACATTTTTGGAGACTTGGTGATCCAAAGAGGCTACCTTTTTTCTCTGCAATAAGTGTTTTTTTTTTTTAATGGAATTTTAGCCTCTCTTGCCATCTTCCTCATTGTGCATGGGAGCAAGATTAACATGTGTCTATGGGACATTTTCTCAGCACACTTTCTCAAATATATCTGAATGATGTACTCTTGTCTTTCCCATATTAAAACATGGCAAAGGCATTTGGCGTCTACCACTTTATTTTTATACTTGGAACAGATCACAAAATATTGTTTGAAAGTTTTTAATATTAATGGGGGAAAAGATCCAGTTACATATTGTTTATAATATTTTCTAGTGGTGCCAATAGTTGTGGTATGCGTGTTTCTGTTATAACATATTCAATTATATGAAATATTGTTTTTTTCTCAGAATAAATTAGCTTCCCTTCAAGGTTGTATTTTTCCTCATTGCTTTCATCCTGAGAAAGAAAAGATAAATCATCAAAAGATCATTTTATTCCTCTTTAAACCCAACTTTACCAGGAGTGCCATAAAAGTGCCGGGCGCTGTATTTCTCGCTCCTCTTCGCCCTGCTTCTGATTATCGCAGCCTGCCTACTGCTCTGTCAGCCTCTCTCTCTCTCCGCAGCCCTCATCTTAGCAACAGATAAACATGACAGAGATGCTGGACCTTACCCCCCACCCCACCCCCCACCCCACCCACCATAACCACCGCCACAACCCCCAATCCCACCCCCAGGCTGTTACCGTGTCAACACTCTGATGTGGCAGCAGACTCTGGCTCCAGAGTCTTGTGCCTCTCTTGCTTGTGGAGTGTTCCTCTTAGGGATGAGTGTCACTGTGTGATTCTGCCTGTTGACAAACAGCAGCTGTACCAACAACAACAACGACAACAACGACGACAATAATAACCACGACAGCAAATTCTGTGGCCTAAGAGGGAGTTTGGAGAAAAGGTCATATGATCATTGATCTCAGCCTGGGAGGGGAAAAAGGGGGGGTGGATTATTACTTTTTGTTCTCTCCTCCATATGCTTGTGTGTTGAACTGTTTAATCTACACAAGGGAGAGCCAGAACGCCTGAACGCCGACTGTCACAAATAACAGATTGACAGCGCAGAATGACAATACACACAATGAAAGGCCTCCATTTGGATCGTATGGCGAGGAGCTGGCTTTGAGCGCCATGCAACAAAAAAAAAAAAAACCCACGCCTGTCGCCGGTCGCCTCTCGGAGCTCAGAGCTCAGAGCCGAGCATCGGCGGTCAGAATGACTGCTAAATGTCTGTGTCACAGGCACTCTCCGAGAGGACGGATACACAGACCAGCAGTTACACCACATTCTTGGCCAGCGCCGACCTCCAAACATTGGCCCTGTTGTACTTTGTCGCGATGCTGCAAGACTGGTGTGCGATCCCTGAGCATGTTTGGAATACGGAGAATACTAAAACTTGTTTATGGATCCCATGTGCTCTAAATTACAGCTTATTGTGAAATAGCTTATGAATTTTCAAGTGCCTGCACGATTTATCTTAAGATCGCAGAGGATTAACGGTTGAAATATTTCTATTAGATTGTATTTCATGTAATTTATCTGCAATTGCAGCAACAGTATATAATTCACATAAACACTTTCTTTTATTGCATCATAGTATAAAATAGGTGGCTCATTATATTTTATAGATTGTTTAAATGTATACTTTGCCTGATACATCCATAGCTAGGTTCTTCATTTTCAGTGCTGCACATTGGATGGCAGGGCTCCTTCAGCAAAATGCTCTCATGCAATGGGCTTTTCACAAGTAGTAGGGAAGTACTCAGAGAAGCTAACTAGCACCCCCTTTTGAAATCACTGATCCAAGACCTCAACAGCACAGTTCCTGTTCAAAGTTTTTGTTTTGAATCAATTTCACCCTCACCATAAAACTCAATCTGGTTTAATTTATATGGCTAAAAATGCATCAACTTGATGCACAATTAATAATTCACTAGATAATCATTATAACTGTATAAGTATTATTGATCTGTGGGTTCAGCATATGGTATATTTTATTAGTGTCGGTGCTAATAGTAATAGACTTTGTTGATGTATGTCAAAAAGCGCTCAGCCACACTCTTGAGGTCCATGGAATACTTAATCTATAATGAATCAGCACTATTGCACTCCACAGCCTGCGAGCATAACCAAAAGCACAGTGTGTGCCGTGTAAGTGTCAACAGTATGTGTCAAAAGGAGGAAATCTTTCGCAGGCTTCACACGCCGAGGTCAAGTGAGAGCATTCGCGAAACGAAAAAAAGGGCCCGTGTTGCCTTGTTTCAGGAGCGTAACCCGGCGATGACTGGCGTGTAATTAATCCTACTGTACGGCTGAGGAAACACAGACCCCGGCACTCGCGCAAAGGGGGGTGGGGGGAAGGATCAGAGCCCTGAACACATCCGAAAAGAAAGTCCCCTCGCTTCCTTTTTTCCCCTCAGCGCAGGTTAGCGCGCTAGTGGCGGGGCGGCGCGGGGCGGCGTGGTGCGGCGGGCGTCGTGTCGTGGCACGGCGGCGTGTCGCGGCGTCACCGGCGGTCCCTGGCTGTTTAAGGAACCACCCTGCTGGGGACGGGAGCCGGCGCCAGGGCACCACAGAGCGGTGTGGGAGCAGGCAGATAAGCAGCTCAGACAGGATCAGGGGGACGAGAGGGGAAACACAAACACACACACACACACACACACACACACACACACACACACACACACACGCGCTCGCTCTTGCCTCTCTCCCCTCGCCCTAAAAGCAGGGGGAAAGGGAAGGGAGGAGTAGGGCTATTTTTTTTTAGTTATTTTTTTTTGCGCCTGCTACCACTGCTGCTACAACTGCTGTCACTTTTTGAAGAGTGCTTGTTTTTGAGCTGGAGTTTTGGAGCCCGTGTAGGTCAAAGAGGAGACTGGCGGCCGGGGTGCGAGCGAGCGTTAAGCCGGTCAGGTGCAGCGCCACCAGTGATCATTAGGGTTACAGCTGCTCAGGCCAGATTGTCTGCTGCCTGCACCAGGCGAGATGTCTCACCCTGGGAAAAGAGCGAGCATCTGTCTGTCCTTCCCCGTAGACACGAACCTCCTACCAGCCTGTCCAATTCAACCCAACTGGTAACAAGGTCACCTAGCTCTCCCTCACTCTCCCTCCAACACACTCTCTCTCTCTCTGCAGAGCCCGATTAAGTACTAGCTTTCCGCGTCTGTGCACTTCTAGGCCTCACTAAAGTAGCAACATTCAGAGGAGGACAGTTTATATTTTCTTACCATTTTTCTGTAGTGACATTTTTTTGACAAAACTGTTTTGGCCTTGACTTTTTGGCCACTGTATACCATGTTCATGTAAACATTTTTGATTACAAAAAAGTAGAACTACAGGTCAGTGTTTGCTGAAAAGTTGACTGCCCATTTAGCTACCATTTGTACAAAAAAAATGGATATGGAAAAGGATAGGGAACTTTTTACAAATACAATGAATGCTGCATTTTGGCTCCTATTTGATAAGAAAAACATGAGGAGTGGTGAAGGACCAGATACTTATCACTAACTGGTTAAAAATGAACACGACAGGCAGAGACAGCAGATGCCTTCAGCCGTTTCAGATGATTGTTATTGCACTCCCACTCAGCAGAAGCAGATGGATCACAAACTAATTTAAAAAATAAAAAAAATAAAAAAAACATCACGTTTCTTGTTTCTACACTTACACTGTAGGAGTTTCACTTCAATCCATAAAACAATGTGGTCAGATTAATGTCAACTTCAGCCACCTCACATGCAACATGGTACTCTAAAGTACCGTACTCATAAAAATGATTAAACATGAAGTAGAAGATTATTTTAGGCTTTCTCATGAATAAAATCTCTGATTAAAGCGGTAAAAGGATGGGCTTCAATACATTTGAGTGAACTGTCAATCCCCCCTTGTGCAATTATGAAAGTGTTACAATGTGATCTTGAAAAACAGCATATGGGCAGCCAGTAAACTAACAGATTCATCAAGTAATGTGATTACTCAAAATCATGCGAGCATGAAGTCGATCACTGATCAAATTAAACTCTTCTGAAGGTCAGTGGAATTTGCCCTGGACGGGAGGCCATAGCACAGGTACAGCAATAGTTGATACCGTCACTCCCGAGGACATCACGGAATCACGGAACAACATGATCGATATTTACAGCAATGAGTTGACGGCTGTCACATAATGGAAATCTACTCATCTCATGAATTTTCACGTCAGACAAGTGTGAGGGAGGAGATCTGTGTTGGCCCCGGACAAAACGTAGCTTGAGATGAGAGGATAGTCGTCAAAGATGTAATTAATGGCGACAGCGTCAGCTGTACATAATTGTTGCGGGGCTACACTAGCTTGGCCGGGTGCACACCGCAATAAATAAATATATAAATAAATAAATAAAACAAAACAAGATGAAACAGGTGTGACAGCAACTTTCTGCTTCACAGGGAAAAATAAAGCACTCTGTCAAGGGCATCACACCTGTTCCTTTGTCTTTGGCGAAGAGCTTTTAAGTGCAAATTTGCGTTTGGCTGTAAGCAGAGCTGTGGCCTTTGCACTCATGTTACTCATCTGAACTAACGCAATTTCCATAATGGTCAGAACTGAAATGAGGTCAACACATTTCAATATGAGATATAGGATGGACATCCTCTTTTCATCAGCCGACAGAAATCTGTAGCATCAGTCATTTTAGCACAATTGTGTAGTGATGAACACTATAATCACATAAATGCATACTTAAGAGTTAGTTTATTTTCTTATAGCATTACACAGTTGTCAATACATAGCACCACAGTTTGATAGCTATATTCACACTAATTTAGTTTTGCAAAACTTAAGTGTCATAATCAGGGCATGAAATTGGCACCCGCCAACTAGCCAAATGCGGGTAACTTTTGTGATTGGCAGGTGAAACTTTCAACCTACCTGCCACATTGGCGGGTAGCCAATAAAACAACGAAACACTGAAAAACACCGTTAAAACGAGACTCGCAACAATGTTTACAGAGATACTCTGTAACACCATGTAAGATCGGGTGATTGTCTTGACTGATATGTCTGTCTACACTGATGCCATTCAAAAGAGGTTTTGCACGTTACTCCAGTAATGAGCTGTGCTTAGGCTATGTATATTTTGTTCATTTTTATTTTGGACACAAAAAAATTTGGCTGGTAAAAGAACACAGTGGCTGGTGGATTTCAAAATCCACCCGCCACAATGGCTGGTGGCCAAAAAAGTTAACTTCATGCCCTGGTCATAATAATTATAGAAAGATGTGGAAAGGAAATATTCATAGTTCACAATTTGCATATTGGTACTCGACTCTTGAAATGATGAAATGTCACCCAATGAATCAGTATATTAACTAAAAGCCCCCTTTTGAAATCTGGATATGATGTGGATATGAATCATGGAATTATTTATTTTTGTATTTATGCAAGCCACTGAAATATTGCTGCTTCTTACTGAATATAAAAGCATCAATGATTCATAAAGGTAGACTTTTTCCTTGAGTCACTCAGGGTGGTACAAGATTTGTGCTGAAATGTGAAATCCTTTACCTGTGAAATACTAGCTCTTTGTTTTTGGCAGCGTGAAGTAAATTAGAATTTGCAGCTTTAGTATTCCTCACTTGTAAAAGTATTTGAGAAACAGGGTCACAACTCTACCTGAACAAAACAGCGCAGGTGTCTGTGCGCAAACATACAGTGCCTATAGAAAGTCATCATACCCTTTTGAAATAGTTACTTTTTTTGTCTTACAGCCTGAAATCAAAACCCATTTAAAAAAAAATCTTTTCCAGTTTTATTAACAAATTTAGCTGTACAACATCAAAATAATGAAAAAAAAGTAAACAGTTCTGAAAATTAATAAAAAAAATGAAAAACTAGAATAACAAGGTTGGAAAAGTCATCATACCACTGACTTAATACTTTGTAAAGCTTCCTTTTGCTTTCATTACAGCCATCAATCTGTTTGGATATGTCTGTATTATAGCTTTGCACACCTAGATAGGGGAATATTTGCCCAATTTTCCGTACAGAAATGTTAAAATTTAGTCAAATTCTGTAGGGAATGGCGATAGACTGCTCTCTTCAAGTCAATCCACAGATTTTCTATAGGATTTAAGTCAGGGCTCTGACTTTGCCACTCAAGGATATTCACCATCCTATCCTTAAGCCACTGCTTTGTTCTTTTGGCAGTATGTTTAAGATTATTGTCGTGTTGGAAGGCGAATGACCTCCCCATCCTCAGCTGTCTAGGAGAGGGACGCAGGTTTTCCTTAAGAATGTGGGTGTACTTGGCAGCATCCATTTTCCCTTCTATCCTGACCAATTGCCCAGTTCCTGCTGAAAAGAAACATCCCCACAACATAATGTTGCCCCCACCATGCTTCACACTAGGTATGGTGTGTTTTGGGAGGTGTACTGTGTTGGTTTTCGCCAAACATTGCGCTTGGAGTTCAGTGCAAAAACACATCTGGAATATTCTGCTACCATGTGGAAAAAGCTTATATGGTCAGATGAGACTAAGATCGAACTTTTTGGAGACTAAGATTGAAGTTTTTGGACTGAGCTCCAGGCGCTAACCAAACACAGTATACACACCCAAACACACCCAAAACACACCATACCTACTTTGAAGCATGGTGGGGGCAACATTATGTTTTGGGGATGTTTCTCTTCAGCGGGGACTGGGCAATTGGTCAGGATAGAAGGGAAAATGGATGCTGCCAAGTACACCAAAATTCTTGAGGAAAACCTGCGTCCCTCTCCTAAACAGCTGAGGATGGGGAGGTCATTCGCCTTCCAACACGACAATAATCTTAAACATACTGCCAAAAGAACAAAGCAGTGGCTTAAGGATAGGATGGTGAATATCCTTGAGTGGCAAAGTCAGAGCCCTGACTTAAATCCTATAGAAAATATGTGGATTGACTTGAAGAGAGCAGTCTATGGCCATTCCCTACAGAATTTGACTAAATTGTAACATATCTGTACGGAAAATTGGGCAAATATTCCCCTATCTAGGTGTGCAAAGCTATAATACAGACATATCCAAACAGATTGATGGCTGTAATGAAAGCAAAAGGAAGCTTTACAAAGTATTAAGTCAGGGGTATGATGACTTTTCCAACCCTATTATTCTAGTTTTTCATTTTTTATTAATTTTCAGAATTGTTGAGTTTTTTTCCATTATTTTGATGTTGTACAGCTACATTTGTAAATAAAACTGGAAAAGATTTTTTTTTTAAATGGGTTTTGATTTCAGGCTGTAAGACAAAAAAGGTAACTATTTCAAAAGGGTATGATAACTTTCTATAGGCACTGTATCTTATGCTCTTTGAAAACAAGCGTGTATAAATCTACAGCTGAAATGATTTATCTCAACACGAGGGTTGTCATGTCCTTTTTGAGGACTGTTCTTTTCTTAATGTGCATTGCTCGAGCATTGCATCATGTGTTGTTTCCCCAAGTTTGCTTTCCAACTAGTCCATGTAAATAGCTACAACCATAAAGCTCTACACAACAGCAGGGTAATCTAGCAAACTAAAACGACATGAAAGAAAAACATTCATCAAATGATGTGTATGAGTTTCCAACTCACAAATAGAAGTCATTTCTCATTCTGAGACACACAGATTTAACTTACAACCAGGCACTCCAACTTGTGTGACATAGATTGCTGATAAATATGATGCGCTAGAAAAATTGTGTGGGAGGACTTTGTTAATACAGTCAGTCAATGCAATGCTGGTTTTCTGAGGTTACTGCTGTGTGCGAGTTGCACTACAGTTGTTGCACTACAGACTCCTGTAAGCAGCCAGTGCCGGTGCACTGCAGAGAGCAGAGCTTGCAGTCATTTCAACTTTTCCTGTATGACTCAACTCCTGTGTATTGGATTGTGCCGCCGCTTGTGGAAATACAAAGTCTGACTAGTACTCGCATTTGTTGTGTCGCATGCAAATGCACATTGCCTTTCAGTGTCCAGCCAGACCTGGGAAAAAGATTCAAGCCATTCATGTTTTTAAGGACATAAATGTCAATTCAAGTGTTAGAGGAATCACACACTAAAGTCAAATGGCTTGATGTGAAAGTCTGATATCACGCTGATTACTTTAAACTTAGACAAAATAATTGTGCTTGCCAAGCGAAACAACAAGCTAAGAGAAAAAGTGTTGTGGTCCTAGAATGCAGATTATCTATGTGATGAAGGGAGTTCCAGTGACATATCAAGTCATAACGCAATTAAAGTCATGTTTCCACAGAATTCCCTACAATATAATCTTCAGTGTGAGACACACACACACACACACACACACACACACACACACACACACACACACACAAGGGGAAGCCCCAGCGAGGTCAGTATCACTTGTAGTTTTATGAATCAGAGAGCAATCAATAACTAGAGAATGTAATTCCAGGGAAATTACGAGTGCATGAAAATGCAAAAATGTATAGATACAGTAGATAATGTAGATATAGTTACTAAGGTGTAGCTAGGGTAAACATGGTGGTTGCATAGTTTAAAGAAAGCTGATAGTGTGAAGGTAGACAGTTTAAAGCTTAAACATTACAGTTCTAACTGAACTAATGATTTCTAGCAGTTATGCTAAAAATGCTAACTATGCTAGCAATGCTAACCAGGTTGATTAGCTAACTTAGCTAATCATTTCTAACAGTTATGCTAAAAATGCTAACTATGCTAACAATGCTAATTATGCCAACCAGGTTGATTAGCTAACTTAGCTAATCATTTCTAACAGTTATGCTAAAAATGCTAACTATGCTAACAATGCTAATTATGCTAACCAGGTTGATTAGCTAACTTAACTAATCATTTCTAGCAGTTATGCTAAAAATGCTAACAGTGCTAACCATGCTAACTAGCTAACTTGCTAGTGAGGACTTTTATTTTGAAACATTTGTTGATAGGGTATCTATGGTGGCCACTATCAGAAATAAAGAAGTTACTGTAGTAAAATCATGTTGGTTGCTATGGAAACTGTCATAAACGCTTCATTTTAATGGTTGCTATGTTGGTTGCTAGGTACATGGAGGTTTCATGTAGTTGACTGGAGGCATAGTTGATGATAACTGACAGTTGGAATGGTTGAACAGTTAAATAGTTGAGTAGTTTCAATGGTTAAACGATTTAATAGTGCATTATTGCAGTGAGGACTTTTATTTTGAAACAGTTGTGGACAGAGGAAGTAGGTCTAGTGAAACAGGATCTGTAGTCTTAATGAGATTGTATGCTTAAAGCCTGAGACAGAGAGAGCAGCAGGTGGCCGGCCACCTGGCATAAGATTCTAATTGCCCTATTATGATGTCATAATCACAATGTTAAGTCTATGGGGGAAATTTTAATAGTTTTTATTTAATAGTTCAAAAAGTATAAAAGTTACAAAGTTGAAAAATACAAAGCTGAAGTCACCTAAGTAAGACCTACGCAGCGCAGTTTGAACGAAGTTTCTACGTTAAACGGTTGAAGCTGAATTGCGCGCACAAAAACGTTAGAAGAAAAATAAAAATAACTAGAAATGCAATTCCAAGGAATTACCAGTGCATGAAAATGCAAAAATAGATAGATAATGTAGATATGGTTACTGAGGTGTAGCTAGGGTAAACATGGTGGTTGCATAGTTTACAGAGAGTTGATAGTGTGAAGGTAGACAGTTTAAAGATGAAACATTCCAGTTCTAACTTAACTAATGATTTCTATTCATGTTAAAATGTTGATTAGCTAACTTAGCTAATGATTTCTAGCAGTTACGCTAAAAATGCTAATTATGCTAGCAATGCTAACTCTACTAACAATGCTAACCAGGTTGATTAGCTAACTTATCGATGATTTCTAGCAGTAATGTTAAAAATGCTAACTATGCTAACAATGCTAAATTTGCTGACAATGCTAACCAGGTTGATTAGCTAACTTAGCTGATGATTTTTTGCAGTTATGCTAAAAATGCTAACTATGCCAACCATGCTAACTAGCTAACTTGTTAGTGAGGACTTTTATTTTGAAACATTTGTTGCTAGGGTATCCATGGTGGCCACTATCAGGAAACAAGAAGTTACTGCAGTATAATCATGTTGGTTGCTATGGAAACGGTTATAAACACTTAATTTTAATGGTTGCTATGTTGGTTGCTAGGTACATGGAGGTTTCATGTAGTTGACTGGAGGCATAGTGGATGATAACTGACAGTTGGAATGGTTGAACAGTTCAATAGTTGAGTAGTTTCAATGGTTAAATGATTTAATAGTGTATTATTGCAGTGAGGACCTTTATTTTGAAACAGTTGTAGACAGAGGAAGTAGTGAAACAGGATCTGTAGTCTTAATGAGATTGTATGCTTAAAGCCTGAGACAGAAGGTGCCTCTCATAGCGTTTACGCGTCCTCTCTCGCTCCTCACTGATCTACATAAAGAATGATGGAGCGGCAACAATGGGATAGTCTAGCCCTTCTTCTATCTTTCTTTATGTAGATCATTGAGGATCGAGGAGCGAGGGAGGACATATAAACGCTGCTTGAGAGGGACCCACAGTAAATACTTTAAAAGTTGTATGTAGATAGTCTAATTAATGTTGATAGATAGAATGTTTAATGGATGTTGATAGGCAGATTGTTTTATATTGATTGACAGTTTAATGGGTGGATGAGTGAATGGTCTGAAGAAGATGAATGGATAGAAGGTTGGATGGAATGTGCCTTATATTCTTGTTAAGAGAGACACTGATACAGCTCTCTGAGAGTAGTTGACACAGGTGTAATCAATTTAACTGGCTAGTCTTAAGAGAGCCAGAGTACTCTTAAAGCCTGAGACAGAGTAAATAATTTAAAAGTTGAATGTAGATAGTCTAATTAATGTTGATAGACAGAGAGTTTAATGGATGTTGATAGACAGATTGTTTAATAGATGTTGATAGACAGTTTAATGGGTGGATGAGTGAATGGTCTGAAGAAGATGAATGGATAGAATGTTGGATGGAATGTGCCTTATATTCTTGTAGAATGGAGAGACACAGCTCTCTACTGAGAGTAGTGGATACAGATACAGGTGTAATCAATTTAACTGGCTAGTCTTACGAGAGCCAGCCTGAGACAGAGTAGATTGTTTAAAAGTTCAATGTAGAGCGTCTAATTGATGTTGTTGATAGGCAGACTGTTTAGAATGGGTGGATGAGTGAATGGTTTGAAGAAGATGAATGGATATAAAGTTGGATGGAATTAGGAGGACTTATTTTGATACTGTTGTGCACAGAGGATACAGGGGAACAGAATATGTAGTCTTCAGAGAGGAGCCTGAGAGAAACTGACAGTTGGTGCCCAGGTGGCTGACCAGCTGGGGTAACATTCTAATTGCTGCCGTGATGTCATAATGAGCAATGTTAAGTCTATGGGGGAATTGGTGATAGTTTTTAACTAATAGTTTAAAAAGTATAAAAGTTACAAAGTTGAAAAATACAAAGCACATATGGCATAAGCAAGACCTACGCAACAAAGTTTGAATGAAGTTTCTACGTTAAACGGTTGAAGCTGAATTGCGAGCGTTAGAAGAAGAAGTTTAACTAGAAATGCAATTCCAAGGAATTACCAGTGCATGAAAATGCAAAAATAGATAGATAATGTAGATATGGTTACTAAGGTGTGGCTATGGTAAACATGGTGGTTGCATAGTTTACAGAGAGTTGATAGTGTGAAGGTAGACAGTTTAAAGATGAAACATTCCAGTTCTAACTTAACTAATGATTTCTATTCATGTTAAAATGTTGATTAGCTAACTTAGCTAATGATTTCTAGCAGTTACGCTAAAAATGCTTATTATGCTAGCAATGCTAACTTTACTAACAATGCTAACCAGGTTGATTAGCTAACTTAACCGATGATTTCTAGCAGTAATGTTAAAAATGCTAACTATGCTAACAATGCTAACCAGGTTGATTAGCTAACTTAGTTGATGATTTTTTGCAGATATGCTAAAAATGCTAACTATGCTAACAATGCTAACCATGCTAACTAGCTAACTTGCTAGTGAGGACTTTTATTTTGAAACATTTGTTGCTAGGGTATCCATGGTGGCCACTATCAGGAAACAAGAAGTTACTGCAGTATAATCATGTTGGTTGCTATGGAAACGGTCATAAACACTTAATTTTAATGGTTGCTATGTTGGTTGCTAGGTACATGGAGGTTTCATGTAGTTGACTGGAGGCATAGTGGATGATAACTGACAGTTGGAATGGTTGAACAGTTCAATAGTTGAGTAGTTTCAGTGGTTAAATGATTTAATAATGTATTATTGCAGTGAGGACCTTTATTTTGAAACAGTTGTGGACAGAGGAAGTAGTGAAACAGGATCTGTAGTCTTAATGAGATTGTATGCTTAAAGCCTGAGACAGAAGGTGCCCCTCATATAGCGTTTATGCGTCCTCTCTCGCTCCTCACTGATCTACATAAAGAATGATGGAGCGGCAACAATGGGATAGTCTAGCCCTTCTTCTATCTTTCTTTATGTAGATCATTGAGGATCGAGGAGCGAGGGAGGACATATAAACGCTGCTTGAGAGGGACCCACAGTAAATACTTTAAAAGTTGTATGTAGATAGTCTAATTAATGTTGATAGACAGAATGTTTAATGGATGTTGATAGGCAGATTGTTTAATAGATATTGATTGACAGTTTAATGGGTGGATGAGTGAATGGTCTGAAGAAGATGAATGGATAGAAGGTTGGATGGAATGTGCCTTATATTCTTGTTAAGAGAGACACTGATACAGCTCTCTGAGAGTAGTTGATACAGGTGTAATCAATTTAACTGGCTAGTCTTCAGAGAGACAGAGTGTACTCTTAAAGCCTGAGACAGAGTAAATAATTTAAAAGTTGAATGTAGATAGTCTAATTAATGTTGATAGACAGAGAGTTTAATGGATGTTGATAGACAGATTGTTTAATAGATGTTGATAGACAGTTTAATGGGTGGATGAGTGAATGGTCTGAAGAAGATGAATGGATAGAATGTTGGATGGAATGTGCCTTATATTCTTGTAGAATGGAGAGACACAGCTCTCTACTGAGAGTAGTGGATACAGATACAGGTGTAATCAATTTAACTGGCTAGTCTTAAGAGAGCCAGCCTGAGACAGAGTAGATTGTTTAAAAGTTGAATGAAGATCGTCTAATTGATGTTGATAGGCAGACTGTTTAGAATGGGTGGATGAGTGAATGGTTTGAAGAAGATGAATGGATAGAAAGTTGGATGGAATTAGGAAGACTTATGTTGATACAGTTCATACAGGGAACAGAAAATGTAGTCTCAAGAGAGCCAGTGTGCCTGAGAGAGAGAGAGAGAGCTGCTGCACCTGGACTGGCCACCTGGCGTAACATTCTAATTGCTGCCGTGATGTCATAATGAGCAATGTTAAGTCTATGGGGAAATTGTAAAAGTTTTTAACTAATAGTTTAAAAAGTATAAAAGTTACAAAGTTGAAAAATACAAAGCACACCTGGCATAAGCGAGACCTACGCAACAACGTTTGAATGAAGTTTCTACGTTAAATGGTTCAAGCTGAATTGCGTGCGTTAGAAGTAGTGGAATAATAACTAGAAATGCAATTCCAAGGAATTACCAGTGCATGAAAATGCAAAAATAGATAGATAATGTACATATGGTTACTAAGGTGTAGCTAGGGTAAACATGGTGGTTGCATAGTTTACAGAGAGTTGATAGTGTGAAGGTAGACGTTTTAAAGATGAAACGTTCCAGTTCTAACTTAACTAATGATTTCTATTCATGTTAAAATGTTGATTAGCTAACTTAGCTAATGATTTCTAGCAGTTACGCTAAAAATGCTTATTATGCTAGCAATGCTAACTTTACTAACAATGCTAACCAGGTTGATTAGCTAACTTAACCGATGATTTCTAGCAGTAATGTTAAAAATGCCAACTATGCTAACAATGCTAAATTTGCTAACAATGCTAACCAGGTTGATTAGCTAACTTAGTTGATGATTTTTTGCAGTTATACTAAAAATGCTAACTATGCTAACAATGCTAACTATGCTAACCATGCTAACTAGCTAACTTGCTAGTGAGGACTTTTATTTTGAAACATTTTTTTGCTAGGGTATCCATGGTGGCCACTATCAGGAAACAAGAAGTTACTGCAGAATAATCATGTTGGTTGCTATGGAAACGGTCACAAACACTTAATTTTAATGGTTGCTATGTTGGTTGCTAGGTACATGGAGGTTTCATGTAGTTGACTGGAGGCATTGTGGATGATAACTGACAGTTGGAATGGTTGAACAGTTCAATAGTTGAGTAGTTTCAATGGTTAAATGATTTAATAGTGTATTATTGCAGTGAGGACCTTTATTTTGAAACAGTTGTGGACAGAGGACGTAGTGAAAAAGGATCTGTAGTCTTAATGAGATTGTATGCTTAAAGCCTGAGACAGAAGGTGCCTCTCATATAGCGTTTACGTGTCCTCTCTCGCTCCTCACTGATCTACATAAAGAATGATGGAGCGGCAACAATGGGATAGTCTAGCCCTTCTTCTATCTTTCTTTATGTAGATCATTGAGGATCGAGGAGCGAGGGAGGACATATAAACGCTGCTTGAGAGGGACCCACAGTAAATACTTTGTAAGTAAATACCCACAGTAAGTTGTATGTAGATAGTCTAATTAATGTTGATAGACAGAATGTTTAATGGATGTTGATAGGCAGATTGTTTAATAGATATTGATTGACAGTTTAATGGGTGGATGAGTGAATGGTCTGAAGAAGATGAATGGATAGAAGGTTGGATGGAATGTGCCTTATATTCTTGTTAAGAGAGACACTGATACAGCTTTCTGAGAGTAGTTGACACAGGTGTAATCAATTTAACTGGCTAGTCTTAAGAGAGCCAGAGTACTCTTAAAGCCTGAGACAGAGTAAATAATTTAAAAGTTGAATGTAGATAGTCTAATTAATGTTGATAGACAGAGAGTTTAATGGATGTTGATAGACAGATTGTTTAATAGATGTTGATAGACAGTTTAATGGGTGGATGAGTGAATGGTCTGAAGAAGATGAATGGATAGAATGTTGGATGGAATGTGCCTTATATTCTTGTAGAATGGAGAGACAGCTCTCTACTGAGAGTAGTGGATACAGATACAGGTGTAATCAATTTAACTGGCTAGTCTTAAGAGAGCCAGCCTGAGACAGAGTAGATTGTTTAAAAGTTGAATGTAGAGCGTCTAATTGATGTTGATAGGCAGACTGTTTAGAATGGGTGGATGAGTGAATGGTTTGAAGAAGATGAATGGATATAAAGTTGAATGGAATTAGGAGGACTTATTTTGATACTGTTGTGCGCAGAGGATACAGGGGAACAGAATATGTAGTCTTCAGAGAGATTGTAAAGCCTGAGAGAAACTGACAGTTGGTGCCCAGGTGGCTGACCAGCTGGGGTAACATTCTAATTGCTGCCGTGATGTCATAATGAGCCATGTTAAGTCTATGGGGGAAATTGTAATAGTTTTTAACTAATAGTTTAAAAAGTATAAAAGTTACAAAGTTGAAAAATACAAAGCCCACATCGCGTAAGTAAGACCTACGCGTCAAAATTTGAATGGAGTTTCTACGTTAAGCGGTTGAAGCTGAATTGCGTGCGTTAGAAGAAGAATAATAAGAAGAAGACCGAGGAAGAACAGTACAGTGCATTTTCATGCACTGTAATAATAAGAATACTTTGGAAGAACAGTATAGTGCATTTTCATGCACTATAATAATAAGAAGCCTAGGAAGAACAGTACAGTGCATTTTCATGCACTGTAATAAGAAGATATCGGATAACAGTAGAGTGCATTTTCATGCACTCTAACAATGGAAAGTCAGTGTGCAATTCTGACATGGTAACAATATCTTGAATACTCAACATTCTTTCTAATGATCACAAAGCTGAGTATCATACTTTGAACATGCACACTGGAATCCTTTGGTGCTGGTACTGCTCTGCTGTAGACAGATCAACTTTTGACTGCTGGAGGCTATTACTTTGCTATGTGATAGAATGCACAACCTGTTTGTGTTGTGACGCCAACATACTTTTCTTAAGTGTGGCAAGTATTCATAAAATGATTATTTTATGATAGTCCAGCCTTTCTCGCTTCTTTAGGTCACTTAAAAATGTGTGGTGATACAAAATATTTACCCTGGTCTGGAACTGACAGAACTGACAGTTGGAGTATTTGTGCTGCTTAATCTGCTTGAGCTTTCACACTTACAAGACACTTCCATGTACACACAAACACAAACAAACAAATATCAAGGCAATTGCCTCTGTCTTGTTCTCAGCTAAGGTAGATTATCCATGAATGCTTTGCCGAGTATCTCCAGGGATAATTTGGACTACAGTAATAAAACTCATAGTGTGCCTTTGCCAAGCGGGGACATCTGGTCACCTTATCATAGATAAGTGGGGGTTAGTCCTGGCATCTGTTAGAATTAATCCATTTTGCAAACACAGTTATTCTAATCTACTAAATATGCCGTCACGCCCCTCTAATGTCAAAGTATTGCACACTTTCAACTTTCAGCACTTCAACAGAGCAGTCATTCTCAATGTACCCGATAGGACGTCTTTTTGTTGTTTGACGGTCCCCCCCCCCCCCCCTTTTCCACGATCCGAAATCCAAACGACTAAAAAGCAGAATGTCAAAACCTGACCAACTGTGTAGTGGATAGTCAGTCGCACCTAACATCCGCCCGCATGCATATTCATGAGAGAGATTTCTCTTTTGTTGCCTGCCTAGTCAGCAGTCACGAAACACATGGTGAGTGTTGGCAGCCCCGGCGCCTAGGTAGAAGGGGCCGTGGACGGAGGCAATGGCAGGAAGCGGGACCTGTGAGGCTGACTGACATTTCCATCTGTAGTGAAGGCTGGTAATTATCGGGAAGAGGAGCGCCCGCAGCAGAGAGCCATCTGCTAGGGAAATGGCTCAATGAGGTATGAGCGGGACCGCGGCGCCACGGTGCCACTGCCTGGTTCTGACATGAGGGCTCGCATCTGCTGCCGACGAGCCGGGCCTCGGAACACAGCCTGGGCAAGAGGCGTGTGACAGGAGGGCTGAGAGGAGCCAGGCGCCCCCTGTGACCCGCGCGCACACACACACAAACGGGCGCGCGCAACACACGCTCACGCACGCGTCCTCACGCACACACACACACACACACAAACGGGCGCGCCGCGCACAACACACGCTCACGCACGCGTCCTCACGCACACACACACACACACACAGTGAGACAAACTAGTGCACGTGCAAGGCGTGCACACACAGCCCTGAAGTACTGCGACACCCAGTGTGAGGCTTATTGTTTGTTGTTTGTTTGTTTGCATAAAGCTGCTGTGTAAGTTAGCTAGTTTGAGCGTCTCCTCAGTGTCATTGGAACAAATGCAGAGGGAGGAATCACAGGGGTGATGTCAGCGTTTGTCCATAAACATGAGATTGGCACCAAGTAATAGTGCATTTCAGGGCAGGGAGCAATGGCAGGAAACAACTGTAATAAACCACATTGGCCCAACTGAGAATTGGAATGGCACAGAAAACGATGGTGTGTCTCCGTTTTCAAGGGCAAGTGTTTGCAGACATCTCTGTGTGTGTGTGTGTGTGTGTGTGTGTGTGTGTGTGTGTGTGTATGAAGTTTGTTGCAGATGTACCGTCAATTCAGTGCATTGTTGCCGATCCTGACTCATCTGCGGCGTGCAGCTTTGCGGGGCCGGTCGATGCTGGGGACTCGAGGCGCCATTACGAGCCAGCCAGCCACACCTGACAGGTGTCTCAGCTCTGGTCCTCTCTCCTCCGCCCGCCTCGGATCCAAGCCCGAGAGCGCTCCCCACACCGCCTGCAGACGGAAAGCGAAACATCCCATTAACAATGAACACGCAGCATGGCCTTCCAGGGGAGCTGCAAACTCATGATGAGAAGCCACATTGCCCCACTGCTTTGAAGACAGCTGTGAGGTGTGTGTGCATGCATGTGTGTCTATTGAGGGTATTATTCCAGAGGCTAAAGCCACCAACAGTTAAAACTAGGGAAGGACAGCTCGTTGGGTTACTGCACAGGATAATAGAACATGTGCATCCTTTCTTCTGCAATGGAGCACCTGGAGCCATTGTTCTGAGGTGCAAAGAGTTCACCCTTGCTCATGTGGGGCCACTTGGAGGCTAAACATTTGTTATAAGGCAATATTATGAAGCTTAGCAACCTAAAGGTGAACTTATCTATCTAGACCACCTACACAAATCCTAACAGTTGTTTTTTGTTTTGTTTTTTAGTAGTCATTCCTTAACATCCCGAATACACGATTAGATACTTGGATTTCTTCTTCTTCTTCTTTTTTTTTTTTTTGATGCGTTTTCATTGGCTGTTAAATCATATTCCCAAACGAGGTTCGGTGAAAAAGCTAGCAAGAAAGGGAAAAAAAACTCCCCATCACAGGATTTTGTCAGACTGTTTCGACAGATTGGTAGAATACAAAATGCAGTGGGGGGCTCTGATGTGGCGATAAAGCACTTGCCTTTGATCGTACTTCACCATTTTTTCTCCCTTTGCACATGTGCACGTCAAATCCAATTACATCACCCCTAGAGAGGTTCATCTGCATCCAGGAAGCTAGTCTGCACCACGACAGTTTGTTTTAAAAGTGACTGCTCCTGCAGCTCAGGTCGTAATTCTTCTGAAATTAAAAGCCCGAAGTGCGCCGTGTGCTTTTTTATAAATGACAGCAAATGGAGCGCGAGAATGCGCCGTTTCATTTAATCTCGAGCAGCAAGGTCTCTGATAGCCTAAACGAGGCACTATATAGAAACGTGACTTTCGCCGCTTCTTGGAGTGGCTTACTACATGTTGTCAACACTTAAAGAGATTTTTTGAGATGGCGACAATGCTGACGGCTCCCCATTCAGAGGCATTAACTCCGTGCCATGTGTCGAACAAACGGAGGCCATTCTGCAGACCTTAATGACAAGGCTGCTGCGCTCCTCTTGTCTCCCCCTCGCTCTTTTCAAATTGCTCTCTAAATGAAGTACAGCTGTGTGGACCAGGTGCTGCCATCCTTTTTCAGACCCAACCAGGAAATTATGAACATTCCCAAATTCCTCAAACGTGGCGAACATCGCCTCCTCTGGTCTAACTGAAAGCGAATTCAGACCCTGGTTGGATATTCGAAATAGGGCCTGCAGTAGGAAGCTAGATATTAACAAAGACAACTTACCGGTAATATTAGGCTATTTGACATTGCAAAATATAAATATATAGATTTAAAACCGAGGTTGCCAAGTAATCAATGAAAATACAATTTTGAAAATTAAACATGTTCTTTCATTATGCCATTAAATATTGTTAGATAATGTGATTTTTTTTGTAGGCTACTTATTGTCTGTAGGTATTTAGAGCTAAATGTCTTGTGTAATTTTATTCTAATTTATTTTAAATATATCACCACAACCATTAGTGATGTTTTACTAAATGACTTGATGCACATTTTTAGTAGTGACCACCCCCATATAGTGATGATCACATGCTGTCTGAGGATTGGCCATAATGTGCAGTGAGCAGCTGGAAGGCTTGCATACGGTAATGATTGCAGCACGGCACCCTGGTGGCTATGGCATTAGCCTGCCATATCCCACGACTCCACTTTGACCAGAGCTCCAAACTGCTTATCAGGTACAAAATGGAAAAAAAAGGTGCTTTGGTCTCCCTCGACTCATCCCCTCGTTTGTGTGCTCAGCTGTTTTGACTGAGGAGAGGAGCAAAGCCTTTCTAACACGCGAGATGTGCAGCTGTCAACGTCTCCATTAACTTCTGTATCCGCAAAGCACAAAGCACTCCTCACCTCAGCTTCACAGTCCCAGCTGCACCATCACCACAGGCAAATCCCAACCAGCCCAGGACCAAGCTCCAACCAGATGCCAACAGGCCATGATGGTTTGTGGGTCTGCAGTCCTCACATGTAAAAGGTATGCACTACAGAATGTTATAATAAAGCGTAATTATCATGAACATCATGAGGGAGAGACATCACATTTTCTTTAATTGTTTGTGATAGGCTGCATCTTATTGGACAAGAATGAATAAATAATTATTCAATTATAAATGTGTCATTTTCCTATGACAGGTGGGCTTACTGGCAGGATGAAATGCTATTCAAAACTACATCCGACATCATGTGCAAATATGTTGCATTGCTTGCAAGCAAAGTAGGTTTGTAACTTCCTGGCATCATGCAGTTGCATACCATTTCTGCACTGAACACACTGTAAATGTATGCAGTAACCAAAGGGATGTTGGTGAGTACGCAGGGTTATGCAGAGGCGTCTTCAATTGCATGAACAAGTATTTCACCAAATGCAGATTTTCTGAAAAGGAAGAGCAATACCTACTTGGCAAAATAAAAAATGTCAGAAAAAAAGCTTGGCTGCAAAGAACAATGAAAAATCACTTCTGCACCCTGTGGCACAACTTCTGTCATTTTGTGAACAAAATTAGGTATCCAAAGTAGAGAACAAGTAGTTGTGCCATTCCTCTAAAATACCATGTCAAACAGACTGTTCTCAGTAGACCCCCTACGGCTTCCATCAACAGAACAACATCTTGCTTCTGGTTTACTTCTTATGAGTTCATATGAAGCGTTGGCATTTGGCTCTCCCTTTAAACATACCATGCCAACTTCAGAGGACCCAGGTGCACGGCAGAGTTATCAACTCTACTAACAGCCGTGCTTATTGGGATCACAGAGCACGTTGTTGGTAGCTTTTAAGTCCCGTGTGCAGCCGAGACTGACCTGAATTGGAGGCAAGCAACCCCCTGCTGATATCGGCTAACCTCTGATGGGCAGTCTTACTCGTCTTCTTGGCCGTCTCCCTGCCTCCGACACACACAAAAAAATCTCTTTGAAATGCAGAGTTCCATGAAGAATTGAGAAGCAGGACAAAAATCAAAGGATTCTGATATGAAATAAGAAGGGGGAAAAAACTTCAGTGCTCCACGGACGAGAAAAGGAATATATGGGAGATATCTGCCAGTGTGAAACAAGAAAAGCATCTTCTTTTCAACCCACTGTCCTACATGTCATGGCAGCTTCAGAGAAACACAGAAAAGCCTTTGTTTATCGCATATTGATTTCCATGCCCACAATACATTGTGTTGCTCTGTGAGCTACGCTCAAAGCTTTCATCTCATACATTCAGTGGTCATCTGCGTATGGCGAGAAAACGTGTACATTCATCCCTGAGCACCCACACAAGGCCTATGACTTCCAGATCAAAGCGGACACGACGGCGCCGAGACCTCAGTCAGTCTCTCGCCGTGTATGATGTTTGTCTTCCATGTCAGAAACTGATATCCTCTCCTCCACGCCAGAGAGGGACGGACAATGGCAACAGTCCTTGCGAGATGAATAAAAGAGGGGGGAATATTTTAATGTGGCCCTGACAAAGCGTGGTGGTGGCAGCTGATGACTATTATGTCCAGGTGGCCAGGGTGATGGTGGGGCGCGATGAGAGCCACACAGCTGCTGGGATTCTTCGCATGTCAATTAGAGGGGGAGAGAGAGAGAGAGAGAGAGAGAGAAGGAGAGTATTTGTATTTACAGCAGACAAGGGCGCATAGAGCACTGTGGCCATGATGAGTAATGAGAACAAAAAAGTCAAATGATTTTACAAATATATGAATGCCACATAGCCGACATGCCACAGATTTCACAGACACAAGGAACGCGCGCTATCCTTTTTAAACGCGTCGGCGCGGACTCAATAGGAGCCCGCACACACACGGCTCTGTGTGAGTCGGCTGCTGCACTAGGTTGAGGGAGAGACACAAATGACTGTGACAACCATAGTCCTCCCATGCTGTTCTCCCCTACACCAAAGCAATTTCCATGGTTTAATAACATGTCTGAAATGAGGGCTGGTGATAATGGGGCTTTAGGCTGAGCGCAAAGGAGGTGTGATCTAAACCGCTTGTAATTCATGACAGTGAATGTTAATTAGATAGCCATTCTCATCACTGACCATTATTGAAAGGGCTAACTTTCTTCTGCCGATGAATATTCAGTAGCAGAGGTCATAGTTGAAGTGTGGTGAGGGGCTAGCAGGTGCCTGCCTATGTTGACTTTCTTTTTTATTTTATTATTATTTTTTATGAACCATGCGTGGGGGGTGAGGGGTCAAAGGAGACTACCTTGGTTTTCATGTTCCATGTCTCACAACCCAAGCTGTGGATGTCTGCACGTGAGCTGCTTCTTGCAGTCGGCCATGACAGGTCGGTGTGTAATTGGCTCACCTAGGTGATTCGGTATCCCTGTGACTGGCATGTTCCTCTGTAAAGTTTGACACCAGAAGCAGAAGAGCTGGAGGGTAACCTTGTAACAGAACTGAATAGGAGCACAAAAAACTCCAACTGCTCCAGACCGAGTTCACCTCACAACAGCTGAGGCCATTTTTTTTTCCTTCTCTGTTTTCCTTCGACAGAATTATTTATCCCCCCTCCACCTGAATTGTTCGATGACCTTGCGCATTAATTACGCTCACATGCCGAAAGAAACGCCAGAGCGCTCGGAGTCAGACGTGGTGAGTTGCTGAGCTTAGATGTATATGTCCTGAGCCAGCCCCTGCTGGGGGCTTAAAGTTCCCATATGGCGGAGTTGGACTTGTCTTCCTCCTGGCTTGAGTCTTTGAGAGGAACCACGTTGTTCCTCAGAACCATCCTCGTTCAGCACACAGATGGTTATTATGGAGCTGCACATAAATTGATTATGTTGGAAATTAACTGTTGCTGTCAAAGGCAGCCGCCAACCTGTCCCTGTGTGTCCCTCTGCCCGCTGATGCATAGGATCCAGCTGATGAGCCAGATGTTGCGCCGAGCGTCTCGTTTTAAGGTCAGCACAAATGTGGGATGAGGCCCTCTCTGACTCACACTTTGTTTTTCCTCTAGCCTTTGCATTTTGGTGCATCGTTCAAAAAGGATGTGCGTTACATCGGAAATAGTGGCTAAAACGAGTTTGAAAACTAATAGTGTGGCATCCAAAACACCATTAGAAATATCTCTCTTTGGGGAAATGCATACACCAGTGTAGCATCAGATTATGCTGAATTTTCTTTATACGAGCTACACCGCAGCTTTTAATGGCGATCTCAGATGCAGTATTTATTTTAGTTTTGTGGTAATTGAAATATGTCTTTATAATATGCATGGCAACAATCAAAACTGGAGAACCTCGGTGCCAAAAGTCTTTGGGAACGCGTCCCTGGACGATCATCCGTTCCAACAGCACATTTCAGGCGTGCGTTCAAGAGTGTGTGGACATTCCATGTCCGTCCACTGGGACCCATTCACCTACCTGCAGAGTCAGCAGAAACTAGTTTGTGTGGATGTTTGTACATTTCATCTCCAAGAGCTGACCTTAATTACTGTCCCATTCCTAACTGTTTCTTTATGCATGGCATGGCACTAAGTGTTGCCAGTATGTTAGCCAAGCAGGGCAGACAGACCCCAGTGATTCCTAGACTAAATTCCCATTTGGAGTCTTGGCATCTGTGTAGAAGCTCGGAAAGGTTTTTGGGAGACCATCAACAGCATCCATAAATTTGATATTCCAACACTACAATGTATTACATTCCATTTTTACCTTATTTTACCTTAGTCGTGATACATTCGGCTTTTGTTTTTGATGCGTTTAATATGCTCTCTGTGCTGATGCCAAATATTTTGATTGCATTGGTGGCATTACTGTATGCCAAATAAGCAGAGCTCTTACAGTTTGATTTTAAGTTTGTAATTTCTGTAGACAGATGACAGAACAGCTTTTAGTGTCAGATTTGCACCTGGCTATACCAAATAGCAGCCTCCAAAGAATCAGTAATGGAATGAAATTCTGTCTATGGTGTTTCACAGCCAGGCCCAGGACTGATGAACTAATACCCAGAAAAAGGAAGGAAAGAACAGTGCAAGACCTAAAGATGACTGAAGATTTGATTTGTTCCTCAGTCTAGCACGTGTACGTCATTATTTTTTTTTTAAGTGTTATCAGAAATTAAACATTGTGTACTAAATACCACTCGCTTTAATTCTCTAAATGTCCCTCACAGATGATGTAATCGTTTACTTTTTTCCCATTGTTAGTCCAGAACGCTGCTTGTTCCGCGATGTCCTCCTCTACTCGCGCTCTCTCCTCAGCCTGCCTCAACAGCATGTGCCCCACCGTCTCCAAGTGGCGTCTTGGCCTGGAGCTGGCGCCTGAGCGCGGCGCGGCGAGCGAGCGCTCCTTCATTAATATGAATGATATCAGGTGCTAAAGAGTGGGCCTCGGTGAGCCGGTGCTGTCCATGACACATCCTCATGCTCATCTCTCAGGCCCTCTCACACCCCAGATGTATGCGGTGCTGGTGCCGCTGCCACTCAATCTGCGCGGGCTCCCGGGCGAGCAGCCGGGCAGCCAGGCTCCTCCACGGACGCCAGGGAGCTCTGATGGAGCTGGAGTGTGGGGATTTGTCGGGGGGGGGGGGATGATGTGTGGTGTGTGTCCACTCACTGTGCTGACTGTGCCACTGAGCACAGGTGGTCCGTTCTAACTTTGGAGCCTGTTTACGTTACAAAAACTTATTTTACATTTGGTTAATTGCAGATTGGCTGGGCAGCTTGTCAGGCTGCTAAGATGAAATTGCTAGGATGCCGTTGCTATAGCTAAACCGTAGAAGTATCATCATTTTGCAGTTGACGCAAAGGCAAAGGCATTGTCGTCATAACAAATGCTATAAAAACATGATTACTGAATGCAAATGCATATTGCAAGTCTCTGATTAGTCGTGAGTTTCCATGGGTAGATATGATTTGGTATGATGACAGCTACTACTCAGAAAGGTGACATGGCGTGGGTAGGAATGACTATTCCATAAACAACATGATCAGAAAGACAGTTTCTTTGCTTCTTTTTTTTTTTTTTTAAACCCACATCCGTTCAGTGTTGCCTCCAGAGAGGTGTCAAATAAAGAGACCTCATGGTTCTGTTTCCACTGTATGATGACAGAGCTCATTTTACATGATTGGTAAGTACATTTCCAGTGTGAGAATGGAGGAGGACAAGAAATAGCATATTTCTTTTGTTGCTTTAAAGCAGCATGTAAGGAGTTTTGGTCCAAAACTAGAAATCACACTGATAAAAGTGCACGCACAATTAATAACAACAGCAAAATCTAAAATCTACTAAAGCGCTGTTGGCAGTGATATAGCCAAAGTCTTAGTTGCAATAACTCTTTAATGAAATAGTTATAAATACCTTTTAAACCTTTTTGCCGGGTGGTCTGATTCTGTCCACAGAGCTGCATAGTGCTACCTCAGCGGCTAACATGGCTACATATAATTAAATGAAATCTGAAGATGATGCCAGCCTGTAAAAACACGTTTCAGAACCCAGTAAATAGTTGCATACTGTCTCTTTAAATATCAAAACCACCGCAGTAAATCATGTCAAGTCTCAGATCACTTGTGTCTGACTTTCAAAAAGTTTCTAGGTGTTTTTCCGACTGAACTTTCTTTTGCTGGCTTTATAAACTGTGTTTGAAGTAGTCTGCAAAGTTTCGTAAAATTGCGTAATTACAGTAATTTACACCATGTTCCCTTCTTAAGCCTCTCCAGACAACACAGGATTGTATTGCTACATTAAAGGGCTGCCGTCTTTTTAAAAATAACTTATGTAAATGGGGTAAAGCTTTAAACATTTCTGAGCGTAAGTACAGGATACTTTTCCTACCCTGTGCTCACACGGGACTATTCAGCCTCATAAAATTGCTTTTGAAATTAAACATATTAGAGAAAAATGTGCTTATCTTTTTTTTACAATACGCTCCTGTGGAATATCTCAGGCTATCCAGACGAATAAAAACACAAGCGAAAAAAAATAATGTTGAGATTTTGGAGCAATGTGCTCCCATTGTTTCCCCAGTCAGATTAGAAGTGAGAGGGGGGGCTTCTCATGATTTATACTCCCCAGTAAAAAGGCACAAGTCTCACTCCCAGTCTATCAGGACGGAACACCTTGGCTGATAGCAGCTCAGAGGTAGAGAAACAGCAAAATGAAATTTTCCGTGCTTAAATGGTTGAGGGGGGTGGAAAAAAAGAGGGATATTCTCCAATCACCGCTCTGCCGGTTTCCTCTTTGTTCTGGGGGACTGTTCGCCATTCTGCACGATTAACAATATTATCTGTACCTGCCCGAGTGAGCCGGCAGTCTTTGGCCCATTGTGTTCCCGTCAGGGGTGACTGCTCAGGGCCCGGCGTGACACTGATGTTCGCCCGTCAGGTGCCACGGGGGTGGCTTATTCCAGGTGGGGCGCCGTGGCATTTTGGCCACCTCATCAGCGGGGGGGTAGGGGTAGGGGTAGGGGTGGGGGGTGGGGGGGGACACCCGCAGCAGGCAGGAGCCAGAGAGCGGTTCCTCCACCGGCATCTGCCCAAATGAGGGGTGTGTGTGTGTGTGTGTGTGTGTGTGTGTGTGTGTGTGTGTTGGGGGGGGGGGGTGGGGGAGTAGGTAGGGAGAGGGGAGGGTGGGGTGGGCAGCCCTGAGGGAACACCTCGCGTGCCCCCGTGCACACGGCTCCATCTGGCTCCGTAGCTCGGAGAGCGCTGGCGCTGGCACCGACGAGCCGTCCCCGCGCGCGAGAAACTCGTTAGCTCCGCACAGACGCCGGCGCGTTGCTGCCCTCCCCGCTCCTCCGCGGCCCGTTTCGTTCCGCGCTCTCTTTTGTGTCTGCTTCAAGACAGCGCAAGTCACGACGAGGCTTTTATTTTTTTTCGTTGTTCTGCGCGTTAGCTTTGTCTGAAACATTCGAGGGCCTTTCTCCCCTCTAAATGTCACAGCGGGAAGCTATAGTGCGAGCTATGGCTAAATATCTCTTGCCTACTCTCACTACTTCTGTTGACCTGCAAGATCTCTGGACTTCACGAACGCTCTTTGATTTCATCAGGAAGTCATTGTCCAGGTGCTGGGGCTCTCGTTCTCTCTCCTCTCCCCCCCCCCCCACCCGACATGCTCTGCACCCTAAGCCCTCCCACTATTTGGAATAATTGACTCAGCTGCAGTCTTTGTGATATAATAACCAGTTTACTCTGCAGAATGACATTTCACAAGCTCCACTCTGGCATAAAGCTAATTGTTCTTGAGAGAGAGAGAGGGAGAGAGAGAGTGGTGTGAGTGTGTGTGTGTGTGTGTGTGTGTGCGTGCGTGCATTTCAGTGTGTCTGAGTGTGTGTGTGTGTGTGTGTGTGTGTGGCTAATGATAAGGGACGCAGGCTCGCTGCAGGGCTGTGTGCGTGCGGTGGAAAGTGACATTTATCTTCTCGCCACGCCGCACTCGCTCCCACCTCTCTCCGCACAAAGGGAATGGGGTTCTCAGCCACACTGTATTTTTATTACTTTTCAATAACGACAATGTTCCCTCTTGCTGCTCCCTCCGAGCACAGGCATCCACCCTGCAGAGCAAAGATAGGCTGTGTAATTTATGGCAAGGGCTTTCATTTGCCTCTGTTCTGAGTGTGTATGTGTGTGTGTGTGTGTGTGTGTGTTTGGGGGAGGGGAGGGGGGGGGGGGTGTCTTTTTTTCTTTTGCAAACTTTTCTTTTTTCTCCTCATTTTGTTTTGTTTGTCTGTTTGTGTGTTTTCTTGGCGCCAGTACTGTGACTGTGTGTATTTTTTATTTTTTTTTGCTAAATCGCTGTTTACTGCTCGGATTGAGCCAGGGGCAGAGCGTATATCAAAGAGCAAGAGAGTACAAGAGAGCGCCACATCAGGCCAGTGCAGTGAACACAATGGGGAACGGAGACAATGATAAACACGCTACTGAGGGCTTGAGCTCTTAATGTACACACCCATACAATGAGGAGCCGGATTCACATATGTAAGCTCTGAGCGACTTGTCACACATCTTTTGCAGGACATGCTCGCGCTAACAAAGCATATGAAGAGCGCCAACAGCCTTACAACTCACCATCTGATACTCAGAAACCATTCAGAAACAAAGAGCATAACAAAGCATTGGCATTGATATATTCATATTACTGTGAAAGGCATCAACCTAACATTAAAGCATAAACATTGTGCAATAGTAATCATACAGTATTCTAAAGTATGTATATATTTGTTTTTTAAAACATTATTCATGAAAACCTATTTGACTTAAAGAGAAACCATTTAAGAATGTTACTGTTGTTGGGGGCCATTAGATACACTTGAGTTCTATATAGATCCAAAAGACAATAAAGAATGCCTGCTTTCACACATTGCTTAAGGGCACACAAGGAAAATCATCCTTCAAGTCTTGTGATGCTGAAGCATATGATGTACATTATGTACAAAACATCAGTTGGACTGTTTTGAGTTATAATGCATGGGAGGCAATGGTAGATTGTGAATAAACCACAGTTACAGACATGGTTAGTTAATATATGCTGACGTGTCCCCTTGCATGCTGTGGTAGGGTGCCTGGGGTGTTTGCTTGCCATTAAGAAGTTTGCCAACATTTAGCAGAATTCATACAGAAACAAAAACAGTTTAACATGAAACTGCTGAGCAGATCCTGGAGACATTTGATCCATGTAAACCTGTGCTAGCGGGTCATTAGTTCTGCCTGCTGTTCAAATTGTAGTGCAAGATTTTATTTTTAAATCTAAACTAAAAAACTGGCAGATAATATAATGACTAAAAACAGTGCATATTCTTCTAAATCGACCATGGAAGAGTGGGTGGTGACCATTAAACTACAATCTGATGCAATACAGAGTTCCAATAGACCAGCTCAGATACAGTATCAGACAGCCAAATATGCCCTTTGGTATGATGTTACCACACCTATCTGCCTTATTCGTGAAACCCTACGTCTGTCCGCTTTTCATCTTCTGTCCATTCTGTTTATTATGACTTAGTGCAGTCTCCGCAGGCTAACAAGAATATTTTTAAACTTACATTTCTTTTTAAATGTTGACCATTCTCCACTCAGTATGGATATTCTATATAATATATGACTGACAAAAGCTTCAGCCGGAAATAGAAAAACAGATTTGTGAATACGGAAGTGTCATGGCAACGCCCATTGTTGGCTCACGAATATTGTGGATAAATACCCAGAAATTACTTGTTGGTGCTTCAGAAATAAAATTGGATACAACCTACTCAACAAATAATCAGAAACAGAAAGAGGCCAGTGTGCAAAGAGAACACAGACACACACACACACACACACACACACACACACACAACCATCACGCTTAATTACACCAATCATATCTACACAAACGTCAGATGCGGCACACACACAATGCATGATGGTCATCAGTTACTCAGCCCTTCCCCTGACACATCTCTCTCTCTCTCTCTCTCTCCCTCACCTGGTTTTTGTCCATCTCCCCATCTCTAAAGAGTGAGCCAGGACTGTTTTTTTAATCTGAAGAGGGGGAGTGCAACACCTGCACATGTGCAGGCCGACAGCTGTGTGCGGGGAGGTGGCACCCCTGAGCTGGCTCACGGATCGGGCCGAGTGGGAGGTGTGAACAGGAAGGCGCACACGCACACACACACACACACACACACACACACACACACACACACACACACACACACACACACACACACACACACACACACACACACACACACACACACACACACACACACACACACACACACACACGCCTCATCCATAGCTGTACCACAAAAAAGATAGTTGCTGTCCAGACCACCAGGGGTCTCACAGCCCTCCATCACGGTGCTGCCCCCCACTCCCCAGACACAAAGGCAGTGGCCACCTGTCATGATGCTTCTGCTGTTGATAACCAGCTGAATAATGATTTGTCTTTCATGGGCCAGCGACACCAGCCGGTTTCAATCTGGACCTGTACCAAGCTGCAGTTTTTGCTGTTGACAAGACTCAACATTTCACTATTCAAGAGGGCAACAATTATTTTGCTTGCTCACTAGGCCATTACTATTGATTTTCAACACAGGTGACTTGATATGAGCATCTGTGAAGTAGCACAGAGCATAAAAGATACAAATCAGCAACACAGTAGTTCTAGGGCACTCTATCTGTAACAGCAATATTCATTTCCTCCAATGTCAGCAATTGTATAAATAAATACAAAGAATAACAATTAAAAGCTTCCACTAAGAGCTATAGTCACATAACAATGGCATTATGGACGTAAGCAAGTCTTCATAGGGCTGTTGCACTGCTACAGCAACGCCACCACATTCTGTCCAGCCCCAGAGCAAGGTCTAAGATGTTAATGACCAGATCATTACATTTAGAATCTATAGCTCCCTCATGAAGTCTCGGCGCTGGCGGTACGGCGGTGCAAAGTCGTGCGACAGCTAGAGTTCTGAGCTCCGTCCTCCTCCATGCCTGGCTGCCAAAGCTTTCAGGGGCTGCGGAAATCTGCTCGGCAGATGGGTGCCTCGCTTTTACATCTCACTTGAGGGACGGGGAGGCAATGCAATCTGCGATCCACAATGCACCATCAGCGCGCGAGCGAGGCGGGCGAGCGAGCGAGGCGAGCGAGCGAGGCGAGCGAGCAGGCGTGCGCGAGAGCAGAGTGGAGCGGGGAATCGATGCGAGGGCAGGGCCCAGATTCTTAACAATCCCACTGTACTCCTGCCTCCCTCCCTGCCCAGCCCTTCAAAAAGCTTCAGCATGTTTTATTTATCCAGTGGGAGGGTGTGCGTGTGTGTGTGTGTGTGTGTGGGGGGGGGGGGGGGGGGGTTGGAATGGGGGGAGAACACAGGACCCCAACACACAGAGTAGTCCTTCTGTTTCCTGAAAGAAAAAAAAAAAACTCTGCAGTTATCAAGAGCGAGGGGAGGGACAGTTGGGACTTTGCACATGTCGTTTGAAAAGAACTACAAATCCCAGCAGGCCGGGTGGTGGAAATGAACCAGCTGTCCGTGGTTTGTAGATCGTCTCCCATCATCTTGATTACGAAATCAGAGTATAATGAGGACCAAAGAGCAGGCGTGAAGCTTTTCTCTTTCTCCTCATTCTTTCTTTTGTTTGGAGAGAGGTTATTTTTCTCCCGTTGCCTCTGAGCTGCGCTCCGCGGCTGCCAATGTTTGGGCGCTGCACTGTCCCTGTTCTCTCGTACAGAAAAATAAGGACTCTGCGTGCCCTGCCCTTCGAAAGTGCGGCTCCGGCTCCCGCCTTTTGTTTTATTTAATTTTCCACATAGCCAGCACGCCTCCCACACCAACTGTCTCATATCAAAAATGCAAAGATCAAGGCAATTACCACATTGTATGGAGGCTAGTTCAGTCCCTATAAGTTTTGTCTTCAAAAGTCTTTGACGCAACTTTCAACAAAGTTGAAAGCACAATTCTCTGCTGTCGATTCAAAAGTAATTTGCTCTGTACAAACAAGACTGACCTTAAAGGGATAATCCGGAGTGAAATGCACTTTAGATCAATTTTTCGGACTATTGGGAGTACATACGTTGAGTTGACACCAAAATCATGTCATTCGGATCAATAGCGGAGCGAGTGGGGGGGCAGGGGGGGCGGTCGCTCCGGGCCCACGGGTGCAGGCAGGGGGCCCACCTTTGGCCAAATCTATCTTGCTGAATTGTTGTATTTAACGATGCTTATATGTAGGCTACTGATTGCTAGATGCTACTAAAGATGCCGCTGGTCCGTAGAGTGCCCTCACAATGGGAGCCCGTCTGTCATGCCCTTAAACACTGCATAGCCCGCGACAGGCATTTCCCCTCTCACACTGGCGTGTTTTAAAAGCGAAACTGATGCACGACCTGTCTGGGTTTTATGAGGTAGCCTAGGCTACAGGTTGCATTTACCGTATTACAGAAAATCAAGTGAGTTTGCAAGATCTATATACCTATTTAGAGTCTGGAGCATACGCGTGGCAACAGCTGTCAGTTCGCATCGTAGTAGGCTGCGCCGATGAACATAAACGGTTAAAAAAAAAGTTCTGATAGCCTGGAAAGCCTCTCTATATCCGCACACGGAACATGTCAATGTCAATGTTGTTGTAAACACACGAAATAGGTAGGCTACAACTTCAATAGAGACAAGAAGATAGGCTGTTGGCAGGAGATTGCCTAGGCCTACCTGTAACTCCTCAAATTATGCCCATTTTATTTAGGCTAATTAGGCTCTGCATACGTGCGTTTAATTGTGAGACATGCGTTTCATTTGGAACGGAGCGGCATGCCATCAAAAGCAGAACATTTTTGGTTTGTTTTGGGGTCTAATTTACTCTTACACTGTTTGATTATATTGCTTAATGTTTGGACTGATGGCCAATGCAATAAGAGGGTATTTGATGGTTCACTAATTATGTTTCATGTAGTTGAAACACTGTCGGGATTTCCACCGCTGTTTACGCACAAGGCAGTCAATTCATTCAACGTGCGCTGTGTTGGTTAAGTTATTGCGCAGCCAATAAATACAAATCCCGGCCATAACTTGAGATACCGTACGGTATGGCTACCTCTGTCACCAACACTTAGTGTCAGTGGAGTTCCTGCCTCGGTGTATTGCCTAATCTTGTAAAAACAACAACAACAAAAAAACAATAAGCCTAAACGGGCAAGCGTAGTGAAATTCAACTGTGAGAGTTTTGACCGGTAGTTTAGCCTACACAAACAATCTTGAATCGACATGAAAGAAAACAACATGCCCCAGCCAATAAGCACAACATGGAATGGCTTAAATAAAAACATGATGTTGGATAAACACCGAGTAGCTGGCAGGCGTAGCCTACCTGCAGGTGTACGGCCGTACGCATTGCGCATTGCTCAACAACGAGAGAAAATGTCCCGTGTGCGCGTGTGTGTGTAGCCTATTCATAAAAAAATTGGCCTACCATAACTTCTCAATGCAGCACAGTATCCCATGAACTGCATGACATAGGCTACAATTTTCTGCAAAGTTAGTGAACACGTTAGGCTATCAAAGTCAGAAGTAGGCTAGCCTAGGTCTATATGCACATAATTTGTTTAAGCAGCAGAGACAATAGGTTACGCACGCACGCAGGCTCGCAAGACTAGGCCTATTTTTGTTGCTTTTTACGCGGCGATAGGCCTATTTGCTGTTTTATCGCCATAAACTGTTAAGCTAATTTACTAACTTAAGACTCATCATGGATGTAAACAACGAAAACAGAAAGGATGGAGGCAGCAAAGCTAGAGGCGTTATTTCAGATGGGCAAGAACAAGGTAGGGAATGGGTGTGCTTGTCAGAAAGCTACGTTAGTATAGTAGTACTCTAAGGCTACTTTTTAACGGACCATGCACGAACCTAACCGTGGAAAGGACAAATATTGTCAGCGCTTTGAAAGTCTTGTTGCGCGCGCGCGCGCGCGCACGCACGCACGCACGCAGGGGGAGGGGCCCACTATAGGTCTTCGCCCCGTCTAGAGTGAACCATTAGCTCCGCCCCTGATTCGGATGTATTTTGAGAAAGTTCGAGCTCACCGTTTTTAGCCAAAACTCGTTAGCCTGGAGGTGACTCGGGCATGTCATTTCGCCGCTACAAAACGCTATTTGTATACCTCTTCTACTGTTCCAAACAACACTACACTTACGTGGTAGTGAGTAGAGGGTCCCTAAAGCCAAACCGAAGTATCCCCACGTCTTTATGTGGTCGGATAGAGAGTCCAGAATGAATTTAATCGAGTCAGTACCTTTCCGGAAATGTCGCTGTTGCAGCTAGCAACGTTTTCACAACACTTTACTAACATTTCCGGAAAGGTACGGACTCGATTAAATTCATTCTGGACTCTCTATCCGACCACATAAAGACGTGCGGATACTTCGGTTTGGCTTTAGGGAACCTCTACTCACTACCACGTAAGTGTAGTGTTGTTTGGAACAGTAGAAGAGGTATAAAAATAGCGTTTTGTAGCAGCGAAAGGACACGCCCCGGTCACTTCCAGGCTAACGAGTTTTGGCTAAAAACGGTGAGCGCGAACTTTCTCAAAATACATCCGAATGACATGATTTTGGTGTCAACTCAACGTATGTACTCCCAATAGTCCGAAAAATTGATCTAAAGTGCATTTCACTCCGGATTATCCCTTTAATTTCGTTACAAACTCTGTGGTATTCTTATGATATGATTAGGATAGATTCTGTGCAATTCCAAAGTACATGACATAAACATCAATCTAGACAATTGATCATCATGTTGAAAATGGGCCTTTTGTGCCTTTTTCTACTTGAGGGAATGAATAACATGTCCAAACAGTAAATGTCAATGATTATAGTAAAATGGTTTAATTGCTGTAAATATAAAGCTATGAATAACACCAACGGACTAGCTCATTTTTCTCTCTCATTTTAAGTGTTTTGTTGCCCTTCAATTTAACATGAGTACATTAAAGGCAAAGATGCCATTAAGAAAAGAAAGCATACAATCTTAACAGTCTTAAAATGTGAGTAAGATTGCGGTCGCAATAACAGAGTGAGGGGGTGGTGTGGTGTAATACTACACGCATGGGTGCAGTTTGCCAACACTGCTCTTGGGTTTGGCATCTTCTTCATAAAGAAGACTCCCATTCCAAATAATATTATCTGGCAGAGAACATCAAAAGCTCCAGAGCCACTCGAGGGTACAGGTGGGGATTTGAGTCCAAGTCAAAGAGGAGAGAAATAGTGTACGTTCTGAGCCTCGATGCAGTATGATACACTCTTCTGGCTATCTATCTTTTCACTAAAACAAACAAATTGTGCACAAAGCAAAAAAGTATTTTTGTAAAATTTACCTTGAAAATGGTAACAGAGGTAAGACTTAACTATTAGTGGAACACTGTAACACTGGAGTCACAAGCTGGGTTCCTGTCCAACTCATTCATATTTTTCAGCACATTTACGACCATTTGGATTAAAGACAGATCAATCTGCGTGAATAAGGTGCATTTCTGTCCAATGTTTTGCAAATTGAAAATGTACAAACTAAGTTAGACATAGATAGCTGATGTTTTAAGGACTACCACATACAGTAATGCAAATATGAAATCTCAACAGCGATTTGATGTGAATAAACTCATTTCCATCAACCTTGGTTGCATTATCTCCTATGCAAAGCCAGAGTTAATCCACCTTTCTTGAATATATTATAATATCATATCATTTGAAGACTTTATGGAAATTTAGACATTTGAATGGTGAATAAAAGGACACTGGTCCAGAAAACAATATGTAGAAAGACAGCACCAGTGTTTTTTCAGTGCGACTCATTTGATCGGTATGTCAAACTTTACTTTAAAAGGAATCAATTATTCATAATGTCATAGCTCCCCCTTCAGATAGCATGAAGACCTCCCCTTGTCTCAGAATGGAGTCTCTGGCCACGTGAATATTTACATGAGGCGCAAGACTCTCAAAATGAGTTCAAAGCCGAGAATTCTCACGAAACATAGTTTTCCTGTCTGGAACAGACAAGAAATGTAAATAGCTGACAATGTTAATGTGGAACCAGAAGAGAGGAGTGCATGTAACCTGGCATTCACTCAAATCCTGCACCTGCACCTTTATAAAACGAGCTCTCCCGTGTGCTTTTCCCCCGGCTTCCTCTGACTCCTCTCTCTCTCTCTCTCTCTCTCTCTCTCTCTCTCTCTCTTTCTCACACACTCTTTCTCTCACTCTCTCCCTTTCCCTCACTCTATCTATTCAGCAGAATCGCTCTCTGGCTCTGGGCAACTTTTTCTAGGTGTGTGTGTGTGTGTGTGTGTGTTTGCGTGAGAGAGTGTGTGTATGTGTGTGTATACGTGTGTGTGTGTGTGTGCGTGTGTATATATGTCTGTATGTGTGTGTATAAGTGTGTGTGTGTGTGTGTGTGCATGTGTGTGTGTATATGCATGTGTGTGTGTGTGTGTGTGTGTGTGTGTGTGTGTGTGCGCATGCTTTTTTTTCCTTCCCAGAGATGAGCCGAGCATGTGTGTTAATTGTACCCACCCCTGGGGAAGGAGAACAATGTGGTGGACCTGTTAGGGAACGCCTTGCCAAGTTCAGCGGATGACACAGCGAGGAGCTGCAGACACCTGGCCTGCCTGAAGGGCAAGCGGAAGACGTCCTCCTCTGCTCTCGCTTGCGCTCTCTCTCTTTCTCTCTCTCTCCCGTGCTCGCTTGGAGAAAACAGCTGCTGCTCAAGCTTCGCACAGCCTTCCTACCATAACGGCTCAACCTAGGCCATCAATCACCACGCCACTCCAGAGAGAGAGAGAGAGAGAGAGAAGGAGAGAAAAAGTGAAAGAGAAGTGAGAGGAAAGGAGAAGAAATATGGGGGGAGGGGGGGTTCCTTGTTAAAAAGTGAAAATGACTAGCCCTATAATATCTGTGAAGCCTAAAAAGTACCTGCAAATACAATAAAATAAAATAAAATAATAAACTAGCCAATGCAGAAACAGAAATGAGCAGATTTCATGTATTTCACATGACCATACTGTAGGAAAGGGTAGATCTGAGGAGCTCAATAGAGTTGAAAAGGAAACAGGTGTTGTGGGTCCTCTTTTATGGACTTTTAGCTGTGTATTGATCGAGCTTCACTGGTCGTCATGCGCCCTGGTATTGGTTGTCATGACACCCTACACACCTGATCTGCACCAGGTGTGACACTGGCTATGAGTCACTATGAAGACAACATTTGTACTGGGAGCACTCCTCCATCCAGCTAGTTTATTAGTTCCTGGCCTTCAATTCATTAGCACTATGAAGCATCTGTAGTAGTTACATTTAGCAGGTGCATAATCAAATGCACAAGGACAGTTTGCAGGGACAAACATTTTCTTTGAGTAGTACTGTCTTAAAGATGGTAGATTTACTAGTATGCTATTAAAACAACCACTTCACCACGCTATTACTGAAGAAACAGGGTGTTCATGGGTTTGGAAAATAGTCATGCATTCGACGATTGGCAAGCCGCTGATGAAAAACAGGTGAAAGTTCTCTCAAGCCGCGAAACTCTCGAGCTTGAGCCTGGAAAGTAAACTCGGCCCCCGTGCAGAGTGTGTAAGGGAGAAAGGGCAGGTGGTAAAAGTTGGGGGGCTTTCATATTCATGTGTGGCACGTTGAATAATGGAGAGGAGCTTGTGGAGTGCTTGTGGGCAGAACCGGTGACATACGGGCACAGGCACGTACGTACCCACACACACACACACACACACACACACTCACACACACACACACACTCACACACACACACACACAGAACTTGGTCAGCACAGATGAGTTGTGGGAAAACAAGCAGCTGCAGGAGGAAGAATGGACCATAAGGCCCGACCGCTTGCCAAATTTCATCATCTATTATGGATTGCCTGAGATGCGCACTCTGCAGCGACCGGGGGCATGTTTCTGAATCACATGCAATCACAAATCTGCGCACTGCCGCGGCTGCTAAGACATTAGCACACAGCCCCTTTCGAAGGAAAGCGAATGAGAGTGAATCATATTTTTAGCCCGCACATCTTATGTTAAAATAAGCACAGAGGATGTTTACATATAGTTGATTAAAGCTGAGTCTGAACTTTGCGGGTCTATCAATTCCCTCAATTAAATTGGAATGTTGGAATAAATACATTATTATGAGGCAGGGTACAGCTTAATTAACTCCAGTTCTAATAAAATGTGTGTTAGCAATAAGCTTCCCAATAGTGGTAATGAATATGCAAATAGAAAGCTTTAAATCCTTTATGTACTCATCATAGCCTCATTCAGTGCTGAATAAAACCAATAATTAAGACTATTTACAATTTATAATATATATAGGCGCGCCATGCTTGGATAATCAAGAACATGAGGATGGGATTTATGGTGGCTTTGCAAAATTGTTGATCAGTCAGTACATCATGATGCTCTGCAGGGCCAGAGAGAAACAACCCTCAATTCTTGCCCTTACATGCACTCAATTTTCTGTGTAAAAAATGTTTTTTTTCCCCTGAGCAACATATAAACAACTCCACGTCAAAAGGTGTTGCTGGGCCCTCTTGGCTTGCTGCAGCTGAGGAAGGTTCTCCTATCTCTCAGACGGAGCACTTTGGCTGGCACCATTACCACACAGCAGTCAATTGCCTTGTAAATTACAGGGCCGGCGTAATAAAAACTGATTTGTATATCACCAGGAGTGGAGAGTGTGTCTGTCTTGTAAATTTAATTAAACAGCAGGTGCAAAATCAGGTCATATGGCTTTGATGTGCCCCATGTGAGAATGACAAGCAGACAAAGATTCTAATACAGGGAGCATTTACATATTTTTGCATTCAGGGCTTGTACGAAGGAACAGCTATCACCTTGTAGCGTATTAAATTTCCCCAAAATCAAACAGGATTCAAATGAGCTTGTCACCTTCAATTTTAATAGATCTGTGCTAAAATAAACATTTAAGCTCTTCAATGGAAAAAAAGCTGCCTCTGCTAGTCTAATGTTGCATAAACACACCTATTACCAAACAGCTCATACAGACTCAGAGCTAATTACAACCTCGCAACACGCCTTGTCTGCGGCTCAGCACAGAGAAATCCATTCTTAGAATGCATTCTCTCGCACGGCAGTAATTACGCAGCCCCTGTTAGGCTGAGTTCAGTAACAGGCGCTCACTATTTTTTTTTTCTCCCTCCCGCTCCTATTTATACCGGCACTTAATGAAAAATTCCTCAGAGGCGTGTGGTTCAGTGAAGCTAAAAATCATCCTCTTATGGGACAATATGACCTGTGACTTCTCTCGCAGGGCGGAGCGCCATAGGGCCCCATTGATTTGATTTGACTCGCGAATGTGTCAGCGGCTGACCTGATGGCGACACCCCTCCCTTGTTTTGTTTTCTCCCCCCCCCCCCCCCGTCTTCTCGAGGAGGTGGTTGATAATTACCACCTAGGAGGTGCCATCTGTACCGCCCTTTCACGGCCTGTTAACTTGCCTCTCAAAAAGTTTGCCTGTGACAGGGGCCGCATGTGAGGATGCACACCTCCGTTTTTTTCTCTCTTTTTCATGGGAACACCTCTAAAAATCCTGCTTGTACTCTTCCCTCCCTATCTCTTTCTCTCTCTCTCTCTCTCTCTCTCTCTCTCTCTCTCTCTTTCTCTCTCTCTCTCTTGAAGTCACATACGCAATAATAATAAGTCATACATACATAATTCTATGAATGATCATGAATGACCGTAGTAACAAATGAGCCTTGCCAAATAATGGCTGCAGGTTAAAGGTAGGCGAATACTGACCCTGAACAAGGAAGACAAACACTTATAATGCCCTTGGCCAAGAACACCGAATGGTTCAAAGAGTGCCAGGCACACTGCAGAAGGGGCTCTGCAACACTGTCAGGCACAGATGGAGGGGATCAAGTCAGAGCTGGCCATCGGCACAGCGAGCTCCTGCAACGCATTGTCTGGGGCCTCCCAAGGCACCTGTGTGTGTGTGTGTGTGTGTGTTTTTTTCCCCTCCCCTGCTTTCCACCAAAAGGCCTTATCAACAAGCTGCCGGATATCTCCTGGCCTGACAGTTTCATTGTGAAAGCTTCACTGTCGAAACTCTCGTGTCAAGCGGGTGTGAGTTTTTAATGAGAAATGCCAACCAAAATACACAGACAACAACAACGCGGCTGAGAGGAAGGTGTGTTTGAGCGTGTGTGTGTGTGTATGTGTGTGTGTGTGTGTGTGTGCGTGCGCGCGTGTGCGTGTGTGTGTGTGCGCGCACACACACGGAGGGCGGGAACAGGTGCATAGCTGGGAGCAGTGGATGAGCTAATATCCAAGGGGAGAACATATCTGTGTTAAAGATCTCCTCTGATTGCTGCCACCTCCAATCACAGAAATAAAACAACACCAAACAGGAGAGAGAAGTGAAGAGATGAGTGACAGCAGTGGCTCGCCGGCTGTTGCGGTGGTGGCGATGTGGGAGTTATAGAAAATAAATCCCATGCGCGCTTGTCTGAGTCGCAAGAAAATAGATCATCTCCAAAGCGTTTTCTCATACTATACAGCTGTTCCAACGTGCTTATCATCGTGCACATCCACATTGCTTGGTAACAGCAAGCGTGAGGATATTAAGTTGTGAAGCTCCACTGCACTAAAAGACCGGGTGTGTATGTGGCAAAGGTTCATTCTAATGTGCGGCTAGAAGCAGAATCATTTTCGGAACAATAATAGAAGCATTAACACTGAGTGGCACATGAACAAAATGCAAAAAAGCATTTTGATGAGAGAATTCAGTGAATTTATGTGTAAGAAATGCATAGATTCATCTTTTAGAGTGCTTGTGTGTCTAAACTGCACGGTTATATTCAAAAAGTGGATTATTATTTTTTGTTGCACTATATGCATTCAAAAGGTTTTGATGTGTTTGAAATCTCACTTGAATACCTGAAAGGTGACAGAGAATGTGGAGAACAAGACGTTGACATCTGGTTGGCTGAACTTGTGTTGTAATTGTTATGGCAATTTTCCGTTTTGTATTTGTTAGAAATTCCATGTCAGGACGGCTGCGCTAGAAATGGGCTCTCTCCCCCCGAGGCAAGGACCCACTCCCCCCTGGCCACGGCCCTGCGTCCAGGTGAAAGTCTTCAGGCGTGCAAGCTGGAGTGTGGTCCCAGCTGAGTTGACTTGATTGACAGTCGCTTTATGACATAGCTTCGCCGCGGTGTGCTTCACGTCAAGTGTCAGCTGGAGCAGAGGCAGGCCTCCAGTGAAACGAGACAGGTGTTGCACGAGGGTTAGCAGGTTCGTTTGACGAGAACCTCGGTCTCGACACGCAAGCGATTCGTCTTAGCACGCAAACGTTTCGCTTGTGTTGCGTCAGTGACGCGCGGGGGCCGTGCCGAGGCCCATGTCTCCCGTCACATCGCCAAGGAGGGAGCGACAGAAGGTCTTCAAGGCATCATGAAAGGCAAGCTGATAAATGAGGCCAACATGGCTTGCAGGCCCATCTGCCCTGTTATCCCCTCTCTCTCTCTCTCTCTCTCTCACACACACACACACACACACACACACACACACACACACACAGGGCTATTTCTGTGAGGAACGGCAGAGGCGGAGTGGTCAGGGTGAGTCTCGCGGACCAACAGCGGGAGCGCCCTCAAGTCATTTGACACCACCGGGCCCTGAAGGTGTATGACCCTCGTAGGGCCCACAAGCAGAAGCCGACTCCCCCGGCCACCGGTCATTAACCTTCCACTCCTGCCGCGTGGGCCCAGATGAGGCCGTTGCATTCTGCTAGCATTGCATGGGAGTAACAAATAGCACCAACCGTCAGTGCTTCATCACAGCCACAGTTACTCCTCAGCTGACCTCACCACAGAGAATGGCTTTACATCCCAGCATGAAAACTAATGCTATCTGGAATTCATTTACATAATATCCACTAGACTAGAGCTGTGGCACCATTGCTTTTCAGCATTGTAATAAACCATGACAAGCTCCCTAATTGTTCAAGAATGTATGGACTCATAACTAGAGTAGAATGACTTGCTCGTTGTCACTTAATTTTCATGGTAGGCTACGTTCTATTTTCCGGTGAGCTGCGCCTGCTGCAAAGCACTCTAGCACCCTCTGCTGGCATATTGATGCAAAGGGCTGCATGTGTGAGGAGGACATGAGAATGGTTAGGGGGAGAAAGGAAAACAAAGAAATGGACCTCAGGGGGGGTTGGTCTAGAAGATCCTGTCAATATGCTTTAGGATATTATCAGACCCAATCACCAGCATCTGCACTATTTAACTGAATACATCAAATAATCTTCAACTACCATCATTGGATTCAAGTATATTATATTATTTATCTCCTAGATGGCATTAAAGATGATTGTATTAGTCTATTGACATACATGAAGCCAATGCTCATACATAATTACCAACATCTTTAATATTCAGCAATACTCCTACACACGTGTGTTGGGGGCCTAGCCACTAGACAAGAACAATGACTGGAATCATTGATTGGCATTGATTTCCTGTGCAGAGCTCATCTACTCTCTGGTACATAAAACAGAAGAGATGGAGAGAAAAGGTGACACAAAAATGAAGACATTAGGAGAATAATCAGCTGAAGGTGATGATAATAATATTAGTCCTCTTTCCTTGCACATAAGTAATCTGCTCTTAATTACCAATGCTCTCTCTCCCTCACACACACTCCATATTTCCCATCAGCGGTGATGACAAAAATAGACCCTCATTACTGCTTAATCGTGTTAACCCCACTCAGTACACATTAGGCTTGATTAAGACTAGCCTGTGAGCTCCAAACTGTGCCTCCGAATATGGAATGACAGTTTCACCCTTGATGGGAGCTACACATCATGCATCATGTTATTATGTTGTGAAATCCAGCCTATATTTCAGCCCACTATAGTGGCTATAATGTTTTAATGATTAATTAGGAGGCAGCGAGGCAATTAGTTGGGGTTTTTTTTCTTACTATTTTTACCGCTTATTACTAGCAAGCTTGGCTATTTGTATGTAATTACTTTGTTATTGTAATTATGGTAAGCATAGGCCCATCACTTTTGCATGTAAAATACCGGATTTAGTCTCAAACTCAGATTTGTGTTTTGTTTATTTCTGGTATGCTATACATTTTTAGGTAGAAAAAACCCCATTAAACTCTTCCCTCCCCAAAGAGAATGACATGCAGGACATGCAAACATAAAATAGATTCAAAGACCAGGCCTACCTGACTCCGACCTGAGTTCTGAGGCTCCAATGTTCAGTATCTCATTCTCAGCAGCATCACTGATAATGACACCACTTGGTAGGTGGCGAAAGTTCCTTTTGGAGGACCGCCGTGCCCTTGCTGTTGGGCCCTGTGATGGTCTGTGGATGAACAACTCTGACAGTAAAACAAGTTCCTTCACAAATACTGGAAAGTAAACAAATTCACTCCACTGAAGAAACTGCTAGAGTTATTTAGTTGTTGAGTCTAACCTTCTGAGTTGTGTAGCCTACAAAACACATAGACACTAGTGAGATGATGCAACATTGGATCAGCTGACACAATTCATTTCTATAAGAAATGCTAAATGAATGTGTAGGCTACACCAAGGAGCCAAAGCCCTAAATTACAGAGATAGAAAGTTCAAATGAATTGCCCTTAGGTAGGCAAACCTGGGCTAGCTTGGGTTGGTCTATCTGGTTCTAAGAAACAGGTCCAATGGGTAAGGAATGAGCTAAGGCCAGATGAGCAGCCCTCCACCTACCTGAAAAGCAACAGGGCCAAGGAAATCAACCCAGCATTAAACAATGGAATACCCATAATATTCATTTCCATCAGAGCGAGGTTGGCATGTTGCTCACGCAGTTCAGTAGCCTGCTGGCTGCTAATGCTAATGATCAATGTGTGAGTGAGTTAAGCATTCTAGCCAGGAGCAGTTTCTCATTTTGGCAGTATGGGCATAAATTGAAGAGATTTAACTCACACAATATTGAGTAATTATTAGCCCTCCAGTTTGACCTCCTGACCTTCTGTTCTTTTTGAGTCACGGGGGAACTGCAACTGTTTCCCACTTCCTAGTCTTGCGCTGCAGTTACACAAGCAACAGTTTGATTTTTAAAATAATTGTTTATTTATTTATTTTTGTTTAATATTGAAAAAATGGATAAGCTATGTTTTCCTCTGTTCACTGTAGGCCTTCTAAGTCAATGGGGATCTGCTGAATGTTGGTATGAAACATGGCGTCCGTGAAACACGTGACCATGTGGGAACCAATCACTAACGGAATATCTCAGAACATTCGATTCATAATTGTCCCAACTCTAGGCTAGGCCTGTTGTTGAGAAAGTCTCACACACAGAGGTGTAGTTGAGAAGGGAAAGGAAGAGGGGCGGCTGTTGGATTCACCTTTGAAGCACGTCTTACTGGAGCGGGATCGTAGCCTGGGTGGTCCCATCCTGCCTTGCGCGGTAGGCGCTAGCCAGGCTAGCGGGAGCGGGGAATATCATACAACTAACGCAATTGGTAGGAAAAGTCTGTAAGGCCTACCACAAATTGCCCTCAGAACAACTAATTTCATTCATAATATCCCAAATAACAAGAGGCTGACAGACCAATGTCGACCCATCAGACATGGGCAGTATTTTAATTATATATATTTAAGTACGTATTTGATTACTTTAAAAAATCAAATGTAGTTATGTAAATGCTTATCATAGTCCGGGAGCCAAGGCCAGAATCTTTGTGAACCTGGTTTTGTCAGTTAAAGTTGATATTCTTTGTTGTTTCTTGTTGCGTAAGAATGACTCAGTAAGAACAGGGAGGGTGTCCGGAGATATCCCATATAGTCAGCTCTAAATTTGACCTAAGTAGTGATTTGTCCATTAAAAAGCCCATTTCTTTACCCTTTTGGAAGGCCAGGATGACATGTAAAGTAACCCATTTTTCTTTTTTTCTTGCAGTAGTATGCCACATTGTGACCAACTTTGAAGTGTTTGATCCAACTTTAAAAAAAATAAAATAAAATAATGGAAAAGTCAACTGAAGGAGCCAAAATGGGTTGTAAACCCAATTTTTTTGGTGCCAATTTTATGTCACCCTGTAGACAGCTTACAAGCATCAGATTGGTCTTTTCTGTTTAACATCCCCCAAGATTTATGTCTGAAAGTTTTTTTTTTTTAAAAAAGTGTCCAGAGCAACAAGACTAAAATTTGAAAACGACACAGATAACATACTTAGGGAGAACATTAGGACATAGTCATGTACAGTGTATGTAGGCAATAGGCATGCATTTCTAATTTTCTAGCACAAAAAGAGAAATGCAGGGGAAGGGGCATCATACAAGGTAGGACCACGACTAATTCTATCATACAATATGTTTAGCCTTATTTATTATTAATTCATGCTTTTTACAGCGTCAAGAATAATTATGCTAGTCTATATGATAAAGAAAGGGCGTAAACTACCCTCTGCATAACGTCAACGTCTGTTGATCTGTTCATGGTTTAAAGGAGAAATTATTTAATATCTACGCAATCATAAGCCTGTAGATCTGTTATTAGAGGAAATACGGTCTTAGTTGCATCAAAGCAATATATACAATAAACCTACACAACTTGTATCACAGATTAATAATTTTAATCCTGTTGATTGAGAAAGACATCTGTTATGTCAAAACTTAATTTCTTCACCTTCAAAACACAGAAAACGCATAACATATATAAATTTTGCATGTCTATTGCAGTAGTGCTTTAATACCAATTTAGACAACATTTGGGTGACATCTTCAGTCATGCAGAACCTGTCAAGGTAGATAAATGCTATGGTCTGTAACAGTAAAAAGCCATTCAGTACTCCCATGGCGCTCCCCAGGGATAGGCTGTATCATACTGAGGGTCCTCAACTCAGATGCTCCACTATATCATTATTGTGAAATTCTTATTCAAAATTAATTAATAAGATGACCGAATGAGAAATTCTGAAAGTGAAAAATATCCGAAAGGACAAGGAAAAAATGGAAGTGGTGACACAAGGATAAAATATGGAAGACAACAAAAAAGGATGGAGAGTAAAATAAAGGTTAGGAAAGGGGAAGGCAGGGAAGAGAAGACAATGCTGAAGGAGTAATATTCAAGAGAGGAGAGAGATTGAAGGGCACACAAGACAAGAGCATGGGAAAGCAGCTCACATAATAGGTCACTGTGGCAGCTTGTGAACATCGCGCACGTTTCATGGCCTGCTCCCTGTAGTATGCAGAGAGGACAGCTGTGAGGGACTCACGCTGGCATTTACCTCTTGCTGCACTGCTCCGCTCACTGGAGATAACGCCTCTCGTCACCATGGTGCATGCATACGCTGCTTCTTGGAAGGCCTGGTTCCTGATTGGGTGGAACCTGATGAAAGTGGGAACAGCTGCCATGGGATGATAGATCACCCATTTGTTATTTGCCATTTTTGCTCTCTGCATTTGAGGCGCACAAGTTCAGCGCTGCAGCCCGACATCTGGCAGGAAATGAATGTAGGGAGATGGAAATGGCTCTTTGGAAGAGGCTTTTGTGACGGTCTGATGCACAAGTGTGTTTTTCACAGTGCATATGTTAGCAAGAGTGTATGTACGCATGACATTTCAATGGGACAGAAACACATTTATGCAAATCAAGAACACAAACAAATGGATACAGATCTTTGTCCAACTAATAATGCATACAGTGCCTTTCTACATAAAATGTGGGTGGATCTACAGTAACATGAACTAATGAAAAATAATGGAAAGAAGTGGCAAAGTTTTGATGGATCTTAACATTTAAACTGCTTTAATTTCACAGTGTTAGTGGCACAGTAGATACATACAAGTACTTTTTTTCTCCTCAGGTGGAAAAAAAACAATATTTTAGTCATTGAACAAGACCATCCACACATGCCAATGTACAAGGTTACAACTTATGAACAAGTCGGAATCTTTCCCATTTACAAGGAAAATACAAATAAAACAGGATATTTTTCCTTTAATTCTTTTGTATAAAAAAGAACAAATCCAAAAAAACAACATAAAGGCAATCTAGAGATGTATGAAAGGCAAACTTAGTTTTCAGGGCGAAAAGAGGACTGCACTGCCAAAAAACCCTTACATGGAGATATGTCTTCAAGCACTTGTCACAATGATTGGCTGGGACCTGTGATGGCAATCACGACCCTCAAGACCCTCAAAAGAGTGCTGGGAGGAAAGAGGAACAGAATGTGGACCGTAACACTTTCTAAAGCATGACTCCAAATACAAGAAGATAGCCCCAAAGACCCAACACAAAGCCATGGGCGAGGACTGAACTGAATAAAAAGCTTTCAAGCAGTACAATTTTTTTTTCTTTGTGCAAATTCATTTGCTTTTTCTGCAGATAACGGAAATATTTTTGGCCTCTTTTTGCTACATGTTTGTTATATCTTGGAGCACACTTAAGTCAAGCAGAAGCGTTGTTCTGGAGAAGTGTGCTGAGCACATATAAACACCACAAACCTTAGGGTGCAGCATGTCTAATAGCCTAAGAAGTCATATAACCAAACATCCCCAACCAACCCTGAAAAAGAAACAAAGACCATAACACGTTTAAACTTTTCTTTCCTAAAATGAATCCCAGAGATGTAGACATCATTACTAGTTTTCTCAAATTAACCCCCCACCCCCCACAGATGAAGAGTCAAGGAAAGAATATATTTACATACTCAAAAAAGAGACCTTTTAAAAACAAAACCTCGTAAGGAGAGAGTCAAAATCGTACATACTGTAATGCTGCCCTCTCAGTAAAGCTCTACACATTCTGCTTTTTTGTCGTCATCACCGTCAGCTCAGAAACCCACTTGGCACGATTGTCATACATTGATTGGGTTAAAAATAGCCACCTTAAAATGAACAAATGACAAATCTTTTGATCCAAGAAGAACAAAAAGACGACTCGAAGGGTCAAACAAAAGCATCTCACAAAAAAGATTGTGCTTGGAGCACAAACATAAAGAGTTTGGATCAAAGGCTACACAATGCGTAAAATGCTTAAATGCTTTAACATAAGGCTAATGCATTTGTGTAAATTGTGTGAAGACCGGTAGTGTGGAGAGGAGAGAGTAAACCTCTCCTTGCTACATGGAGAAAATAACCAAACTATATACCCAGTTATGAAAGTAAAAGGAAAACACCATTAAGAAAAGACTTTGGGGGGGGGGGGGGGTTGTGCAATGTGATTATTTTCTACGGTGTAGTCATCAACACAAAAGGATATTAAGGATGGCACGTTCCAGAGCTACAAGTGTCAAACACAATTCCCTGCGGACAAACCAGAGCTGCGAATAACTGCACATAACCAAACATGCATAAAACCGTTTGGACCGACTTTCTTTACAGACAAAGCCCTTGTGGCTACATGTGTTCTGGCTACAAGGCATGAGTCAAGTGATAGAGGACAGTGTGGCTCACCGCCCTGTCCAACCACTGCTGCAGCCTGGCCACGTTCTCATCCATCAAGTGGCATGACACAATGGCACAAGGTTGGTCGGTATCTTGGAGAACACATATACTGAACCACACATTATTGAATCACACATTCACTACCGTGTGTACTTGGTGTATAGTGTTGAGAGGTACAAACTTGCATAGATAGGGTGCAGGAGCAAAATGAAGCGTGTTCTGAAAAGTGAACAGTCTGGATTTTCTACATTTGGTGCCCCTGTCAGATTTAGATATAAGTGCCCTTTTGAAATGCTCACCTGCCCTTCCCGTTGCCATGTTTTGATTTGTTTTTTAAAATACCCTATGCAAGTTTGCAACCAGTGGTCAGTTCACAGGAGTAATATAGGATACAGGTATTTGGATATAGATACAGTTGGGACAATACCATGCCACAAACAGAACAATATGGTTATTTGTCTATACTGAAACAGGATCAAGTGAAAATCTGAATTTGAACATTGTCGTAAGGAGAAGCTAACATGTTGTTGGGAAAAGCTCTGCTTCGACAGAGATGACCGTCAGCAGCCTGAACTAAGGAATGGGCAAATCAACAAACAAACCAGACATTCAACATTTTTTTGTTGACTACAAAATTCAAAGCGGTTTCCAGACCTTGTTTTTTTTGTGTGGAGAGAATAGGGTGTTTTAAGCAAAGTTAGTAAAGCTTTCCTCGAGCCTCGTCTCAATTCTAAAGTGAGCTCATCCAGCAAAAAACAACTGCCTCACCCGACTGGGAAGAGGACGTATGAAATAAGCTTTTTGACATCACAATTTCAATTCACCATGTACATACAAAAAACAGCTTATAATTCATCTATAGGACAGAGTAAAGCGATCAAACTGAGGTGACGGCACTCCGTGTGCTGTACAGGTGAGCGCTCCCGAGTCTCTCGCTCACACTCGCTCCGCCCTTAAAGTGACGAAAGACGAAAAGTTTATGTGCAACAGAGTTTGTTTGAGTTTTTTTTTCTCTTTGAGACGCGGTCCGGCAATGCCCCAGCGCTGAGTGAGGAGCTACATTGAGGATGAGTGACCAGAGCAGAGTCTCCCACCGGCGGGAGAGAAAGACGGACCGAGCTCACGAGGAGTCCTGTGGAGCGGAGGCTCTCCATGGCCAACACCCATCACATGAAGAACACAAAGAAAGCACACAGATGAGAAAATGTGTGTGTGTGTGTGTGTGTGTGTGTGTGTGTGTGTGTGTGTGTGTGTGTGTGTGTGTGTGTGTGTGTGTGTGTGGTGAGGGGGGAGGACTCCAGAACATCCTCCCCCAGCTCGCATGACAAACCAACCAACTGAACAACTGAACAACGAAGGAACCAGCCAGCCAACCACATCGGCTACGGCAGGGCTCCAAAACAGACGCCCAACTGGGCCATTCCGAGTCTCTCCCACAGCCGGTCCAGCAAAGGGGCATGGGGCTCCGCGCTCCATCCTAGCAGAGGCCCGGACCATTGGACTGCAGCCCTCTCTTGCTCTCTTGCGATCCTCCTCTCTCACTGGGCTCTCAAAGGCAGCATCTCTTTATCTCTCTCTCGCTCTCTCTCTCCTTTTCTCCCTCCTCCACCTGCCTCTGGAGATGAAAACGCTCGAAAGCTGGAGCGCAAGGGAAACCAAAAGGAGGAAAAACGGAGGGGGGTAATAGCAACATGTGGGATGGGGTCGGGGTGACGCTGGGGGCGGAGGGCCGGCGGTTAGGTGGGCAGCGGGTCGTCGTCGCCTTTGCTGCACTTGCACTTGCAGCACAGCACGAAGGGCGTGGCCAGCAGGAGGAAAGGGGACGCCACCAGCAGGAGCAGCCCGAACCCAGCGAAGATGCCCACCACCTGAGAGGAGGAGACACAGAGATGGATGCACAGAGAGAGAGAGAGCAAGAGGGAGAAGTTAGTTATTGCCACCGATTGTTGACCCTCTTGACAACCCAACTCTTCCAAGATGACCTCCTTATCCACATCCAGCAAACCCAGCATAACCCGCACTTACCGTACACTTTCCTCTGGCACACTCTTCTATGACTACTCTACTGGATGGTACTTCAACTTTCGTCCTCATACTTAACTTCTGCACCTCATCCTTTGTTGTTCTGCAATCACGTCCTCTTATGGTGTTTGCTAAGGTGTCATTTTGTGATACATTATATCTGGAAACTTTGAATTAACTATGTCCTACTATGTTCCCGTGACATTTTCAAGTCATGTCATAATGTCGAACTAAACATAAGTCACACTTAAGTCACATAAGTCACTTAATTCTATCAATTGAAATACAATGCACAATTAAGATTAGATAATTGGTTGTGAGGCTATGGTTAGCTAGGAGTTAAATTAGTCCTCAACACTGGGGTCTTGGAACTGAAGTATGTTGGTATTGTACATAGTTTCAGCATGAGTCAGTTACATAAACATAAAAGTAAAAGGGTTGAATGTCCTGTGAATTAGTAACTAGATGTAAGGTGTGACTGCTAGCCATCTTTCCCCTTAGAATCAATGAGGAGTGTTCCCTGAAAAAGGGGCGTGGTGCAGAGAAAATTCTCTGTATGACAAAACACCAATCGTATGTATACCACAGGCTCCTTAGCAATATAGCATGACTGTATATCTCATGTGTATATCCCTTTAGATAAAGGTCAGCTAAATGAATAAGTGTAAATAAAATGTTGATGTCAGTTCACAAATACTTTCAACCACTGTCGATTTTGTCAGGCTGACACCATATGCTTGAGTATGTTCAAAGAGACAATAGTGAAAATATTTACCAACATGACCAACAATACAGAATGTATGAACACAGTTGCAAGGACAAAGAGGCAAGTGACAAGTGCAGGACAGGGGACACTTGGACAGATTATATGCAATGCATCCTTTTGCCACACGGGGGCAGCAGGCCCTCAGCATCAGCCCTGTTGGCGTGAGCAGAAGTGTTTCCTGGTGCAGCCTGGGCCAGGCCAGGAAACGCTCTGAATGTTTCATGGGCCTCCAGCCTCTATGTGCATTATAAACACCACGTCGCCTCAAGTAGCGGCCTGTCAAAGACGCAGAGGTCTGGGAAAGGCCTGAGGAGTAGGGGGAAAAAAGGCTTTCCAGAAAGAGAAAAGGAAAAAAAAAAAAAATCAACAGGAGGCAGAGTGGAGGGTTTAATGTACAAACACTCCCCTGGCACTTCCTGGCTCCAAAAAGCACTAGATAGTGAAGTGGGGTAAGGTGACCTTACCTCCTCCTTCCTCACTCTCTCTCTCTTTCTCGCCCTTCCTCTCCATATCGGCCCTCCCCTTCTCTTTCCTTCCCTCTCCCTCTCTGTCCTTACTCCACTCCCTGGCTCCTTTAGGCCTGTATGGAGGCCAAACACACTGAGGTGCTGTGGTGGAGGCTGGCGGCAGTGGGCCGGAGAGAGAGCCTGCTCCTCGGGCGCTAAGCCCCGGGGCTTTTGCTGACACTCGCGCCCTCCGGGGCCCCGGCCAAAACACGTCCTCAAGCATTCATGAAGAGGGCCCTTTCAGCCGCACTCCTTTAGGGTCCTGAGGAGAGGAGGAGCTGTGCCCCGTCGCCACAAGGAGAGGACGGAGAGATAGAAAGAGAGAGATAGAGAGAGAGAGAGGGAGAGAGAGAGGCGGACAGAGCCAGCGAGTGTGTGAGAGAGAACAAGTGGAGGGAGGAAGCGAAAGAGAAAGGCACTGTTCTGCCACTGCGCCACAGCTCCTGTGACTCACTCTGCCCCACTGAGCAACAGATGTCTTTGTGTGAGCGGAGAGCAGAGGAGGAGGGCGGGAAAAAAAAAAAGGAAAGCGCTCCTTCTGCTAAATAGGAAGCCTCCGCCAGAAAACTGCTCTCGGAAGCAGAAACGGGCGCCAGGCCTTTCTCAGCCCGCTGAAAGGGTGCCGCAGTGATTTTCTATTAAAGATGTAAAGCCTAAGGTTAAAACATTCCACCGATTTATTGAAAAGAAAAGGGAATGTGCTAAGAGAGACCAAGCAACGCCTCGCTCTCTCAGTGGATTGTTACTCTCTCACACACACACACACACACACACACACACACACACACACACACCTGTCTCATCCTCCCATCCTGTGAAAAGGACACCAAATATAGACTGAGGTTGTCTGAAGTCCTGTTCTATAGGGCCGCAGCTCTGGTCCACGTGTCCGTGTGTGTGCATCTCCACGGGTAACACGTGTGTCCGCGAGTGTGTGTGTGTGTGTGTGTGTGTGTGTGTCCGCGCGCACAGACACATGCTGGCGGTAATGAGAGCTCTGGCTGGCGGGGAGGAGGACAATGGGAGCGGAGAGAAAAGGGGAAAAAAACGTGGGCACCCACCTGCGTTCTGTGCCAGATGACCGAGGCCCTGGAGTGGCCTAGTTTGTTGCGGCAGGGCCCTTTGTCGTAGTGGATCAGCAGGAAGTCGTCCTGTCAAAAAGCACGGCCGAGACACGCGGCACCACATGAGGGGACGCGCCACATGTGCACGTTTTCACATGAGCACAAAACCCACCCAACTGTGTATAGTAGCACTAACCCAGAAATCTGTTTAACTATCGTACACTATACAGTAGCTTACATACAATGTCTTCATGATATCGTAATCTATACAGTAGCCTACGTACAATGTCTTTAGCCTACATACAATGTATTTATGATATCGTAATCTACAGTAGCCTACATACAATGTCTCTAGCCTACATACCATGTCTTTATGAAATCGTATACTATACAGTAGCCTACATACAATGTCTTTATGAAACTGCCGATGTTGATCTTAGATGGTTATCTAGGCTAGACTATATTTGCCCCAGTTGCAGGCAAACCACAATCACACTTAGTCACACATGTGAGAAAATGAATGCTGAAGAGTATGATACAGCATCTCAATGTTATGAACACACTTACATCGAGTGACTCAAGGCAGTACCAGCAGAAGGCATGCTTGCAGTTCTTGCACATCATCTGGGCACAACCCTCGTCTCGTTCGATGTAAACTTTACACTTAGGACAGCGCTTGATGGGAGCGTCGTCCTCATCACTCTTGTAGAAGGAGCTGTTGGAGAGAGAGAGAGAGAGAGAGAGAGAGAGAGAGAGAGAGAGAGAGAGAGAGAGAGAGAGAGAGAGAGAGAGAGAGAGAGAGAGAGAGAGAGAGAGAGAGAGTGTGTGAGTGAATGATAGGGTGAACAGAGACAGAGAGAAAAAAAGCCGGTCAGGACCTCATCAGTTTCACATTGACCAGCTGGCTGTGCCCTTGAACACTGACTGAAAGCCCTTACACGTGGCATTTAATGAAACAGTGCGGCGTGGTGTACTATTTTGGTCGGAACAACACCTTGCTCGTCCCAAGGCTATATGCCTGTGATGGAGGGATGAAAAAAAGGGGGGAAAAGGTAACAAATGGGTCTGTCTGCTAATGAATAGCAAGCATAAACCCAATTAGCATCGTGTCATACATCAATGTGTCATTCAGCATGGCATACAAAAGCACCTCGCTGGAAACTCTTGAGGACAGAGCACAGCAATTGGCAGTGTGTGTGTGTGTGTGTGTGTGTGTGTTGAAAGCCACGCAATTTGAGGACTTGCCAAACAGTAGTAGGCACGGGGGTGTTTTTGCTCATCTTTTGTCCCTGACAGCCCACATCAGTGTTCCTCGTCCTTCTTTTCTTGTCGTGAATGAGCGGCTCTGTTCTCCCTCCGAGACACGAGAGCAAGGACAGCTGTTTGTTCTACCCTGAATGAAGACGCAGTCAGCACCGGTTTGCTATAGAGGAGGGTACGGTTCATACACCTCCTCTTACGCACGCACGCACACACACGCACTCACGCACGCACGCGGCTGCTGCTGATTCAACTCCATGGCAACACTCGAGCGATCGACCGCCGAGTGGTGGTGTCAGAGAGCACTTCTGATTTGAAAAGCACACAAAAGCTCGCTTCTTTAATGACTCACGGTGTCTACTGATGTTAAGATGGCCAACAGGAAGAATTGGATTACTGGATTTCTCACACAGCGAGACTTAAAGATTTCTTTTAACACTTTAGCAAAGAGGTGCAATGCAGTGGATGTCGGTAAGGCCTTCTATCCCTCTGTCATTGAGGATCTTTGCATGCACACCATATTCTGATTAAGGTCCATATCCTGGTTAAAGCAATATTCAGAATAGAATGTTCACATCTGCAGCAGAGTGTTGAGCTACGGGAACAGTCCCATTTAAATGTTAATATTCCCATTTCAATGTCGGCATATTCTGAATAAAACAGCACACAGCATTAATAGTAGCAGAATCATCATGACATCTTAACGGTCTCTGTCAGATATTCCGTAGATGGCTGCAAAATAGGTGAAACTGGCCGTTAGTGTTTTGCTTTTTAGCCTTGTAAAAGGCAGCTTTGAGGGTTTTCCATTGATTCTTGATCTGGCAGCAGTGCATGCAAAACCTGTTTCTGTGAGTTTGTTGCACACCCTTATAAAGATGTCACTATTGTTAAGCTTCTGCCCATCGGCAAATTCCGTGACATTAAAACTTTCATGATTTGAATGCATGAATTGACCTTATCTTCGCTCCGGTGGTGCAAACTTTTAGTCACACTTTTCACCATACTGCCAAGTTATCAACCAAACTACCGAAGTTCCTTGCACAAATGTGCAGACATTCTGTTAAGGTCTATTTTCCAAATGTGACTCAATAAATCATATTACATGTCCCAATGATTTTACTAGGGTAATGAAAATAGGGTGTTTACATGCCTCACGCAATTGGAATACTGTCATTGTTCTAACTAAATTATGATGTGCCAGTAAACATAGTCAATGTCACATGCAGCAGAAAAAATAAGTGCTACCACAACCACAACACCTCACGTTCTACAAGATCAGCTTTGTGAAAACCAAGATAGAGTACCTATACATCCAATGTTATCTGAAACTCTGTATCTGTATACGGCAGGCCGCAGCACTACACAAGCATTTTGCTTCTTGGCAAAACTCAGTGGCCCTTTCCGCAGCTCGTAGCAGAGGACACAGAGAGGAGAGAAATTCTGCTGGGTGCAATATTCGCACTGACGGCTGCTTGGCTGAGCAGAGCAGAGCAGAGCAGAACAGAGCAGAGCAGAGCAGAGCAGAAGAGAACAGAGCAGGGCTGTTGCAGCGCGCTGTGGTTGGGAAAAGCCCCCACTGCTGCGTCTCCACTCCGCCCCTGATGTCCCCGCGTGACTCCAGACACCACTCTGTGGCTGTGCCAGTCTGTGTGAACCCATGTGCTCGGCCCACATCACACACGCATGGAGAGAGACCTGACTTCAGGGATGGGGGGGGGCGGCGGAGGGGGGGAGGGGGGGGCTGCTCGGGGGTCTGTGAGGACACGCTGCTTGCTTCGATGAACCGTGCAGATGGGAAGGGGGAGCGAGCGAGGTTTCAAAAGCTCAGCTCCTCAAAAGCACACACACACACACCAATACTTGTGCTACAAAGAGTGTATCCCCAGCAGATAGTAAAATGACACCCCCAAATCCACTACACCAAAATCCACTAGACTGCTTGAGCTGAGCTAGTGTTCTAGTGAATTTAGATGAGATAGCTGTGGTGAGGTCAGACCTGAAGCCCATACAGAACACAATGAGCTACCTTTGGTGTGTCAGTGTGGATGTGCTCTGGCTGAGCAATAGGAGCCTTGAGCCGAAATAGTGGTAACACGATGCAAGGTCTTTTCTAATTGCACTGAGAACAGAGAAAAGCTCCCCTGAGATGAGAAGCGTGCGGTGTAAGCTGGCTGGGAGATCAATGAGGGTCAGCGGGCCGGGCAGGGTTACCTGGTCTCCCCGGGCAGGAAGGAGGTGATGGGCAGGTTCTCCTGGCAGGCCTGGTCCGGGTGCCAGCTGGCCTTGCAGGCCGAGCAGAACTCCAGCATGCAGACGGAGCACTGGACCAGCTGGGGAAGCGGCACGTCCGACTCCTTCAGCTGGCACACTGCCTGGCACGTCGAGGACGGGCACCAGGTCCGGCAAGGGTCCAGCAGCACCTCTGCGGGCGGACAAAACGAGCAGGTAAGAGTGGGGCTGGGCAGGGCTGGAAGAGTGTTAAGGTCAGACGCCGGGTCAGGACAAGAGCTGCATTAGGCTTCTGCTAAAGGAAGGTACCAGGTCATCACCCGCAAGCCCGGTGAAGCCTTAATGACGCGCAGATTGGGACAGCGTTGTCCTCAGATGCCCTCCTCTGTCTTTAGACACATGACGGGACTGACAGCAACACAGACTTGCACTGACACTTCAGTATGGCCACGGAAAACAAACAAAGGCTTTCCCCCAACAGCTTTCCCCCTCCAACTGCTCCGGTTCTGCCAGTCTTGCGAACAGCCCCCCTCCCCCTCTATGGCCAGATGCTGTGCATGTTTAATCAAGATGGCACTTGGTGACTTTCTGGTCTGGCTGACCATGTGGTTGGAACAACAAGCCCAAAAGCCCAAAGCTGCAGCCTCGCCTTCAATCTGATGTGACAGGCCATGCAGAATCCCACATGCACTCTAGCCTCCGTGTCTGAGAATATGGGGAGGATTCTGCCTGGCTGGCCAGGGACATCGATGAGACGGATGGCTGCTTTTATTGAGCCTTTTTTGCCTTTTCTCAAGGATTTTTACTCATCTATGTGAACGCATGCGAGGTGGGAGGCTGTGTGTGTGTGTGCGTGTATGTACATGGAAGACGGCAGGCACACAAGCGGCAAACAAAACCACTGCTCTGGTTAAAGGAAAGCGAAAGATTTGATATTCAAAACCCATGCCATTCAAATTCCAGACTGCATGTAAATATTTGTTATGGAATTAAAGCCATGGCGATTACCATGCGTGGACTCAACAGACACTGCAGTCCTGGCTGCTGTAGGGACCGGAGAGAGGCCCCCGTGCACCATCAGCAGGGCTTCATACCGACACCATCCAATTAAAAAACAAAATCTAATTACGGCGACTACAGGCTTTCAACTCACTACGCCTCTTTGATGCTGCTTGGGTGGCGCTTTTCTATTTGCGGCGCTTTTGAGGGTGTGCTGGGTCAGCCGCTACTCACCGAGATCACCGCCTCGTGCTCACTCGAGCGACGGCAGATAAACCCTTTCCTTCACAAGAATTGATCTAATTCTACGGTCTCCAGGGGACACGATACATAGCATAGTGCAGAAGAGGTTTGGGAAAAGCTAAACGTCGTTTTTGCCATTTGATTTGAGTGTCGTATGAGATACAGTGTAATGTTTAAATGGGTGGCTCTAGGCTCACCCAACCACCCCCGATGTCATGATCTTGCGTCTCAATATCCACACTCACAAGACTTGGAGGCGCCTTCCTGTTAGGTTTGTTAGGGCTTAGGGCTGACCCACTGTCAAATCATGAAGTGGAGGAGGACTTGCTAGCAGACTTTTTGAGCCCTTTCCGTAAGTTGGTATTTGTGCAGATTTTACCTAAGGGAATTACCAACAACTCATAGCGTTGTGATGTGAAACATGGGTTTACCATTAGGGGAAGCCCGGACGCTTTAAAGAAGCTATGGGAATTCTGTAGCTTGTTGTAGTTGTTTGTCGAGAACAGTCCCACGGCTCTTTCGCATTCACTTGCATTGTACGCAATACAACGGCATTACATGGTAGAACATAGTATGACAAGAGAGCTGACATGACACTAGTTGGATTTCTGGATATTTTAACTATTTTAACCCTCTAACCGCCCAAGGCGCCGTACGGCGACAAGCAACATCACTGATTAAAACAGACGGTAGATCCGAGTAGGGTGACAAATCGCCTTTGTACTCTCCACCACTAGTTGGCAGACATCCAGAGCTTCGATTCAAGCCCAAATTCGAGTAAGAAAGTTTTCAGGAAGTGCCTGTATTACTCGCGAGAAACAAAAAAAAAAGACGCATTTCCTGTTTATAACGCGGAAGTGAAATGCGCGATCGCTATGCACAAATTGAAGCAGAAAAACGGCAAATGTTAAAAAACAAAGTCGTGTGTTATGAAGTCTTGGGTCTGCCATTCACCTACTCTGATTCTGAAGGAGAATATCTGCCTTTTGGAGATTATGATCGGTCGTTCATTGGCAGTGACAGTCAAGATGCGTCTGTGAATGGAGGTGGGTCTTTGCGTCAATGTTTACCTGCAGCAATGTTGACCAAAGGGTTCCAATAAGCATGGTGTGCTTGGTGCCAGTGATAATCATGATGATAGTGTCTGTAATTGACATGGTACAGACAGCAGGTCTAGTAAAAATAGGGCTCTGAAGAACTACAAAGTCATCCGCGATAGGAACTGATTTGACCAGGCTACTTTATTATATAGTAACATAGGGATTGTGGTAATACTAATAGTTTACTATTGTTGGTTTACATGTGGCTGTGGTCCTGTTTGTTTGTTATGTCGGAGAAATTACAAAAATCAAAGTAAAACTGCTCAAATGTGTTCAACAATCAGTATTTACTGAAATGTGCATAATTTGACGCTATTGCCAATCTGTGACGTCATAATATGCAAATTAGATGAGTAAATTTACTCCCTTTATAAACTTTAGTTCATACTCAATGATTTTCACATTTACAGTAGGACTTTATCTCTGACCACTTTTAAGCCATGGCCTTTTGCATTTTTTATGCAAAAATCCAAAAAAACCCGGGCGGTTAGAGGGTTAATGTGATAGCCACAGCTGTGGTCCTCTACTTGTTAATAGCATTTCAGCCATTAGAGCATATACACACATATAGACATAGACAAGCACATATCTCTAGCACATAATTGCCTCATACAGTACTTACCCCTCTCAAACTGCAGCTTCCTGTACCTCTGCATGATCTCCGTAGCAACCATACACTCAATCTAAGAGAGGAGGACAGACACAAAGAGGAGGTGAGGTGACTATAGAAATGCCTGAGGGATAACTTCATCCTTGACCCAGCAATACCTATTCACGCATATAGTACATATTCATGAATATGTATTGCATCACTACACAAGGTTGATTGCTCGTGGGGGAAAAAAAAAGAAGGACAGTTCTCTGAGAGGTAGCAGGGAAAAAGAAACTAATGGTGTGCACCATAATTTGTGACTACCGCGGTGACCCCACAGGTGTGCAGCAGTGAGCTCAAAGGGTGGTGCACCGAGATATCTCACACTGATCGTCCACGACCCCGGCTGGCACGGACCGGCGAGAGTAAGCCGCCGTGCCAGCCAAAGCCCCAAGGTTCTGAGTCACCTCGGCGACCTCATGCTAGCTCGGCCCTGCTGTCGCTGTGCGTGCATGCATGCAAGAGATCTCCAGCAGCATGTTCATCCATGCAGTATAAATATACAGCCACTTGTCTGGCCAGGCAGGAGAAGGCCAGATTGATGTGTGGCGTGAAGGAGGGCGACAGGCCGTCCTTAATCACACTGCCGTAATTCCTCCTTTACAGGATAGCCCTCCTTAAATACTCTCTTAATCCTTCACTTTCCCTTTGGCTTCCCTGAGCTGCATAGACGCTCTAAGCACTATTAAAAGCATCCCAGTGGTGCATAAATGCGATACTGTAATCGCAGTATAATTACAGTCAAATTTGTATCCATTTCTAGGCCATTTTGTCAGTCACATGTTGCTTTTGTTAAGACCCTGGGTCTTAGGACTGTTGGAGACTGACACTTGCTGGGGCTCCGCCCCTTTATTCTACGTGTTCCCTATTTCTATGTCCTGCAGGGTGCTGAGTGGAAGGGTGGCGCCTAGGAGTTAATGGGCTGGACTCAGTGGCGTAACTATAATATGTGCAGCCAGTGCGGTCGCACCAGGGCCCGTGACCTCCCGGGGCCCGTCGCTACCGCCCTGGCTTTTTTTTTTTTTTTTTTTTTAGAACTTCACCATTAACAATCAAACTATCAAATAAAAACGGCTAAATCAAATTACCATCTTTCCTTGTCGTCATACTGTTTCGCCAGAGTATCTTTCTTTCTGCTGAGATACAGCAAGGATTTCTGGGTAGGCTAAGTAATTTGTTGCGATTTTTTGAATGGATAGTGCGGCGGCACATTTCAGTCATCGTTCCGAGCAAAATGCCCTTCAAACACAAAAGCGGCTGCAAGAAGCGGCAGGAGCGTAAGGAGCAAGGGGAACTAACACTAACATCTATTTTTCAACTTGCCAAAATGCTGCTGGTGGTAGATTAGTCTATTTATGACAATGTAACATCCACATTCGGGGAAGTATGTAGCCTAGGCCTACTCTGTTGTTTCTTACATTGCCTGTGACTGTGACAACAGCTGAGCGATCTTTTTCCAAACTCAAACTTAAGACTTACCTAAGGAGCAGCATGGGGCAGGAGAGGCTCAGTGGGTTAGCTATCCTGTCCATTGAAAATACGAGAGCCAGCGCATTAAATATTGGGAACATCGTTGACGATTTTGCACAACGAAAGGCTCACGGCCTAATTTACGCATAGGCTATTGGGTATTGTATGCATATTAATGATTTTATTTGGTTTCTGCACGGTTGAATAAGTTAGGATAAATAAAGTTTCGTTTCCGCGCAGTGCGAGTTTATAAGCAAGCAATCTACGCCTGCAGTTTCAGCAGAGGGTTGAAGAAGTTTCAGCGCATTGAGTGTTCCCATAATTCCATGCGAGTTGATGTTAATGCAGTAATATTAGATTACACTGGCCTGCAGACTATTAATATATATATTTTGAATGTAATGGTCCTATGTAGCCGTGTGTTTTTCATTATATATATGTAACTACTAAACTACTTCGTTTCCAGAGGTCCTTTGAATAGAGAATTGAAGTCACCCTTAATGTGTATTGCATGTAGGCCTAACAGACCAAATACGTTATGAAAGATAATATTACAATGGGGCCCGAGTGGCCACTTCGCACCAGGGCCCGTACTTGCCTTGTTCCGCCACTGGCTGGACTATAAGGCCTGGGTTTCGATGGCTGCTCTCTCTCTGTCTGCTGCTCTCTGCTTGCTCGCTGCTCTGCTTGCTGCTGCTCTCTGCTCTGGTGCATTTGGTGGCGTGGTCCGTTGAGGAGAACATGGAGAGAGCCCTCTCCGACTGCGTAGCCTTTGCGGAGAACTCCCTTCGTCTTCGTTGCGTTTAGCTTTTGTTTAGTTATATTTATTGTTACCCCTAGACAACATATTGCATTACACTTTGCTTAAATAACATATACTGACTTTTCTTATGTAAATAAATATCATTTATACATTGAACACTACGGTGTGGTCTCCCCATTTATGTCGGGTCTGCTGTGAGCCAAGCGGTCCTTGACATGTGGGAGACTCGTCCGGCGATTTTTTGCCGCGGAGATTTATGTTTTTTGGATTAAAATTAGTTGTGCCTTGTGCCGGCGAACGCACAAAGGGTTGCTGCTATTTAGGGTGAGTTTCAGCAACGTAATAGGCCAGCTGATGTTTAATTGGGGAAACCCCCGTAGTGATTGGTTAGGTTAGTTATGATGCGCATGGGAGTCCCACCGCGATCATTTGTGTGTTTGTTAGTTGGAGCAAACTTTTTGAGCGCACGTCTTGTTTGGTCTAGTAAATCGGTGGTTTCTGCTGCAAGGAAGAGAAATATTAGCAAATTGGATTTCCTTGGAGCAACGAGAACACCCTGCCTTAGGTGAGACCGCCAAAAGTTTTTGTTTCTTTCCTGCTTATTTGTTGTTTTTGCGTGTTGAACGAGGGGGGGCTGAATTCAGCTCAATCACAAAGACACGTGAAGATTAGAGTTTGGAAATAGGCTTTTTGTTTTGCGGGGGGAACTAGATGTGGGGTGCTCCAGTCTAAATCTTTAGTCCTTCATTGTGTCGGGAACCACTTTAATCAAGACGTGTGTTTGTGAGTTAATGATAAACTTGAGCGAGAGTTTTATGGATTTGGTTTTGTATTGTTTGGCATAACATTAGTATTGGAGCTATTTAGCTAATTGTTTGGTTGTAATGTACTTGAATGGAAACAAGTGTGTTTTTGGCCGCCCCTACGGCAGATAGTTTAAAAACTTTAACTAAAGCGCAACTTGTTAAAGTAGCGGAGCATTTTGGATTTGAGTCGCGTATTCCTAAACGCGTTAAGAAGGACTCATTGGTGCGTTTAGTTATGGATGAGCTGGGCGAAAGAGAGGTGATATCGATTAATCCGGAGCCAGTGGTGCAGGCTTCAACGCCTCAACTCACGTCAGGGTTAACGTTTGACCAGCAGATGAAATTGTTGGAATTGCAATTTGAACGGGCAAATTATTGGCGAGCGAACGAGAAAAGGATAGGGAATTAGAGTATGACAAAATGCGGCAGGAAGAACGGCGTTTAAACCTGCTTGATGAGGGGAAAATACCTGGCTCTCCCTCTTCACGTCAAGACAGGGTATCTCGTATGGCTAAACTTCTGCCCAAGTTTGATGAACGCGAGCCCGACCTTTTCTTTTCTCTGTTTGATGTGCTTGCGGACGATCATGGCTGGGGAGATTCGGAGCGCATATTGCTTTTGCAGAGTGTCATTTCGTGCAGAGGCCAGGAGGCATACGTTGCGTTGGAGGACGATCAGCGGAAAGATTATGCTGTAGTAAAACGAGCTATCCTTAAAGCGTATGAATTAGTCCCTGAAGCATACAGACAACGATTTAGAACATGGCGTAAGAACGATAAACAAACGCATTTAGAAGTGGTTCGTGAGTTGGCTGCAATGTTTAATCGCTGGCGTACAGCTGAAGGAGTTGAGACTTTTGCAAGGCTTTGTGAAATGGTTTTATTAGAACAGTTTAAGAACATTTTACCTGAACATATTGTCACCTATATCAATGAGAACGATGTTAAAACAGCGGCTCAGGCAGCCGAGCTCGCTGATAAGTATGTTTTGGTCCACAAGCAAAGTTTCGGTGTCCATAATGAGGAAGCTTTTCGCCCCCGTCGTTTTAGTACATCCAAACATGATCCTGAGATGAGGGAAATTGAGTCTGAGGATATGTGCAATTATTGTTTGCAGAAGGGTCACTGGAAAAATGAATGCCCTGTTTTACGGGACAAGCGACGTGGTAAGTGGCCACCAAAGGGTGTTGGTTGTGCTACAAGGGTTGGGCGTTATGAGAAGCGGCTGTGTGGACGATCCAATGTCACTTCAGGTAGTGATGCCACTGTGTTGTGTTCAGTAAGTGAGAGTGCTGACACAGCCATGGAGGGGATGTTTTCAGAGCAACCACCTGCTTGTAGAGGTGTTGGTGAGGTCTACAACCCATTCATCACAAGAGGTTCTGTTTCACTGATTGGGAGTGATGAGAGAGTGCCGGTGCGTGTTTTGCGCGACACTGGAGCGTCAGAATCCTTCATATTGAAATCTATCTTGCCTTTTTCTGATAAGTCCGACACCGGGTCTTCTGTCCGTATCCGAGGTTTTGGGATGAATACAATCTCTGTTCCGCTGCATCAGGTAGCTTTGGAGTCCGAGCTTGTGAAGGCAGAGGTTGTTTTGGCTGTTAGTCCGTCATTGCCTGTCGAGGGAGTTGATGTCATTTTGGGGAATAATTTGGCAGGAGGGCGAGTGTGGCCAGAGATGCTGCCACCACCTGTGGTTAACATGGATGTTGGTGATGCCCCGCAAATGCGTCGGCGTTTTTGTCGTGTTTGCCTTGACAGACGTAAAATCGTGGAACGCGACATGGATGTTGGTTATGCCCCAACGCGTCGGCAGTTTTGTCGTGTGGGCCTTAGAACATGGTGAGGTGTATGTAGAGGGGTTGTACAGTCATTGGTGGTGTTTTTAGACCACAGCCCTCTAACATACCTGCACACATTACACAACCCCAATGTTTTACCAATGCAACCTTACTACGTGAATAATTCCTGTCTCATGACTTCTGTTCCTGTACCTTTTCTGCTGTTCATCTTAAAAGTGCTTTCCAAGGTACCAGGATTGCTGGTGGAACAGGAAGTGGAGGTTTGGGGGTATGGGGAAAATGAGATTGGGAAATGCACTTGGTGGTGGTTGGTGTGACATCTAGACCAAGGTTGTGTAGTGGGGTTTTGGGTTGTACATTATGGTGGAATAAGGATTGATGTTATGCCTTGAAATACTTTATTGGGTTTTTTTTTTGTTTAAATATTTGGTATTGACTAGTGCAGAGTCCCACTTAGGTGGGCCTCTGTTTTGAGGGGGGGGCACTGTTAAGACCCTGGGTCTTAGGACTGTTGGAGACTGACACTTGCTGGGGCTCCGCCCCTTTATTCTACGTGTTCCCTATTTCTATGTCCTGCAGGGTGCTGAGTGGACGGGTGGCGCCTAGGAGTTAATGGGCTGGACTATAAGGCCTGGGTTTCGATGGCTGCTCTCTCTCTGTCTGCTGCTCTCTGCTTGGTCGCTGCTCTGCTTGCTGCTGCTCTCTGCTCTGGTGCATTTGGTGGCGTGGTCCGTTGAGGAGAACATGGAGAGAGCCCTCTCCGACTGCGTAGCCTTTGCGGAGAACTCCCTTCGTCTTCGTTGCGTTTAGCTTTTGTTTAGTTATATTTATTGTTACCCCTAGACAACATATTGCATTACACTTTGCTTAAATAACATATACTGACTTTTCTTATGTAAATAAATATCATTTATACATTGAACACTACGGTGTGGTCTCCCCATTTATGTCGGGTCTGCTGTGAGCCAAGCGGTCCTTGACACTTTGCATAAATACCTGAATGTGTAATATCTGCATTTCAACATTTGTCTGCACATTACATTAGCCGTGAATTATTCACTTCAATCGACCGTAAAATCTGTTCATTTTTGAAACAGTTAAACGTGAATTATTCACTTCAATCGACCATGAAATCTGTTCATTTTTGAAACAGTTCAACGTGTAATACTGGCCACTGAAAGCTGATCTTACAACATGCTATATGGCCTTGGTTCCTTCCCCTCACAAACATCTCTGCCAGGGACAGGAAAACATCACATGGTGGGATAGTCCTGACTTCTGGCCCAAGGCTGATACAGCTTTTAGAAGTTCTAAATACACTGGACTATAGAAATTGACATTGAAATGAGATGTTCTTTGATAAGCTTAAGTAATGTACGACTTGAATGTACTTCAACACCAAATTACCTCATTCTCCTGCAGATGTCCCCGTTTTGGACAGGCAGAATCTGGACAGCTAATTGCAGTTTCAAGGCCCTCTTTGATCAGGAGTTCCACATACTGCTTCAGGCACTAAAGGGGAAGTTTCAAGCAAAAGCACATTAGTTACCAGCATAAATGTCCCTGCATGTCCTTCCACAAAAACCACTTGGGTGTCCTGACCACAGTCCACACAGCCTCTCTTTGAGTCACGGGGGAAGTTAGTTTAAAGCACGATTTTTACATTTTATAACGTGTTGCACAACCACTGAACTACCCAGACAAGCTTAAGCCTTGTTTTATGTCCAAGTTGACAAATAACCACTTTACAGGTACTGTGAATACATTGCAGTAGAAATTTGTTTAAAGGAAATAATTCACCGTCCTCCCTACAGTAGGTTAGAATTAATTCAAGGCCAGGTGCTACAGATAACACAGGCCAGTGAAAATAAATATTCAGTGCTACCAGAGATGTAAAAGTCCAGCTTCAGAAAGTAAGTCCTGCCACATTTTTCTTCCAACTATTCACTTAATCCGCTGATTTTAATTAGCACAACTCTTGTCAAGTCAAGTCACTTCATTTATATAGCACATTTTAAAAAAAAAAAAAAAGAAAGCCATTGACCCAAAGTGCTTCACAGGTAGGTTGTTAGGCCTAGATCAGCTAATTAGTGGAATCACCTGTGTTTTAAGTGCATGCAATACATGGCAGGGTTTTTACTTTCTGAAGCCGGACTTTTACATCTCTGCAATGGACCATCTTCAGACAATCCGAAATAATAAGACTTCCTGCAACACTTCTGCTAATCCTGTTGAGTAGACTGCTGACTTATCAGTATCACATCTGGTTGTCATTCTTGCTTAAGTGTGTTCAACTCCACCATTTTTGGCTGACTACAGAGCAGGCTGAACATGCAGATCTGATCTGCAACAGTGTTGAGCTGCTTTACTGACCATGCAAATTGGACACATACTCTGAAAAGACACATTGTATACAGAAGAATAATATTCTCATTGGGTTAAGCTTATGTGTATTCATGGGTTTCATCAGGTCCCTTTCCACAGGTGTATAAAATCAAGCACCTTGATTATCAGTGCAGACTGCATGGTGTTTGATTAATACACCTGTGGAAAGGGACCTTATGAAACTCATAAAAATTGGACACATACCTCTGAAAAGACACATTGTATACAGAAGAAGAATATTCTCATTTGGTTAAGTTTATGGGCCATCTGATTGACACAAAAAATGATCTACCACAGATATATCTTTGCTTTACAGCAAATCAAGAGCAGGGGTGATCTAGCTGAAATGCCAAGTAACACTAAATTTAACTTTGGACCAAGTGAAATAATCAGAGTTAAGGTATTGTACAGTTATCTAAAATCTAAAATTATGAGAGATATCTCATAGCATTGCTTCAAGTATTGGTCACTCAAATGTGGCCTCAATCTAGTAACATGTAACTTGATACATTTCAAATAAATACCTACTTTCCGCCCCTCAAACTCACCGCCCCTAACTTAGACAAAGCTAGACTGTGGCTACTTGAATCAGCACCTGAACACTGTGTTCACCAACGTCCATAAAACAGTAGCATGCTAGTATGATCAGAAAAGCCATTGTAATGGTTCAAATGTCAGCTGGCTTTGGTATGCTGCACATTACTATAGAAAGTGTGTGTGTTACTTCAGATATACCCGCTAAAGAATGTCCAGAAAATGTATAATGATACTTATTCGATTATTTTTGGACGTGATTAATACTGACAAATTTCACTGCAGATAAATGCAATGACCATGCAACTGTTGCCAACAGTTTGCTGCTTTGCGGGCAGGTTGCATCAAATCCAAGCCGTTTGGCTGGGTATGTACTCTGTTTGCAAGCACCCTGCTGCTGGTTAAAAGAAAACAAACAAACAAAAAAAACACTACACAGCAGAAATAGCTCACTGCTGGCCTAAGCCATTTCATCACCTTGCAATGCCGTTGCAGGACTATAATATGCCTTGGTATACAGTATACAAGTATGTATACAGTACGAGTTGATCGTTCAAACTACCCCACCCCAAAATAAATAACTAAACAAACAAACCCACAAATGAATGAGTGAATAAACAAATAGCTAACTTAAATACTAAATAATTGAAGTGATGCTTTATTCTGGTAAATTGCCCGACAGGCATTAATGAGTAATGTGTGCACAAGCGTTCCCTTTCAGGACCTCAAGAGATGAGTGACCTCCACCCTCCCTCACAGTGCTGCTGCTGCCTTGCGTGGGAGGAGGGGAGTAGGGGGGGAGGCAAATGCCAAATGCCTCACTGACGCTGCCTTACCACACTTGTAGCCAACTCACTTTTATGGTTAAATTAGATCCCGCTTGAGGCTTTTCCTCATGCTCTCCAACAAACTCAGATCAAATTAGCTCAGATTTAGTTCTTGTACAGCATCTCAAATAGCGTAAGCAGAAAGTGGTCTAAAAATCACATTAAAGAAATGTCATGCAGCACTTCTTTACACCATTTTAAGGTAGTACGAGGCTTGTATTAGGTCCAGAATTGTGTCTTTAAAGGTGTATGATCATGTGTAGATGATGGCACCTGTTATTCCCAGCCAAGTCTCCCAGCTATGTGCGATGTACTTATATGTGGTTACATTTTCTCAAACTCTGTTACTGGCTGCTGAAAACATGAACCGAGTCAGTCGATATCGACAACTCTTTGACAAGCACTGTGCGATAACCCTGAGTATTAAAGATGTACTAAAAGAAATGCTCCAATACAGAGTAAGCCAACACCGCCTGATCCTGAGCAGCTGCTGCAGACTCTCGCTGGAAGGCAATCGAATAATAAAGATGCTGGTCAGAAGCTCTTCATAATCTTACTGTGGTGCCTGGGATACTCACCAGTGTACAGAACACACATTGGCACTGTGTGATGGTGGTCATCTGCTCGAGGGGGAACTCTCCCAGGCAGAGCTTACAGGACACCAAGGGGTCCAGGGCCAGATCCCAGGTGGGCCGGTAACGGGCTGTGGTCATTTTCCCAGGTGAGGAGCTAAAGAGGAGACAAATACAACTGTAAATCACTGGGCTTACAGCTTTCACGTGGCTGTGTCATCTGACAGAAAATCAATGTTGGAGAATGTGATTAAAGATGGCCACAAAAACACGAGAAGCCAAAATGATGACGCTAACAGAGTTATGCCTCTCTTTCACTAAAGTTTTAATTAAGAGTCCATACAATGTTATGAAGGCAATTCTAAAACAATCCAGTATACTTGTGCACAAAACTGCAAGCCTTTACCTACTTCAAGCCTTCAATTGATAAAAACAAAAACAAACAAACCAATCAACAAAAACAAACACACAGCACCAAAGCCACTTTTGATTCAAGTCAAGTCGCTGGGTTGATGAAGGCCCAATGAAGGCTACACATTCAGATATTCAGCTCCCCCCCCAGCCTCCCCTCACAGTCTCTCACAGCCTCCCAGCAGGACACAGAGCAGCTTATGTCTGAAGTGTTTACAGGAAGTGCTCCTGTGTAGGCAAGTCAACAGTGTCTTAACTCTCAGCTAGCTGCTAGGCAACAGGAGGGGTGGAGGGGAGGTTGAACCAACAGTGTGGGGAGAAAGCACAGGGAAACACAAGCCGAGGTGTGGAAGAGGACTTTCGGCATGCTACGCAACCTCCTGTCTCTCACACTCCTGTGACATGTCGGAGCCTGTGCTCCTGCCAACCACACTCACTAGCACACACACCTACAAAGATAAAAGCTCAAATTTCCACCGAGTGTTGCAATGCAGCAAAGAAAAGTACACAGACAACAGTAACATATTTCCCCGAGCACTCCTTTAAAAAAAACTACTTTTTTTTACCCACTGCCACCAGTCTGAAAAGAACTGTGAAGCTTCCCTATCCAAGTGGTGGAGAGGCTCTGATGTGGCTCTGGTGAGGCTGCCTATGGGATCCCAGCCAATGCAGTCCGCAGCTCCATCACCCCATTCAGCTCCTGTGTGACTAGTGTGGAGACTTGGCCACAGGCAGGCACACCTGCTGACTCAAGTAGGCTCTGTTGCAACGAGCTTGAGGATGACTATAGGCCAGCAGGATATTCCCAAGATTAAAAGGTGTGGTTGAGCCATTCTCTTGCCAAAACAGTCTTCTCAGAACGCAACTCACCAGGTTGGTTTGCATTAATCACATCTGATTGAGGAGTCATAAATCTTTCCACTCAAAATAGTGTTTTTGCCAGTTTTTCCATTCAAAGAGCTCATTCATTGCACACCTAAATTTAAAACAAAAAACAACAACAAAGTCAACCAGACCAAAATAAAGTGGCACTGCACCCGTTAATCTGTTACAGATTAATTGTTGACTACATTTGAGCATCATTACAACTATGAATGACCTCTAGACTACATTCCAGAGGAGTACCCATTTAATTCAATTGTATCTCTACTTTGCGTAACTCCAGACCACAGGTGAAAATCTATAGGCATAAGTATCTGATAGTGCTAGCCTAATATTTGTTCATACCTGTATACTCCCTATTTTACAGCAGAGTTCAATTTTTTTATTAAAAAAAGAAAAGTATTTTGTGAACTATAGCTATCACCACAGCTTGAAGATATTGTGGCATGCGACCCTACCACTATTTTGAGTAACTTAGTCACTCTTGGACTACCTTTGAGCACATTAGCAAGTCAAAACACAACATGTATTTAAATAATACTTCATAAACGACGATAAGTCTAAAAGTGGAATGGTATTAATTCACATAAGGATACTAATATGCACAATATAAATTACTTAATTATTATATTCATTCATACACGAAGAAAACAAAAATGGCATTCTTTAGGAGGGATATTAACACTGAACTCATGTTAACTGTTCAGACAATCCTGGAGTTTTCTAGTCAAAGCATCTCATTACATTGAAAGTAATTTTTTTTGCAGGAAAAACAAAAACATTGTGGAATGAAAGAAAGGAACATAGCCCATAAATACATAAAAGTTGGCAAGCTTAGACTTCCTTTGACATCTACTTCTTTCCTCTTGGAAAACAAAGTGTATCTCGAAGCACCATGGCAACATACCATTCAGTGCTGTAGCTATAGTGATAAACAACTGACATCATCAAGTGTTGATGCTCTTTTTCTTTTTGCTCCATCTAAACAATAAACTTCTCTTCAACCAGGAAAGCAATTTTGTGTAACAACTCACAACCCTCGACCTGAAAAACATTCAACAATTAACGGTCAAGTCTCAAAGAATCAAAATGCACTAACCTGGGCTACCGAATAGTCCTCATTGCTGGTGACAGATAAAGCGACAGGTCAAGGAAGCCACCAGCTTTCATGTTATCCTAGTCGCACAGCTTTCAGTGTAATTACATAATGCCCTATCAAAGGGATTGCGTAACCTTCATTTTATAATCTACCTAGGCTGTTATCTGCTCAATTGGAATGCACACCTACAACCAACAAGGGCACAGACTACCCCGACATGTTATTTTTCTATTTTTCTATACATTTTTTCAACCGAGAGTGAGGCTATCAAAGCACTCTAGGGGATGTGTTTACCCCTTACATATTTAACATCTGATGGTTCTTTGCATGCTTAACATAATCGGCACAGCAGCACATGTAAATGTGCCTATGAATGCAGAAGACATCGTCTCCTTTTAAAACCTACCCCATAAGAGGAAAACATTGTGTATTTACAAGGAAAAGGTGTCATGCGGAGGTCAGCGGCGGAGGATTCATGCTGTGAAGATAAAGTGCTGTGCAGCATTGGGACTCGGAGAGAAGGAGACGACTGCTCTGGCTCATAAGGAAAACGAATAAGCCACAGCTCCTTATTTCTAAACCGATGTACTGGGTGGAATGGCAAATAAGGTCGCAATGAAGCATTGATGATCAGTAAGATTCGAAATTCATGAAAAACAGCTTCAGATCTAATGAGAGGTGCCTGGTTTCCCCCCGAAGGCTTTTAGTGCATTTCTGTCAATGAACACAAACAAGCCCAAGTTTACACGACAAGAAATCGGTAGCTATAATGTCAGCTATATAGTCTCCATGCATTGTTACGAAGCAAAACCTGAAGTCGGAGGAAAGTAGATCTGCAAATGATAAACATTACAGTACACACTCGAGTGACTGAACAACTTTTGATTTCTACAATACCAAATGAAGTACTGTACGTGGTACCCATCATTCTTATTGTGAGATGTTGGGATGTGGACAGTGCTAAAATGTACATGAGATGAGATGATGTTCCTAGTACTTTTATACGCATTTTAATGAATCACTGGCGCTGTGTAAATGTAGAAGTGCTTTTTAAACAATGTAATGATCTAAAAAGAGTTGGAAACAAAACTAACTTGACTCTTTAAATGATGGCTTATATAGTAATCACACTAACTTCATGAATTTCTCAGGTTCGACCACGAAGGATGTTAAACAGTCAATGAGTGTACATGAGTGTTTAGTCTATGGTCTACACAGTTGACTAGTTGCTTGTGTAAATGTTTTCTAAGAAATGTTGCAACACATTACCGTTTTAAGCATTGCCTCTAAGGGATTTTTTTTGCTTCAGTGTCGTGCATCATTTTCAACCTTGTGTGGGACAAGTGTGATCTGATGTTGTATCAGTTTGCTGAAGGACATGGCAACTGACAGGGAAGGAATCGTAGCAAAAGAAAATGTAGGCATACGGACAACGGTTTTAGTCACCATCTGGATGCCTGCATATGTTGCTTCCAACTGGACATTCATAAATAGAACACTGACCACATTCTCCCAAAACTCTCACTGAAGCAAAGACAATGAATGTTGCCAAAGACTGCACCTCCAAGCAAATCCATGTGACGTGACCTGGACGTGACAAAAGAACAAGACCCCCAGTGACCTGCAGAACAGACCCTGTTATTTCATGGGGTGTGCTGACAAGTGACCTTTTCAAATTTGATACAGCTCAGCATTTCAGTTGAGAGAGTGCCCTCAGCGCGCATAAGGTAGCTGGGGACCTAGGCTATTCTAATCCTGGGTGTGAGGTTTCCCGGTCGCATGTGTTTGACCGTGCTGTAAGCCCTGATGGTGGTATACCCTCACACAGACGTCGCCTTTGCTCCCCCACCCCATGGCACGGCCTGCCCTCTCTCCCTCTCCCAGGTGTCAGTTCTGTTCTTTATCCGGCTTGCTCTTTCCAAAGGTCACTCCTGGCCTCCTGCCAGGAGCCTATAGACTCATCACAACTTTACTGGTGCCACGGACACTTGGAGTGCAGAATGGCCAAGTGGAGCCATCCAGATTCTGAGCAGACCCCTGCTTGTTGCACTCCTAAGAATGGCACTCAAAGGCTAAACCCAGGCTTTACCCCGGTCTTATACACCGTGCCTAGCCCCAGTGTTGTATTTCCACTACTGAGTTAAACACCGGGGTTTTACGTGAACTTGGAATGTTTACTATACAAACGTAATAGCCTACCTACGTTAATTTCCCAGGAGAGATGCATATCGCCACCTGTCATAGCAGAAGTAATCTCCGACATTAGTGCTGAAACTAAAACGTAGTCTACGCCTACATAGGCTAATATTAACGGTAGGTTAATGGTTCTGCATAAAGGCTGACTGTAGCAGCCCCTCACTCGGACGTTGGAGAACTAGCTGGTAACTTATTACTACCTAAACAAATCAAGCACTGACTCAAAACGGGGTGACCAGGAATGCTGCAAAGTGGTATAACACGTGAAAACTAGCGTCCATTTTTATTTATATTTTACTTTCTCGAAACAAATAACTGAAATAACGGTAGCAGCTAGCTGGCTAGG
>NC_085013.1:12596367-12611367 GCF_963854185.1 Sardina pilchardus
TCCTATTCCAGGTCCCCACCTGGGGACCCGAGTACTGCATCACACTCCACAGAGGTGTCTGCTGACTCCCCTGCATTTTGTGTGTGTAGGAGGTAAAGGCGGGAGGGGGCAAGCAGCACTCCTCCTCTGGCTGTATTTGCATTTCTTAACCCAAGATGATTCACTAAAATGGATCATTATCTATATTAGCATTGGGTGAGCCTGCGGAAAAACTGAGACTTTTGTGATTCATAGGAATCAAAATTAAGTTTCTGTGGGCACCTCGAGCTAACACAAAGAAAAACACATGGGACATTTCCCCACCACAACAGTGCCATCTCATGGTGCCATTTAACCACACAGACAACACATTGCATAAGCAATACTGAGAGAACCACTTTGGCAACTTCAAATAAGGAAGGACGTGCGAAGCAATAAACGCAACCATTCCCAAGGAAAGTCTCACTTCAGTCTTCACCCACATTTCTCTAAATCTACATTAAGCTTGGTTCTTTTAGCTTAATTTCCTCTGAAGGAGATTAACACAACAGGTAGTAAATTAAAGCATGACTCATCACAAAAAACAGATGACATTCAAAAGGACTCCAACTTATTATTCCTATTGACATGTGCAATGAACAGCATCTCGCGGTAGGCTGTCTTATCTGTGGTTGCTAATGTATCTACAGCAGAACATGACGTCCCTAAACCTATGAAATAGTTTCATCATTGCTAAGAATTCTTTGACATGAAGACAACTTAGCCTAAAATCCCTCTCACTGTCCATGACAGACAGACTGCTGCTTCCTTGTTTTGTGTCTTCCTCTTTAAAATTTGAGAAATAGGCTGGTTCACATCAAGCTGCAGAATGAGGTAGTTGTTCAATAGTCACATAGAATTTTCCTAAAATTTACATGAAGTCTGATATTACGGTAAGTTTCTGAAAGCAGCTTCAAGCAAAAAGGAACGAACATTCCGAACAGAACACTAGACCTCTGTGGACCATTCTACTTCCTCCACCAAAGTTGAAGGGAATTTCACTGACGAGGCATGGGACAGCATCAGATATAATGCACACCCAAGGGCAGGACCTGGAATAAAAGTGACAGAAGTTTTCTTGATTTGTCAGATCTGTTGAAACAAGCCTTGGTTGCTGCTCCCTCTTTAATTTGGCCTGAGAAACTGGAAACTAATATGAAGCCCAAGCTTACCTTTTAACCCAAATCACGCAGCCTGAATGCCAAGATCAGCAACATCCTTCTCTAAGGGTGGCATAGTGGGTGATTTTGCTGAGGTAACTGCCCATAATAATGGCAGGTCCAAAAACAAAATTACACTGAAAGAATTTTGTCTGTACAGGCTTCCAAATGTCCCCTGGCTTGGCTTGTTTCAGACCTCACAGATTATATAATCTCCATTCAAAGGGTTCAGTTCACAAGTGTGGCATGCTCCTGTGCCTTCAGAGACACCAAGCTCACCCAAGCTTGTCAGGGAGACTGTGCATCATTAGCTCCCCATCTCTCTTCATCTCTTCACCCATCTCCCAGTATTGCTCTCCATTTTCTGACATAGGCTACAGCTTCTTGACGGTCACTTCTCAGACCTCCAGTCCAACCTTGACTTCCTTTGATTCACAACCCTCGTCTCATACTCCAGTCTGTGACTTAGATTCATTCTCCGCTTGCTTGTCGTGCCTAACAACACCCCTTAGCGGTTCTAAATTCAGTGAGACCTACGGCCTGTCGGGGCTTACTGCTTAAATACAATACACAATCAAGTTTGACCCCTCTTTCACTCGTCTTTTTTCCTTCAACATTGCCCATCTCCCTCACCCCATCTCTCTCTAGACTCCGGTGCTTCCGTCATCATGACCGTATTAGAAAATTGTTCCTTCACTTAAGAACAAACAGTGTGGATAGGCCTGATTTTCCACAGTATTTTCAGTAGTTTTCTTTTTTTTTCAACTGAGTGACTCTTCAGTAAATTGGATTTTTATGCCTTAATGAATTAGATTCACAGCATCAAAGCCTGCTTCATGGGTATTCTGAAGAATTATTGTGGGGCTAAATGCATGATCTCTGTTACATGCCATCTTCTTGTGTATCACTGATTAGGATTGTGATTCCCTAAAAATGTGATGCTTATGTTTTCTTGCAATACATAACTGAATGAGCTACTGTTTAGACGCACCAGAAGGCTGTTGCCAAAACATTGATAACCCAAACAAAAGGTTATGCAGTGTTTAGACAAGCTAAAACTGCAAGGATAAATGTACAATGACATTACCGGTCACAAACAATGCTACTCTTTGATCGACACCAAAAATCAAGCTTAAAGCGCAATTCCAGAGCCAGGGTCTATTTCACCATGACAACGAGTCAAACACACTCTTGAGAGCTAGATTACGTTGACCGAAGGAGTACTGAGTTTGACCGGCTTCAGCGCCTCCAGCCAAAAGGCTAACAGTGGAAGTGCTTGGGGCAGGCTGCCAAATGTATCCAAAAGGAAAACATTGTAACCACTTATCATGCTAAAAATAGTACCATACTTCTGCAGTAGTATGAGCAGGGCCCCTACACATAATACAAAGCATCAATAACTTAGTAAGTGTTCCGGGAGTAGATTACAAACCGTACCGTACCGGTGACCTCAAGAAACAAGAGATCTATGTGGAGTTTCCCTTTAACTGTTGTCTAGGATTTGTCTTAGATTGACATGAAGGCTTGAACCGATATAAAAGCCAGCAAACAATAACTATGATCTGTGTTGGAGCCAAGTAACACAATCTACATGGTTAAAATGAGAGATTTTGATGTTCCCCAAATGTGCTTATCTACTTGCTGACCAAGCAGCAACTAAAAGGCCTGTAGAGGGGAGCTACAGTTAAGTCTAAATTGCTGCAAATTTCGCATCTGAAGACCAATGACTGGCTAGGGGAACAAACTGGCATAACGAGCCCTCTTAGGTATCTGACTCATCTCCATCTAAATGAACAACCCTGACAGCCATCCACTGGTCGCTCATTTGTGAGTCAGGAGAGAGAGAGATGAGCACTGGTGTACAGTCTGACCTGAGGATGGTGTAAGCACAGATCAAGAAAATCTTATGACTGAAGAGGAACTGGAGCTTTCTACTGAAGGGATGAAGAGTGCGGAATTTTTTTTTGCACTTCTGCTTGCGAGGCTATTTTTAAAGCCAGTGCAAGTGGTTACTTGAACAATAATACTGCAACCATATTTCAAGTAGAGAGAGCATATGGCTTTCTGTGCTACTGGTCATGACATCTTGCCTGAGACTAACAGTACGGTTGAGAATAGAGCTGACATTCAGTTACAGCCTTGGCTAGAGCTCATTATTAAAGGTCACGAAATACCATGGAGACATAGGCACAATAACTGACAAAATAAATGACACTGGACTTGATATCACCCATTACTGAATCTGTACAATTTGTCTTTCCAAGGAGTCTTTGGAGAAGTCTCAATATTTATATAGCGTTTCTATAAAGCCATTCAATGCCTCCATTGTTTGCGGTCTTGTATTTTCTTTTATTAACATGTTACCCATGATAGAGTTCTACTCTATACCATTTCTGCTGCTCTCAAAAGCAGATTCTGACTTAAAAATATTAAGTAAAAAGAGAGTCAGTCTCTGAGGGGAAAACAAAACAAAGTAAACAAAAAATAAAAACATAAAAATGCTTTGCCCCTTCACCTGTGTTTGATGCTTAAACAGCCGCTTGTTAAAGCCTGCACGGCTAAGAGCACTCTCATTCACTAAAGGCCGGGACACGTATAGTGCATTGAAACGGCATTAAACAGGAAGGTGGAGACTCCATGCTGAACCCTCCATGGTGCTGCAAGTGCATTTCAGATGAGCCAGAGTAATGAGCTTATCTAAACCACACTGTTTTCATCTCCTTCCCGGCCCAAATTACATTACACATCCCCATCCCCACATTACACATCCCCACTGTGTTTATCTCTGCTCATTTGTTGTTATCTCCTGATAAGCGCCTTCCTCTTGTTCATAATACTTTTATGTGAAATGGAATGAACAGTTTAAATGAAGGTCATTAGGCTGCCACCAGGTAAACACACTGCCATCATAGATGCCTTGAGCACAACCTACTTCTTACGGAAAATAAATTTCAACTATATCTTTTAGTAATTAAAAAGCACTCCCCTCTACTTTTCTTATGCCAACAGAGTATAAATTGTGGAATGCACATCTAAATATTGTAGCCAATCACTATTGATAGAATAATCTCTGATTCACAACAATTTAACATATTACTGAAAGTATTAAGTCCCAGCAGAGTACTATTGTGTGGCTGTGTTCTCATCAATTCAAGCAGATATTGTCTAATTGTTTACCTCAATGCAGTCCATTAAACAAAGTGCTCTACTGAGCAACAAACATTTAAGGAATCATTAAACATTTAGGTTAAGTATTATACACATTTGCACTCTTCAGTCTTCACACTTCACATTGGTTTTAACGGTGCCAAGTCACAGACACACTGCAGTTACTTCACGATTAAAAGCCTGATAGAGACCTCATGAGAGATTGCTCCAGGCTATAGGACAGAAGCTTGCGACGCGAAGCTTGCGACGCTAAGCATATCATTCATCTTATGAAATTCATTTGGACTTCATCACAACTTAAAATCAAATTGCAATGGCTGACCGGACCGATGACAACTGGTAGGCTAATAAAGCCCGTCTTGGACAGAATAACATGCAAGGTGCCAGTTATTGAGCAAAGATGGCAAACCAAGCCAGTAACTAATGGAACACTGGCAATAAACTTTCTTTGAGGACAAGAGTGACAACCAACTCGTCAGATTGCTACCCAACAGCACACCAGCAACTAGTATTGCTTAACACAGCAGCAAGTAGAACATTTATACTACTACTACTACTAATGATGATGTCATTAATGGGGTATTATGTGGTAGATTTTAGATGTGGTAAAGAGGATTTGCCACATCTTAGTGTTACTGACATGGCGGCTTAATCAGGTCAATTTCTCAGGTACCTTTACTCACAATAAAAGTTTGAGGCTTTTCATCCCAGATTAGTTTCTGCTAATCTAATGTGCCGCTCCATAGCCTAATGTTAGACTAAAGTAAAGCAGAGGTAGAGTCGTAGCCGAGACTGTAAAGTCATTTGCAAATCACAATTAAAAGGCAGATCAATTAAATATCAACCAATTTACAACTGTATCATGTTTGACAACTTGAATTATGCTCTTGTCAAACTAAATTGTGGCAAATTAGACATTTGAGCTACTGCCTAGTATACAATAAGTAAGGAAATCTATACTGGCCACTTTCATATCTTAGTTAAGCTTAGTTCCAAATATTCTGAAGACATTTTCACTATGTGCAACAACAACATGTTATTAACGTGATTATAATGACAGCTACAGCTACTCAATACAGCCTAAATGGTCATGGCCCACAGTTTAGTTTAGACAAGATAGCTTGGGTTTGACCAGTTGATTAAATTACTTTGAAATTCTTTAGCCTAAATGTTGAAACTGTTCAAGAAAAACTACACAATCACTCATGAGCATCTCTTTTTCTACTACAGATACAACTTCCTACAACAGGCCTTTCTGCATTTCAAGAGCTACCATCCTCCATCACTAAAAACCAAGATGAGACCAAAAGGCAGTTATATCACATATTCAATTTGCGTATACTACTTACATGTCAACATAGCCTGTGGATCCCAATTGCTCCTATGCCTAGATATTTTGGCCCAATAGCTGTGGCTATATAGCACAAATCTACGAGAGCCCCCCCCTGTTCCCCCGGAGTAAAGCCACGTACAAAGCAACACAATTATTCACTTCGCAAGGATGCAGAAATGTTCCATAACTTAGCTAGCAGCTAAGCCCATAACTTGAGTGGGCGTGGGTGCACGCCAGATCACGGCCAAATCCGTGCCATAGGTAGCTCCGACAACCCACCTGCGATTTGTCTAAATGGTCGCATTAAATCCGGCTAACGTTAGAGGTAAGGTTAAAGATGTGCTTTGCTCTCCAGCACAAAGAAAGTGTCACAAAAGATAACAGAAAAACTGAAACAAACATTAACGTAGGCTACATTAGACCCAGCAATCTCAGGTGTGGTTAAGGGACTTGGACTCAAGAAAATGACGTTACTGGCAAGGCTGAAATAAAGCAACAACTTACCTTGCCTTGAGCGATCTCCGGACGCTCCAGTTAATACAGTTAACTTGAAATTTGAACTTCCTTGGTCCGCTGACTAGCTGTCTTCTTCCTGAATTGAAGACCAGGTTTGAAGTAAACAGCTTCTTTGCCAGCCAGCAGTCGCTAGCTAGCTCAGTAAGCTAGCTAACGTTGCCTATTTAAGTGGCATTATGGCAGGTTTTACATGAGCTGCGGTGCAAACGGTGGCTACTTCCTGGCACCATGGATGAATTCAGTTCTGAGACAAAATTGGACATTTGAGTCTCACCTAAAGAGAACAGACAACATTGTGAGCTGGAGGCGTCAAACAAGTCCAGGCTTAAGTAACGCTAAGAGAATAGTAAAAAAACAGAAGCAGTGAGTAGGCTAACTTACAGCTAACGTGAGCTAGTTGGCTACCTAACGTCACCTTTCCGTCTACCTTGTACTTTACAGAGATGCGTTTGTTATTAACCACTAGCCTGCTGACTGCCTAGCTACCAAAACAGAAGGCTAACAAAAACACATGCATTGCCTTGAAAGACTATTTTTAAATGCTAGGTTTTAGTCTGTGAGAAAGGCGTCACTCGCTAAACTGTTACTTGCGTAAACGTGAAATCGGAAAATGTGATGCATTTACCTAACCCTTGAAATCCTGCACACGGGAGAATCAGCTGTTAGGTGCGACGCACTGGAAAGACGCCATTTGTGTGAGCTTGCTGTTGCAGGAGGCTGACTGCATATTTCAGAGGCTACAAAATCGCTGATAAAATTACCGACTGCGCCACTTGGTGGCCAAGAGGTGTATTATTATTATTATTTTAAAATATTTATTTATTCTGTCAAAATGTTCACACACACACATACAATTTCTTTAAAATATAATTTTATTATTTTCCATCGCGCATCATGTGGCAATATCAAACACATAATTATTCATGCACTTTAATAACACTATGCATAGCAACAAGAAAACAATATAATTATGTGATAAATTAAAAGTGAATAAACACACATTACATAGAGATCATTTACAAAAATAAAAATCTGTACATATTTATAGAAACATATTTTGAATATGAAAAGCTTAGCAAAACCACAATAACATAAACCTAGGCAACACAAAGCAAGTTTTCTTGGTAACACATTCACCATTCGAGATTCATATCAGCTTTACTCCACGTATATTTCCCTCCCCTCTTCAGAAACATCTTCTCATCAAATCCACTGAACTGGATAGCCTCTTCAACTCCTACATCCAGAATAGACTTAGAAGGGTCTTTCCGCCCTTCTCTGCAATCTAGGAACCGCATCTGTAACATGGAAATTAAGTAATGGAAATATCAACATCTCAATGTTTATTTCACTTCAAGGACAAAATTGTTCTGACCAAAGGGCAAGGGTTTCTATTCCTTTGTCTCCAAGCCAGCAAGTGACATTCATTATTTGGCATCTTATCTGAGAACTGGTGTATCACAGTTTGCCACCTGATCTCATGGAAGACCCACTGGCACATAGGCTATCTCTCTGTCATCCTCTCATCTCTGCAAATGAGACCGCTAAGACCATCACAAATAACAGCCAGCTGAGTCTGTACTTTTCCACTTAATAGGGTCATTTCTAATCTTCCTATGTTCTAATCTGGGCTGGTGTTTCTGAGCTTCTTTGGTTCATATTTTCATTTTTTTTTATTTGACTTTATGTTGTATTTTCATTGCTGATCCGTGTTTCAAACACAGACCACTCATGTGGTCTTTTCTAGTTGTAAGTGGTTGAAAAGTAGCTACCATTAATATGACCTGAACCAAATAATTGTATTCCTGCAGATGTGTCCCACCTCAGGTCTTTATGCAAGACCAGTGCTCGTCAAATGAAATACTTTAAATACAAATATGATATTGTGCATGTGTGTTTCTTACAGCACTCTCTTCTGAGTTCCAGGCTTATTGCCAACCACAACCTCAGTAATCGAGCTGGCACTGGCTGTATACAGCTGGCTCATTTGAAAATGGAAACCTGGAGGGCAGCAGGTGTTCTGACAGTACCCTCCTGAGAGAGTGGTGTCTCGACCCTCTACAACAAGGTTGTCCAGTGGGTGTGGAAACACACATACAGTACAGAACATACAGTACAGAAGTAGTAGCCTACATCTCTTTGCATTCAGAAAGAAGAAAAAGTCTATTTACAAATGTACCCTTCGTTATATATATAATTGCACCAGTGTAGAAATGGACCCTTTGGACACCCATTGAAGAATGGTTGGTATATAATATTCATATGAATGCTATTCCCTCAGACTTTTCGCACTCTGAAGTACAGTACATCAGTATGAACCCTAATGTACACTTGGTTGATTTACTTACATATTCATCCAGAATCAGGTAGGAATCTCGCATCTAAAAGAAGAAAAAATGGATTTAGGGGGCAAAGCTATGTACTGTACATTATTCTGAGCAGGCTTGTACAAACTTAAAACATAATACCCACCGGCTGCTGCATACTCATTTTGTGGAATGTTATAGCTTGCATGTTAAACTAAGGTATGTAACTATGTGTCTACGATGTGTATACATTTAATCAATACAAAATAATTAACTTAAAATATATAGTCTATATCACCCCCGTAAAATGTGCATACCTTTTCATTGGATTCTGGAACCAGGCATTTGATGCTGCTGTGACGGTTAAGGAAGTCCTGAAATTGTTGGTCACTGATAACAAATCGCTCTGCTTCTCTAAGGCTGTTTTCTCCCGCATTTTCCCCATCAATCAACAAGCACTGAAACACCTTGTAGAGAGAAAACAAGAATCACCTATTAGGTAGGCCTATACATGAGTGTTTGGCATTAAATGTGGTATATGCAAATGGTCTATATTTTCAGGGTGACGTATGATATCGCAGTCTAAAGAGGGGACTTCATGCATATTCATTTATTTGCATAAAATGGGAAATGAAAACATCTTTACCTTCCAACGCACAGGGTTGAGCTGGGTGATATTTTCAGTCATATCCTCATCAATGTTAAAAGTGTTGATGACTGAGTTGAGCTTGAAAGCCACCGTATAGTCCTGACACCACTCCCGTATTTTGAACAGGTTGTCAATGTGGCTTTTCTGGCCTTGGGCACGGCCAATGGCTTGGTTGGTGTCCTCATCAAAGCTGTCACAGGAGATGGCAAGAATGTCCAAGCACTTTCCTTAAACAGAGAATTACATTGATCACATTCCTGCGACAAATCAGAGGGGCTTCCATGTATGCAACCGCCACTAAATTGATAAGAACGGCAGTCATTGACATACTGAGAAGAGTATAAACTTAAGCAGACCTACAAACATTTGTCATATGGCGCCCCCTGCAGGTATATGCAGAAAGCACCTTACCATATTTCTTGAACCATTTTTCCTTTATCATGCTGCCATTGCTCACGATGCTGACACTGGGAAGTTGAAGATCCTCTTTGCAGTACCGCACCATCTCACCCAAGAAGTCTCCTCTCTCATGCAAGAAAGGTTCTCCGCCAGAAAAGTTTATTTTCTCCATCCCTGAGGGAAAATGTAACAGATTGAAGTACAGCAGCCGTTTGCGCATTATTTTCTGCACCATAGACACATTTGATGGACAGTTCAGTTTTCTAAATAAAAATGATTGACAAAACATCTCACCTGCTTCCTTTAGAAGACGCAATCCCTTCTTTGCCTCTTCAATTGGCAGGACAAAAGACGTCTTCGCTGTATGAAAGCAAAACCCGCACTTGTAATTGCATTTCCTTGTGAAGTGATAATTGACACTTGTTGGCGTGGTGACATTATCTTTCGGTGTCCTTTCAGCACGATTTCTTTCATTTTTCACACTCTCAATTACGCCTTTTCTAGACGGCACTTGCTCGTCCACCCAGAAACACACTTTCTTCAAAATACTGCCAAATATGCCACGGACGCTGCTGATGCAAAATTGTAAAAGCATCTTTACAAACGCGAGATGAGTTATTAGCAACATGATATTTCAAATCTATGTGCAATCAAGTCTCGTAGAATTTGCATCAAGCAGATGGCTCGAACATCCTTTTATACACAGCTGCAGGTTTCTGTTTACAAACTACGAAATCGAAACACGATGACCGATCAAGTCATTTACAGATAAGCCTACTGCTGAGTCATCTGTTCGAGTGTCAATCTCTGATATACAGTATATCAGAGGTTCTCCACTTGTTTGGGGGTAAAGGCACATCGACTCGGCATGATTATAATTGATGCCACACACATTATCATGGGGTAGCCCTATTACGTTATTTATAGGCATACAGTATTACCATGGGTGTTCATTCTCATATGCACATATTTTTATATATAGTTGGCCTAACACATTGGGCTACACTTACAGCCTATTTTAAATTGTTTAGGCCTACTGTTAAAAGTATAGTAGCCGTTATTTGTAGGCTTATTATGTCGCTGTGTACTATGCGTCTGCTAAATACCATAACCATAGCCTAATAATTTACAAGTTTATGTTGTTATGATCCCTAGGCTATTGAAATGCTGAGTTATCAGCAGAACCCCCCCCCCCCCTTCCCCTCTCCCTCCTCCTTGAGTTTCGTTTTCGTGACTGAATCCTGTCAATTTCACATTGTGTAGATAGCTTAGGAATTGCAACTGCGGAGATTGCAGGTCAAGGTAGCTTCACGTGGCTGGTAGAGCATCATTTTATACACCGCTGTTTCTGTTTCCAAACTTTGTCAAAACACAATTTTGTCCAAGGCTGAAAAGCTGATTTACAGTATCAGGCCGAGGCTGCTGTACTGTAGATCTCTGAAGAAGGTGGCTATAAAGACTAGACACCTCTTACAGTGTGTTGAAATTGTCAAGTCAAAATGAATATAACAGGCTACAAAATATTATTGTTGGTGTAGTGACTATTATGCTTCCCGCATGTTTACAAGTGCAAGTGCGGACAGCAACCCAATTTGTCAGCCTAAGTGCAGAGAGAGCAGTAGCCTAGCTTTTTTTCAATTACTTTCACTTTACCGCTAACTCTTCCTTTCCTTAGGTTTCGTTTTCGAGTACAGTACAATTCATTCCTAGAAAGTTTCGATTACAGCTTGACATCCTTAAACACGAGCTACAGAAGCGAAGATACATTTCTCAACACGATGGCTAAACGCACGATGTCCCACATTGGACAGTGGTGTTCCAGAATTTTTGGAGTCGAGTGCGCCAAGGCGCGTCCTGTCTATTTCGCCTTGCGCATGGGTAGGCAGATGGAATCGACAGGAACGGAGTTGAAAGAACTATTCGGAGATAGGAAAGTCTACTCATTTCACGTCCACTGCAAAGACAGAATTCAGAGATCGAAATGGTATGAGCTTCTCCAAAACAAACTGTCATCCATTCCCTCAACCGACTGCACTATAATGGAAATGTCATCATTCTTGCCCAATGTGCAGCAATCGGTCATCAAAGGATTTCTTTTAAAACTCAACAATGATAACCCCATCACAGAAAAGGTGGTTGAAGAACTTCTACAAGTGGACACACTGTTTATCTGTTCTTATGTTCAAGAAAGAGACGAGATCTGGCAGCAACACCTGTCTCAGACTGAAGGCTTAGACATGTCTACAAGGTACCGCGTCATGTCAACAGGAGCACCGGCACTTCATCCCTCAGTTCTAAATATAAAGAACAACGACGTTTTCTACAGCTTCGAAGACGCGTATAAAGTTTTGGTGGAGGTGAGATGATTGATTTCATTATTTCGTTATGATCGCGTAGGGTAGATTATTCTAAGTCAGCCATACCTGTGGTAAACCTCCATGAGCCTTATGGCTTCATTTTCCCAGCTAGCAAAACAAAGTCAGGTTGCTCTTCTATTAGGAGGCTCACCAATTCAACTGAAAAGTTTGTCACTATATCATAGCACTCTGTGGATTATAGATGGTGTGATGTGTAAACAGAGAAATGTCTCACCCTAGTGGACGGAACAGGAGTAACACGAGAGGCGGTTCTTTCCAATTTTTTCACTGGCTGGCAGAGGGGTGATTGAAGGCTTTCTGGAAAGGAAACCCATGAATGACTTATATCATTAATTGGAATGCATCAGCTAAATGGTTATTCAACTCACACAACTATGAAGTCGTACTGAATCATTTGACTTACTCTGTATGCAGTGTAGGGACATCATTCCTGAGTCAAAGGCTGTTCTGGATCTAGTGGATCAGCGAATACATCCCAGTGAAAGTGGGAAGTTCCCGGTAATTGTCATTGAAGGACTCGATGCCACAGGTACATGGCCACTACGGCTAATTCTCCATTTAACAGCAATAGCCTGTTTCTTTGGCTTAAACATTGAAATGAGTGCATTGTAAGCTTCATGTAAGGAGTAATGTTGGCTAGAAGTGAGTCATCAAACCATTTGTTTCTCTTTTCAACATTTAATGAGTTTCTTCAGTGTTTTTGAGCGCAGATGATTTCTGTTCTCTGTTTGTTCAGGTAAAACAACGCTGACAGAGTCTTTGAAGGAGACGGTGAATGCTGCGCTGCTCAAGTCCCCTCCCCAGAGTCTGGCTCCACTGAGGCCGCGCTTTGACTGCGAGCCCCCCCTTATCCGCAGAGCCTTCTATGCCCTGGGGAACTACATTACAGCTGGGCAGATAGCCAGGGAGTCATCAAAGGCTCCTGTCATTGTAGACAGGTAAGAAAATGTGTATATTTATGAGCAGTATAATGCAGTTATAAGGACTGACAGGAACAAGGAATAGCGTATGTTGCATTGAATCAACAATTAGATTCGGATGACATTGCCAGCTCGGCTGTCAAGGTCACAGGTGAACAAACATGGGTTCCTCTATCAGTGCACAAATGATTCTTTAAATGAGGAGCGCTTGTGTGATTATTAGATAACTGAGCTCCTGAGCAGTGGTGTGTGTGTGTGCCAGCCACATAGTGCTGCAGCCAGTATTGATTCACCTCAGGGGCCGATCCTCTCGCCTGCCATATTGCCCGCTCTCAGGTACTGGCACAGTACGGCGGCGTATGCCATCGCTACAGCGGTGGGCGGAGGCGTGGGAAACCTGCCAGCCCGCGGGTCGGAGGTGTACCGCTGGCCCGGGGACCTGCTGCGGCCCGGCCTGGTCCTGCTGCTGACCGTCGACCCCGAGGAGAGGCAGCGGCGGCTGCGGGGCCGGGGCCTGGACCAGACCCGCGAGGAGGCCGAGCTGGAGGCCAACCACCTGTTCCGCAAGAAGTAGGTTGGACCTGCACAGAACACATAGCAACCACACAGTCAACTACTCAAGTCTGTATACACACACACACACACACACACACACACACACACACACACACACACACACACATTCATAACAGATGCATAGACACGTATACAGCACAACACTACACAACACAAACCCCATTCCAGCCACTCATAAGGGAGTCCCTTTAGCACACGTAATTATCAATTACATTCTCAGGAGTGGGGAAGGGAATGGGCCAAAGAAGACATGATTAGTTGCCTCGTCTGTGTGGCCCCATTAAACTGGTCAGAGTTAAGTGCTGCCCGTGTGCTGGGTCACTTTAGAGCTTAATTTAGGTCTATTCCATTGGACGCTGGTGAACAGACAGTGATCTGGAAGCACACACTGGCCTGCTTAACACCTGGCCCTGGGCCAGTGCAGATGTTTAAAAACCCAAATTATGACCCAATATCATAGCCTGGGAAATATGCAAGGCAAACATCCAGGTTGTTTGTAAATGTTTTTTTCTGTCACGATCTGGAAGTGATTTGAGAAAGATTTAGTGTACAGCGTTGTCAACAGCCAACTCTTTTACTAGCCCCGTTCCCAGCGCAGGGAAATGAACTAAATATGCCACGTTTGTAATTATGGCACAGTTGTTGGTAACACATGCCACTCTCTTTTCTTTTTCGCCGGCAGAGTGGAGGAAGCGTACAAGAGGATTGAGGACCCGGCCTGCGTCATCGTGGATGCCAGTCCCACTCCAGACAAAGTGCTCCAGCAAGTGTTGCTTTTAATGAAGAACAAATGCCACTTGTAAACAAGCTCTGCTCGCTCCCTCTTCTCCACCCCCTCTCTCTCTCTCTCTCTCTCTCTCTCTCTCTCTCTCTCTCTCTCTCTCTCTCTCTCTCTCTCTCTCGCTTCTCACTGCCTCATCCAAAGGCGGAGCCTGTTCCTCTCGGCTCCACTAGGTGCCAGTGTAGTGTTGTGGAAGCGCCCCTTTGGATTCCAGCAGCAGACGCCCCAGCTCTGAGCGGAGGGTGCTCACACACACACACACACACACACACACACACACACACAGCAGGGGGTGCGGGCATGGCAGAGGGCCAGAGCCGGAGCGCGCCCATCAGGACCAAGTATCGGGACGTGTCACAACATGTTCGCCTCTTCCACAGCAGCCCTGATGAGATCGAGGGGGGGGGAGGTGAGGGAAGGGGGGAGTTATTATGGACGCTGGTATTTTCTGTCAGCAGCGATCCACTGTGTGACCCTCTGACTGTTCACAGGGATGCAGCGTTCAACGGCGCCCTTATTCCTAAACCACAGGAAACGAAAGGCCTTAGGCTCTGTACTCATCAATCACTTATATTACATTTAAGCAGAGGAGCCTGCAGAGGTTAGCACTGTACTTTCTCTTCCAGGCACTGAGGACAAGAACTCAGCCTAAGAGCTATGGTAGCCATTTGGCAATTTCGAGCCAGCGCTGGGCATGTAATTATTTAGGCCATAGCAGTCGGTCTGGCCAGTGTTTTGATGATGGATACATTTATAGAGTTATGTGTGAAACACATTACTGTTTTCCTTCCATAAG